>NC_140381.1:5892500-5937500 GCF_054491055.1 Hypomesus nipponensis | reverse complement strand
CTTGTTCCTGTAAAAGACGTAGTGAGGGCCATTGTGTTTATCCGCAATACTGCCGGGATATAGTGGCTACTATAAATGTAACCTGTGCCATTTACTGTATAATAAGTGTATAATAATCTCTCTCTCGCTTTCTCTCTCCGCATTGATATCAAATTATCTCACTGAGACATAACCTATCATCAAGGATATAAGATATCATCCTCCCTTATCCACACACACACATGCGCACACGCACGCGCACACACGCACACACACACACACACACGTAGAGGTTCCTGCCCCAGTCTTGGCTAGGCACTCTGGTGTCTGATGTGTGACAAGAGTAGAGGTACTGTGCCAGGGGCTGGATGTGATGACTGGGGCTGAGGCTGGGGCTGAGGCTGGGGCTGGGGCTGGGGCTGAGGCTGGATAAGATGACTGGGGCTGGGGCTGGATATAATGACCGGGCTGAGGCTGGGGCTGGATATGATGACTGGGGCTGGATATGATGACTGGGGCTGGATATGATGACTGGGGCTGGATATGATGACTGGGGCTGAGGCTGGGGCTGGATATGATGACTGGGGCTGAGGCTGGGGCTGGATATGATGACTGGGGCTGAGGCTGGGGCTGGATATGATGACTGGGGCTGCGGCTGGGGCTGGATATGATGACTGGGGCTGAGGCTGGGGCTGGATATGATGACCGGGCTGAGGCTGGGGCTGGATATGATGACTGGGGCTGAGGCTGGGGCTGGATATGATGACTGGGGCTGAGGCTGGGGCTGGATATGATGACTGGGGCTGAGGCTGGGGCTGGATATGATGACTGGGGCTGAGGCTGGGGCTGGATATGATGACTGGGGCTGAGGCTGGGGCTGGATATGATGACCGGGCTGAGGCTGGGGCTGGATATGATGACTGGGGCTGAGGCTGGGGCTGGATATGATGACCGGGCTGAGGCTGGGGCTGGATATGATGACTGGGGCTGAGGCTGGGGCTGGATATGATGACTGGGGCTGAGGCTGGGGCTGGATATGATGACTTGGGGCTGAGGCTGGGGCTGGGGCTGGATATGATGACTGGGGCTAAGGGCTAGGGCTAGGGCTAGGGCTAGGGCTAGGGCTAGGGCTGGGGCTGGGGCTGGGGCTGGGGCTGGGGCTGGGGCTGGGGCTGGGGCTAGGGCTAGGGCTAGGGCTAGGGCTGGGGCTGGGGCTGGGGCTGGGGCTGGGGCTGGGGCTGGGGCTGGGGCTGGGGCTAGGGCTAGGGCTAGGGCTAGGGCTAGGGCTAGGGCTAGGGCTAGGGCTAGGGCTAGGGCTGGGGCTGGGGTTGGGGCTGGCAGTTATTAAAACCAAGAATAGAAACAGGAAAAGACGTCATAACGCCCCCAGATGGTATATGGAACACAGGAAGACAGGAAGAGGGTGTTAAAGGGGGAGGGGAGGGTTAGCGCGGTCACAGGTGACTGTCATGTTTAATAATGATTATCACCACGCACCTGCGCCCCCCCCGTGCTAATTAACTGGGTTCGCATATGCAAATGAGGCTCTGCCATCGCTTACCGAACGGCCCAATGGAGGAGCTTGGCTTGTTCAGCTGCAGGATTTGATTAGCCTAATGAACGGTCAGGGAGGCCGCGAAGAGGTGGCTGATGGGAAGAGAGAGAAGAGAGGTGGGGGGGGTGGAAGAGGGGGATTGAGGGAGGGATGGATGGAGGGGGGTAGTTGGTGGAGGAGAAGGAGAGATATCACCAGGGTAACGGGAATGAGAGCAGGTGGATGAGAGGTTTGTTATCTGTGTGTGTGAGTGTATGCCTGTGTGTGTGTCTGTGTGTGTGTTTGTGTCTATGTGTGTGTGAGCCCAGTTTATTTTAGTATGGGCAGAAGTGGACCAATGCCGATGTAAAAGGGTGTCTGTGTATTCGCAGAAGAGGCAGTTGATTCTTAAACAATGATTTTTTTCTCACTGCATTTAAATAAAGCCTTCGGGACTGTTTCAAATGTCCTTTCTGGTACTTCAAAACAGACACTCCACTCACGCCAGGACAACAGGTCTGTCCACAATGCCCATCTGTGCCCCGTTCTCCATCTCTCGTAGCAGAAACCTCCCTTGCTTCTTCCCATGCGTGGCATTCCAAAGAGCTCAGCCATCGCAATCTGGAGGCCGGCCATCGCCCGTACCTCAGGAACAAAGCAAATTACAGTTCAGCAAACTCCCCGCCCCCCCAATCGGAGCCCCGCGCTCCACTCGCCTCACGCCCACAGATAAGGGAGGAATTAGTGGTCTCGCTCCAGGTTTTACATTTCAATTTAGCTCCAGGCTTCAGAACCATTAGAGGGGCCTGATCAAAACCTGGTCTGTGGGGGCTCCCTCATCGACCCCCACCAAAACCCCCTCACAGTCCCCTTATTACCTCCACAACATCGTCGGGAGGAACCTCCCAGAGTCATCACTGCCCATTAGATTCATATTAGGTCTATTTGGGGCGGGATTGGGGGTGGAAAGGAAGACATCTTATTTTCGTCTGCAGTGATTGGCTGGTGTGTCCCGATGTTGTTTCAGTGCCTGCCAGCTGGTTCATTTATTACGAGTAAATAGATAGGGGGAGAGGGAGGGAAGGAGAGAGAGAGTGTGAGAGAGAGAGAGGAGAGAGGAGAGAGGAGAGAGGAGAGAGGAGAGAGGAGAGAGGAGAGACTAATTCAGAAAGGAAGAGAGAGAAAGAGAGGCAGAGGAGGGGTAGACAGATAGAATCATTGAGGGAGGGAGAAAGAGAGAGAAAGAGAGAAAGAGAGAGAGATAGAACAACAGATTCAGAGAGGGAGGCATTCGGAGAGAGAGAGAGCTGGACAGTAATTGCGTAAGGGGAGAGTGGATAATGTGTCTGGGCATGTGGAATGGCTGCATCGCCCCTCGTCCACAAAGCATGGAGGATGGAAGGTACACTGCACAGGTGCAGAGGAGCTGGGAGGGCACAGGGTCCTCCTCTCAAGACTGTGCCGAGGTTGCGACGACACCATATCATACAAATGAACATGTTCGCCGTCTCCCGTCGTCAAACGAAGGATCGGTTGATAGCAGGTGCAAACAACTTGGCGCAGTGAAACGGATTCGACGTTCGAAACACTTCTTGGACTCTTTCTCCCCGTCTAAGCTGTGAGGAGTGACGTCCTGCCGATGTGCGACAAACACGAGCCGTGTCATACACCCTGGACCACGGAGAAACACCCGGACCCCTCCAGCTCTCTCTCTCTCTCTCTCTCTCTCTCTCTCTCTCTCTCTCTCTCTCTCTCTCTCTCTCTCTCTCTCTCTCTCCCTCTCTCTCTCTGTTAAACCTTCTTACCTTCCACTTTCTCTCCCCAAGCCAAACCTACACCCTGTGTGGCCCCTCCCACCCCCCCCCCCCTCCCACCCCTCCTCCCCCCACTCCTCCCCCCAGCCAGGCCTCTGTCCCAGGTCGGCAAAGCCTAGCGCCCTGTTGCCCCTAGCCCTGCTCCAGGGCTCTTTGGTGTGGCTTGCGTGTCCCCCTGATAGCCCCGGCCCCAGCAGCGGTGGTGGTGGGTAGGGAGGGGCGGAGGGCCAGGCGGTGCAGGAACATGTGGTAGTAATCCAGGCCTGTTTTACTGTCTGGCTCCGGCGGTGAAAGTGTTGGGCAGGGGCTACAGGCGGTCTGGAGCGTGTCAGAAGCCGCCGGGATCAGGTTACTCTGACAGGCCAGACAGAGAAAGAGAGAGAGAGAGAGAGAGAGAGAGAGAGAGAGAGAGAGAGAGAGAGAGAGAGAGAGAGAGAGAGAGAGAGAGAGAGAGAGAGAGAGAGAGAGAGAGAGAGAGAGAGAGAGAGAGAGAGAGAGAGAGAGAGAGAGGTGGAGCGAGAGATGGAGTCGTATAGAAAGAGAAAGGAATTGGACAGGGAGCTTGTGGAGGGAAAGGAGGCGGACGATCGAGTGGAAGGTGAGTCAGGGTGAGAGGGAGAGAGAGAAAGAGAGGTAATGGTCGAGGAGAGAGAGAGGGGTCGAGAGGAGACGGAGAAGGGCAGCAGCCCCAGGGTCTGACTGGAGGAGAGAGGACGTGAGGAAGGGGAGGAGAGAGGACGTGAGGAAGGGGATGAGAGAGAAAAGAGAGGAAAGGGGGATGGGGCTGAAAAAACAGACCCAATCTTTTGACTTTTCTGCCCCCCCCCCCCCCCCATCCCCTAAAAGCTCTTTTCATAAAGCGGTGAATGAGTGCGTGTGTGTGAGAGTGTGTGCGTGTGTGTGTGTGTGAACCCAGGCCAGAGGGCTGCAGGAGAGGTCCACTAGAACCAACCCCAGCTGAGAAAACAAATGGCCTTGCTCTCCTTTCCTCTCCTCCTTTCTTCTCCCTCCCTCCCTCCATCCAATTCTCATTCCCTTTTTTTTCCACAATGGGCATTTAATCAAGTAGGAGGGTTAATCAAAGCCAGATAGCAGCTAGTGACCTCTAAGATATCTCCTCTAATCCTCCCACTCTGCTTCTCATTTCACATTGACCTAGAGGACCATGGCCATGTCTGTCCACTACACAAACCAGAGAGAAGGAATAGAGCAGTAAAAAAGATTTCAAACCCCCCCAAAAAGACGCATTTTCTCCCGGGGAAGAACCTTAGAATCTTCTGCGGTTGCAGGGAGCGATAAAGTTTTACGGCATACGTGGAAACCAATATGGCTCCCGTCCACGTGCAAACGCGCACACAGCTTGACCTTCATCGAACACGGCTATCTCTATATCAACCACTGAGCTGTAGGTCAACTACCTCTCCTGTCTGCCGCATCAAAGTCGGGGTGGGGGGGGAAAAAAAGCGCCGCCGCGGGACGGAGCGAGGGACGAGAAGAGATGCGGGGTTGAGGGGGGGGGACGAGCGGAGGAGGAGAGAAGAGGAGGAGAAGAGGAGGAGGAGGCTGCGTGGAGTCACCGGGGGTTACGGTGATATGTTGTCTGCTGTGGTGAATTAATGAGAAGCAGATGGAGTTACCTTTCCTTGATGGAGGGGTGGGGACGTTTGAGGGGGGAGATTTATCAGTCTATGCGATGTCTGCTGACTCCCCCGCCCTGGGAGGATTTAGTACATTCCAGCCCCACGGTAAACCAGGAGGTGTCTGTGGACTGGCAAAGGTTTACTGCTGGAGAGGGGGGAGAGGAGATTTAAAACTGTGAGAACAGTAATTCACTGAATAGTGAATAAATCACTCCAGTCACACTACAGTACAGTATAGGGTCCGGCCATACTATTGTTTGCTAGAATTTGTTCGTACCGAATTTCAAAATGTCCGCCGTGAACTTCTTCGTTCCTTTCATCGTAGATCGTATTATATTCAAATAACCCTCTGACACATAATTACATCATGGAGAGAGAAAAAAAAGAAAGAAAAAGAGAGGGATAATTTTGTGCGTTTCGCATCCTGCAGCGAAAACCTCTCACAAAACAATGGCCAGCCTTTCTGATCCTGGCTCCCAGTGTGATGTCAACCCCATTTGACCCTATCCCAGGGGTTCGGAGGGGGGGGGGGTGGAGGACTGGAATCAGAGAGGGCCTCTCTCTTACTTTTATCACTCTAGTGATAATGGCCGTCACATAAAAGGCGACCCGCCGACCCGCGCAAATGCCAGATCGTCCCAATTAGCCGCTATGCATTTCATACAACATGCAGAAGGGCCAAATGTTCCCCAGCTGTAATTATGCACTCACCGCTTGCCCACCTCTGCCAGACCTGCTGGGCAAACGCTCGAGAGAGAGGGGTCAGTCTCTGTGAGTGTGGGTGTGTGTGTGAGGGGGGGGATGGTGGTTAGTGGTGATGGCAGGGTCAGGTTGGTGACTGAGGTGACACGGCTGGAGGACACACAGGAGAGTCACCGGGGGGGAACGGAGGGGAGTGGGGGTAACGAACAGGTCAAGTTGCTCGACTCATGTGAGTGGACGACAGTTTTTTGGGCCGGGCGGTAACGCCAACTGTGACATGGACCGATGTGGCGGCGATAAGAGAGGCGAACCCAAACATGGTTCTCCAGTTCACTCCACTCTGTCCAGGCGTTCCTCTGTGCTTGGTCCAGGAGATGCAGCTCGCTCAGGCCTGGGCTCGACCCTCGACCCTTGTCCCCTGGATGGATACTGTGCAGGCAGGCTCATCCAGCCAGTAGCAGGCCCAGCCAGGGAGAGGCCCAGCCAGGCAGCAGACCTCCCTAATGTCTCCATCCCCTGCACCTGACCCCGGGAGCCTTCGTGGCCAAATTTAGTTTGGAGGCGTGCCACCATGGGAGAGCAGACAGCCCCATTAATCAGCAGGAGCCTCTCCTCTCTCCCCTCTCCTCTCCTCTCTCCTCCCCTCTCCTCTACCTCCCTCTTTCCCCTCAGCCTGCAGGTCAGAGAGTGAGCAGCGCACACACACAGAAAGAGCACACACACGGTCTCATGTACGCACGCACGCACACACATCGCATGATCGGATCACGGAGGGGCCCGATTCAGATTGTCTGACGTAGCGTCCCACACCCAAACGGTTGGGTAAACACACATTGCGGCGTACGCAAACGCCACGGCGCACACGCACAGTCTACGTGCGTCGGAGGAAAAACTCCAAAAGCTAATTTGTCTACGCCCTCTCCCCTCTCTTCTCTCCCCCCTCCCCCCTCCCCTCTCCCCTCTCCCCTCTCCCCTCTCCCATCTCCCTTCTCCCCTCTCCCCTCTCCCCTCTCCCCTCTCCCATCTCCCATCTCCCTTCTCCCCTCTCCCCTCTCCCCTCTCCCCTCTCCCCTCTCCCCTCTCCCCTCTCCCCTCTCCCCTCTCCCCTCTCCCCTCTCCCTTCTCCCCTCTTCTCATCCCCCTCTCATCCCCCTCTCATCCCCCTCTCCCCTCTCCCCTCTCCCCTCTCCCCTCTCCCCTCTCCTCCCCTTTCCCCTCTCCTCTCCTGTCCCCTCTCCCCTCTCCCCTCTCCCCTCTCCCCTCTCCCCTCTCCCCTCTCCCCTCTCCTCCCCTTTCCCCACTCTCCTCCCGTCCCCCTCTCTCCTCTCCCCGCTCCCCTCCCGGCCTTCTCGCCCCTCACACACCTGGTCCTCCCCCCTCCATCACTCACACCCACTCAGGGTTCAGCCCAGACCCATCTCTCAGCTCTGTCTGGGGTCTCCCCCAACAGCCGCTCCCCGTCAGAGGGGGTTACAAACAGACCACTACCCCTGGCTCACCTAGCCCATGGGGAAGGGGGAGGCCCACCCCCCCACCGCCCTCCTCCCCAGCGCCGAAGCCCTCAGCCGGGGTGAAGATGATGGATTGATGGGCTACATCTAAGCCAGAGGGACCCTAGGTGGGGATGAGAAGGGTGGGTGCGAAGGATGAGACGAGAGAGAGTGAAAGTTGGAATGGATGGGGGTCTGAGATCAGGCTGAATGTATGACTTTTGTTATTGAGTCTGAGAGGGTTATGGAGAGCGGTGTGCTCGGGGGGGGGGGATGTGCGCTGGATTCGGTCCAGAGATCCACCTTGCGGTGTCTTCAGCTCGCTGTGTCAGCGGTACTGGGATTTCATAGCCACCAGCTTGTTTGGAATCGCGTTAATTATATATTAACTTGTAATGAATGTTTACTACCTTGTAATTAACTCTTTTGGAACATAAGATTTAACATCAAAGCTACAGGCAGACGCCAAATAACATAAACAAATGTTGTCGAAATCTCCCTCAGGTTGGGAGAGAGACCTCATGAGAATTACAAGTGTGTATTAAAAGGCCTGTACTCAAGCCATTTGTATGCAGTGTCATTGTGCACTTATCCTTTATAACGACAAACACAGCAGAGAGATAAATCATAAGATTCCAGTAGATTAATGAAGGTTACTGAAATCCCCAGATGTTTTCGAGTAATTAGAGCCCTTTGTTTATCAGGGAAACAAGTCACATCAAGAGCACAAACATTCATCGTAATTATTCATTATCTTGATAATTCGAGTGTAGCCACTTCATTTGGCTTCCAATTCATCATGCTAATGGTATGCATAAATCTGCATAATTACTTAAGTTGCCTGTTGGGTAGGGGCTTTACACAAAGTTGACTAACAACAACATTTAATAAACAATGAATTCATAAATCTACGTGAATAAGTTACAGGTGTAGTTGAAATTACATGGGACTCCTGTATTCTGAAAATAACTATCTTGACCTACAAAAAAGATATTAATCACTGAGTTTCTGCGAAGCGCATTCTTGAAAAGTTAGGATAATGTTGCTCTTTAGCAGAGCACTGTCGTTTGCATAACAATTCATCCGCTTATGACTCCATATACAAAAAGGAGCGAGTGCTTTTATGCAGCATTGAAACAACCTCTTGAGTGACATTATTATGATACAGAGTGGCTTGTGCCACAAAACTCTACCTTCGCCCCATATGCAGATTCATGGCGACGCTTTGTGAAATGACCTCAGTGTAGAAATCAGCTCTATTATGCTGTCGAGATGGATGAGTTCAGATCCTGCCATCCTCTCCGTTTGCCACTCACCAACGTGGATCTCATATCAAACAGAATTAGCTGAAGCTCTCCTCATCGAAAACAATCGCAAAGATTTCCAAGCTACACCGATGTCTGTGTGTAATTCAATTTGGTGACTGTTTTGAACTGAGGGAGTAAAGAGCCACTGCAGCCAGCGAGCCAGCCAGCCAGCCAGCCACCCACAATGTGGTCAGTGTCGAGACAGGATTTACCCGGACAGCACCCGGACTCCATTTTGTCCTCACCTCAGTTGTCTTGTCAGAAATCAATTGAAGATCATATCGTGGTTTTTGCAGTGAGAGGTCAGTCCTTGAAGAGGCGTAAATATTTCATCCCCAGACTAGCGTCAGGGGCTTTTAAAGATGTGTGCTGGACCGTGCTAACTCTCTAGCTGCCCACCGAAAGTGACGGGCCGACGTTTTAGCCCACTTCAGGACCAGGTTAAATCAATTAAAATCTATTATTAATACAGGCTGTGTGCTGACCTTGTGTAGAAGCTCTCTTGAGTTCCAGAATGAAGGCAGCGAGAAAGAGAGGGGAAAAAAAGGATCGGGGGATTGAACTTTAACCTTTTAAAGTTTTCAAACTGAGGGAGAAGTGGAGTGACCTTGTTTTCAAACTTTGGAGCCTTTCAACAAAGTTGCTGTCAGGAGGCTCGAAAACAACACTCACCTGTATATGTACGATATGTGCTGTTCCAAGGAAACGCATTTGGGAAAGTGAATCACGAGGAAATGTACAGCCAGAACAAGGCTGTAAGACTGAAAGACTCGCACACCCAGAAGTCCCGTGATGCCATTTCTGTAGCGTTCCGTTATCACAAGACAATGCAAGTCTGAAAAATAACATATGATGTTGAACATTGCGGATGAAGAAATAGCAAAATAGCACAACGACCATTTGCAAATAATCCTCTGGGGGGGGTCACCCAAAATGTCTTCAATTATTCCGTGAACCCAAACAGAGCAGCTAAAAATGCTTTTCCAGCCTTTGTGAAGTGTATTCAGTGCAGTGTCTGGACAGGATGTTTTTCGCTAGATAATAAGCAGAGAGGAGCGGGAGAGGGGGAAGAAGTCGTTAGGACCTGCTCACACATAATCACCTCAACCTCACCGTCGTCCCATTTTCAGACCCCTGATTTCTTTTCCACTTGTTCACCCGTCTCTCTCTCTCTCTCTCTCTCTCTCTCTCTCTCTCTCTCTCTCTCTCTCTCTCTCTCTCTCTCTCTCTCTCTCCCTCTCTCCCTCTCTCTCTCTCCCTCTCTCGCTCTCGCTCTCTCTCCCTCTCTCTCTCTCTCTCTCTCTCTCTCTCTCTCTCTCTCTCTCTCTGTCTCCCTCCCTCCCTCCCTCCCTCTCTCTCCAGATGAAAGGAGCCTTCTCGGGGAACATGCAGAATGAAAATGATGGCAAGGCTGATATAAAGAAAGAGGGGAAAGATGAAAAGTGGTTTTGAAGTGGTTCTCTGCATTAGCCGTCTCCCCCCCCCTCCCCCCCCCACTGACCTTGCAATTTAAGCAAACAATACCTTGACTCCGAGACACGAGGGGGGTCTTCGTGGAAGGGAGAGGTGGGCGAGCCGTGGGGGGAAATTGGAAAAAATGAGATGGGTAGATGGATGCAGAGATGGAGGGAGAGACAGCGCAGGGAATGTAATGTCCATTCATTTGTCAGACATCGTTTTTTACCTCTTTGTTCCCTGTTTGTGGAATCACAAGCCATGTCGGATGGGTTCACCGCTGATAGAACTGACATGGGTGTGTGTGTGTGTGTGTGTGTGTGTGCAAACAGTATGTGTTGGGTTTTATGCCAAGGGGTCAACGCAGAGGATGGAAAATGTGTGGAATTTGGTCTGTTTGTTGGTGTGTCTGTTTGTGCAGACATACATGATGCATGTGTGTGTGTGTGTGTGTCTGTGTGTGTGTGTGTGTGTGTGTGTGTGTGTGTGTGTGTGTGTGTGTGTGTGTGTGTGTGTGTGTGTGTGTGAGTGTGTGTTAGGAGTGCACCTCCTAAGGCAGTGTGCGGTTCTTGTAAATGGACTCGCTATCTTTTATTATGGCGTCACCCGGTGTCCAATCACATGACCCCCTGCCCAATCCCCCCCCCACACACACACGCGCGCACACACACACACAGCCCCTACAGGCCTTGCTGGTACCACAGATCGGTCCCCACTCAGAGACCAGGGTGTTCAGTCAGTCCGGCCAGCGTAGCTTTCACATGGCTCCGGGCTCCCATTCCAGGAATGTCAAAGATGGCTTTAGCCTTTGTATCTGTCGCCTTTCACCAACGTGAATGATGGCAGCCCGTCTGGTTTCATGGCCCAGAAACCCTTTCTTGACTGACTGAAACTTAATAAGGCCACCACCTCGGGTGGTGGCAGAGTGTGACCATGTAGCGTTGGGGTTGGAGAATGGTGACGACCCTACGAAAGGGGGAGGGAGAAGGGGGAGAGGGGGAGAAGAAGAAGAAAAACTGCGTGTCAACAGTTTGTGTTGCGTCGTTTTTTTTCCAGATTCGTTGTGTCATGGTTTGTGGTCTTACATTCACCAGCAGCTAAAGAGAAGACTGCTGTTTTGGCAGCTTGGGAACGTTGTGTCATATGGCTGTTTTGAGTTTCAAGGCACTCTCCACTTACTCCAGACAGAGTGAGCATATTGTTTCTATCTAATTGACACTAAGCTTGTGGCTATTACCATGTCAACACTGGATTACTGGAGCCTTTGAGCCTGCAGAGCGGTTGACTTGGCCCATTTTCAGACCCCTGATTTCTTTTCCACTCGTTCACTCCACTCTCTCTCTCTCTCTCTCTCTCTCTCTCTCTCTCTCTCTCTCTCTCTCTCTCTCTCTCTCTCTCTCTCTGTCTCTCTCTCTCTCTCGCTCTGTCTCTCTCTCTTTCTCTCTCTCTATTTCCATCCTTACTACTACTACTACTATTCCAGCTGTAGACAAGTGTTCCAAGGCCAAGTCCGCCGTCGTTAGAAGCCCCCACTCCCAGAGGCCCCTTGGGTTCAGAGGCTAGACCCGGCTGGCGATTGGCCGGTCAGAGGCTATGCTGCTTGGTGATTGGCCAGCAAGGTTCCCCAGGCGTGCGGTGACAGTAATTAGCACACGCCAGCCATTAACAAACACAGATTAGGCAAGAGCCAGCATGGCACGCTGCCACTACACCGTGTGTGTGTGTGTCTCATGTTGTAACTGAGTGTATTTAATCATGTGTGTGTGTGTGTGTGCAGGGGCAATGTCCCCCTTTGAGAGAATGTGTGTGTGTGTGCAGCTCTTGTTGTGGAAGGCAGAGTATATTTCATCGGGCGTGAGTACGTGAAGATTCAACACATCCTGTCCAGACGGCGAATATGGAGAGACCTTCGGCCGACACCATTATGTAATCATGTATGTGCTTTTTGTGTGCGTGTGTTCTGCCTCGTTTCCTCAGAGCCCGCTGGTCAGTTGGATCAGAAAGAGGCTCCTCCCCCTGCCGGGCCACACCCCAAGGCACCCCCCCCCCCACCGCTAAATCAGAGATGGGCTGTGATATGTGTGAATGATTTTTTAAACGCCGCCTATCTCTATCCCAGTCGGAGGAGGACGCAGGGTGCGCGCGTGGAATTGAGACACGAGACGTGTATGTGTGTGCGTGTGCGTCTGTATGTTCAAAGGTGTGTGTGGGCCTATCTCTATGGGCATGTGTGTGTGTGTGTGTGTCTGTGCCTTCCTGAATGTGCATGCGTGTGTGCCTGTCTGTATGTGTTCATGTATGTATGTATGTATGTATGTATGTATGCGTGTGTGTGTGCCTGTCTGTGTGTGTGTGTGTGTGTGTCTGGTGAGCCTCTGAATCAGCCCTGCTGTGTGTGCTTAATGAAAGATAAGAGGGGTCCTCCACTACTGACACTGTGCCAGGGGCCCTTGGAGGACCCTCTCTAATCTGCTGGGCTAATGGAAGCCATTTTGTGTCTGCCCGAGAGAATCGTCTCATATCAAACAAATAGTGTTCTGTGAAACCCATTACAGTTTTTTTTTTTTGGGGGGGGGGGGGGGGGGGGGCGGAGGGAGGGAGGGGAGTATTTAATTTATTTGACATTTTTCTTGGCCTTTATTTATGCGTTTCTGTATATTCCAAAAGGGATCAAAATGATGATGTTGTTTTGGGATGTGTTTCTTGTGGTTCGGATCGTGTCAAGGGGTTGTCTTGAAGCACGTCCATCCGCTCATTAAAGAGGGACAGAGGGACAGAGGGAGAGAGGTACAGAGAGAGAGAGAGAGAGAGAGAGAGAGAGAGAGAGAGAGAGAGAGAGAGAGAGAGAGAGGGAGAGAGATAGAGAGTTAGAGGGATGAAAAAGAGGCACAGAGATGGAGATGAAGGGTTAAGGAACTTAGCAGTCCTGTGAAACATGAATTCAGTTTCTTAATCGTCTCACTGCATGTGGTCCGACATGCCATCAGAAAATCCAGAAATTTCTCAAAATTACAAAAATAAAAAACCCCAGTTTGCAAAATCCCCCCTTTTTCCTGGATAATTACAAGTTATGCAAATACTCAAGCTTGACAAGGAACATGAAAACACCATTTTAGTCCGCCTTTGAAATAGAGCCTTGCGGGAAGAAGAAAAAAAAAAACACAAGATGTAAAACACTGAACGCAAAAGGGTGGACGGCCCATCAGAGAGAGGCCGTCCCTAATACATCTCTCCTCTCCGCCGCAGAGTACAGCCGCCGCGCACAGCAGCAGCAGCTGCGACACATGTAAAGTAAATTCCTATTTGTATCGACAATGGTGTAATCTGCGGGGACAGTGTCGCCTCTCGTGCAGGTCATCACTCTTAATACTGCATCTGTGCGTGAACGTGTGGGAGCGCGTGTCGTGTGTATCGGGCGTCTGCTCCAAGTTGAGTGTGTGTGTGTGTGTGTGCGCGCGCGCGCGCGCGCGTGTGTGTTTTGCTTTCATATCTACTGGGGTTGCGCGTCCGTCTTATTTGCGCACGTTTTATTTTGATTTTGCGTGCGTGTCTTTCGCCGTGTGAGTTTGTGTGTGTGTGAGTGTCATCACTTCTAGAGGAGGGGGGAAGGGTGGGTGGGGGGGTGGGGTGGGGGGAACAGGGAGAGAAGAAAATGATCCAGGGTGGATACATATGAAACAGGAGTGCTCATACATAAACATGCCTGCAAGGCCCCGGGGCCAGGCAATCTAGGAGGCAAATTGCTCACCAGCCAGCCATGGAGGCCGTTGCTGTTTATTATGCATGAGCTTCCTGTGACATGCTTTAAAGCCACTCCTAAAACTGAGACGGAGCGGGCCTGAGTGTTTGGAAGGAGAGCCAGAGCTGGATGCTGGTTCGTGATGGTGTTTTTTTGTTTTTGTGTGTGTGTGTGTGTGTTTTTTTTCCCCCTCAGCGAAAATAATATATATTTACTGTATACAGGGAGCTGTTACTGAGGGGATCATCGCTTCATCTGGGTGTTCAGAGTGTCTGTGTCGTGAGAGCAGATGCAGGTGGAGTCGCGATGGAGTTATTGGATTGCGCGAGGTTAGAGTTCTCGGGGTTTGCCTGTTCAACAGTGAAGAGTGAATCAAAGGAATATGGC
This sequence comes from Hypomesus nipponensis, assembly GCF_054491055.1. Taxonomy (NCBI): domain Eukaryota; kingdom Metazoa; phylum Chordata; class Actinopteri; order Osmeriformes; family Osmeridae; genus Hypomesus; species Hypomesus nipponensis. The sequence continues at coordinate 5,923,453 of NC_140381.1, read as the reverse complement.
TCTGGGATTGTAATGAGGGACCTTCCGATGTAAAACCGAGACCTTCTGAATACATCCCCGACGTCATTCTGTACATAATAACACAACGACCAACCTCAGATACTGCGCCAGAGTGTTTGGATTGGAGCGGGCCCATTCCACTTGTCCACCTCCCCTACCGCACGGCACATTATTCAACCACCGTTAAACGAAAAGAAGGAACTTCACGTGCCGCATGTTCAAAAACGCCAACACACACATTCCCCAACCCACCGGCAGCTCCGGCTCCAGCTGCGCGGACCAGCCCCCGGTCCCAGGAGGGAGCCCCAACTCAATTTCAGCCCCGACCCCTGGGGTCTGGGTTCAAGTTCAGAGCCGGGCTACCCGAGGCGCGGCCATCGGAGGATCGCCCACCCACGAGCCGGGCTGTTCCGGAGGGCCCGAGCACAGGCGTCGACCTCCCCAGATGAGATCAGCGGCCGCCGGATCGGCCTTTTCTTCTTCTTTTTCGCGAGCCAAAGATGGAGGCGGGGATGGAAAGATGGTGGGGTAGAGGGGGGGCGGGAGTAGCCAATGCCCCTGTCACGCCACAAACACCATGGGTGCCCCTCTTGCAACCCCCCCCCCCCCCCGGCCCACCCTCCACCCTCTTCTCTCTGGCTATAATTATGCTAATAGCATGTATATAGTCCCAGCTCCCAATCTCCGAGTCTTCGGGGCGTACAGAAGCCTCTTACGGGTCTGTTCTTTTCTCTCCAGTAACAGTATTAGGGGATCCATTGAAAAGGGGCGGGGGGGGGGGGAGGGGGGGGAGGGGGCCCGGGCCTCTGGGTTGTAAAAGGGGGCAGGATAGAGAGATAGCGCGGCCCGGCAAATGGGACATGACCGGCGTGGTTTGCTGTCAGGACGGGGGCCATTGTCTGGGCGAAGAAAAGGAGGTCTGCCGTGGCAGTGGCAATAATAGGGGAACAAGAATGGGTCGTGCATATTAAACTACCACGCTGCGGCTCCGGACGAACCTGGGCATGACGAAGGGAGAAGCGAGGGAAGATAGATGGGGGGTGGAGGGGGGGGGGGGAGATGGAGGAATTATAGAAGAAGGGATAGGAGTTGAAAGAAAGAAGTAATTAATGTAAAAGAGAACTGGGAAGCGTCTGGATCAGCCACTGGGGGTGTCAGAACAAAGCGAACAAAATGGCGGTGGGGTTGTTGTCGATGTCGAGACGTTCTCTCTGGAGTCTTTCGGGGAAGGCGTTCTCTTTGGCGGGCGGGCTCTGACGGACAGTTCCCTGAAGGCTGCCTGACCGTAGACGACGCCGCCGCGCGTCCAGATATCCTCTCCTTCTTTTCTTGTCCCTCCTTCTCACACCTCCCGTGGTAACAGAGTATCAGTATCACTCCCCTGTCTGGGTTTTCACCGCTCCACCGGCCTGTTTGTGAGAGGGAGAGAGGGAGAGGATATGTAGAGAGAGAGAGAGAGAGAGAGAGAGAGAGAGAGAGAGAGAGAGAGAGAGAGAGAGAGAGAGAGAGAGAGAGAGAGAGAGAGAGAGAGAGAGAGAGAGAGAGAGAGAGAGAGAGAGAGAGAGAGAGAGAGAGAGAGAGAGAGAGAGAGGTGTCAACAGTGGAGGCGTGGGTGTGGGAGCCTTCTCTCTGGTTCACGGCTATCACGTGTGTCTCCCCCAGCGGGCCGGCGCACTTACCATCTGTCTCTGTGACACAGAGAGCTCTACTAGCTCGCTCTCTTTCTCTCTTTCCTTTCACACCCCCCTTTCTGTCTCTCTCTCTCTCTCTCTCTCTCTCTCTCTCTCTCTCTCTCTGTCTCTCTCTCTCACTTTCTCTCTCTCTTTCTCCTCAATTTCGTTTAGTCCTCCTTCCACACTCATGTTCTTTTTGTATTTTTTCCTCTCGTTCTCCTTCCTCTGCCTCCCCCTTTCCCTTCCTTCTTCCCCAACGTCTTACTCTGATACATCTGCCATTCTCTCCGTATCGCTCCGTCTCTCTCCCTCCCTTTCCCTGTCTCCTTCTCTGCTCTGCTGACTGGTTCCATCACCGGGGCCAAGCTGTGTATCGCCGTCGCAGCCCTGAAGTTATCACTCCATAAAGGAGAGCTAGCGAGGGGGAAGCCGCTCTGGCGGAAGCGCCCGACCTCACAGAGTCACGGACCCTCTCCTCTCCTTGCGCAGCACTGAGAGAGCGAGCCGTCAGACCATGGCGGCAGCGCGGAGATGATGAGACGGCTTTCCCGTCCGAGGGTGAGAGCCCGTCGAGGGAGCAGACAGTATCGTTGACCCTCTTTTCCTCTGCTGTCGTGCGCGGGGCCTGCAGGACGGTGCTGAGGGTACTTCACAGTAACGTGTGTGCGTTTTAACGAGTGTTTCCCCCCCCCCTCATTAGAAAGAGGAAACAGGAAAGGACGCGAGGAAGAGCCTCCGAGACAACGAGATGAAAGCTGAACGAGATGGAAAAAAAGAGACGGAGGGAAAAAAGAGATGGAGGGAAACGCGCAGCACCCTTGAAGACCAGTATGTGGCAGTGTGTAACAGTTAGACGACTAACTCTACAAGGAATGTGCCACACACACTCTCTCTGCATACTGTGTGTGTGTGTGTGTGTGGATGAACACACGTGACCGTACAAACATAATGTGCACGTACGTATGTACGGGTAACCTACGTGTGCTTGGGCCTGTTTGTCTGTGTGTGAGCGTGTCGCGCGCGTGTGTCAGCGTACACAAATACGACCGTGCGCATGCCACGACAGACAGAGCAACAACCGCAGTGTCCAGCAGTAGTCAAAAAGCCATAAGATTGTCATTAAGGAATTCACCAGATTAACTGCCCCTCAAATACCTGGAAATGGCTGAAGATCTACTGACTGTGCCTTGTAATTTCCTCCCTGGATTCTAAGCACTAAAACCTCTGTGTTGCTTTTGGCCTTGCCCGGCTGGACCAAAGAGCATCACAGGGACACTGATACCTTCCTGGGGGAACCATTCTCTCCCCATTTGATGGAAACCAAAAAGGGCCCATTGCCAGACAGGCCCCATTATATCTCAATGACAGGGCCTACGGGTACGAAACAACTTTTCTTTCTTTCTTTCTTTCTTTTTTTTTTTCTTTCTTTTTTTTTTTTTTTTTTACCTCACATCACCTTTGGCTTTCGTTCTCAGAGAAATGACACCAGCCGGGGTGAATTAAGAGACGAACCTATGCATGCGTGTGTGTGTGTGCGTGTGTGTGGTTGTTTTTTGTGCCTGTTACTCCTGGCTGACTCAACCATTCTTGGTAGAATTAGCTTTGTCCATCCACAGGATATGCCTGCTGTCTGTACAGACATAACGACAAGCTGTTGTTAGTGATACGGCAACGTTAGCATGCTAGCACTACCCTTACCCCGACCAACGTGTTGGCTATTGGCGGGTTAGTTGAGGCAAGTTAGCCGTTAGCGCCAGTCCCTACGCTCCCTGTCACATTCCCACCCCGTGACCTCATGCCTGGACGTATGTATTAAACAGATGTGGCAATGAGGGGTCTGAAACAGGATAGCACAGGGGCTAAGTCTGGCTATAGCCCTCCTTGGCCTTGAGAAACTGGGGCCCCCAGGACTACGCTGAGGGTATGGGGAATGTTCCGGGGGTTAAGGAGAAGAGGATAAATAGAAGAGATGGGAGAAGGAGATGTGGGCGAGAGGCCCGATTGAAGGCAGACAGTCGGCGTTCCTGACGGACGAACGGCCCCCTTTGATGACATATTGATGGATTCCGTTTGAGAAGAGGCCTAGCTTTCGCGAGAGATTGTGTCCTCCCTCCCTCCCTCCCTCCCTCCCTCCCTCCCTCCCTCCCTCCCTCCCTCCCTCCCTCCCTCCCTCCCTCCCTCCCTCCCTCCCTCCCTCCCTCCCTCCCTCCCTCCCTCCCTCCCTCCCTCCCTCCCTCCCTCCCCCCCTCCCGATCGAAGTACGAACAAAAAAAAGCTTGGTTCCAATTATCGCCGGCGGCATTACTCTTTCCGATGCATCTTCCACCAATTCCCCCTCACCGCCACGAACTGAGACACGGATTCACCTTGTTTACGGCGCCCCCATGGCTCCTAAAGCGGAAAAGCTCACCGAACGTGGAGGAGATGCGGTGCGAACGGACGCCATGCCTGCTACCTGGAGAGAGAGAGAGAGAACACACCCACAATCACAGCCGCACGCCTCGAGCCTAAATCATACAGCGGCGGTGGAGTGAGTGTGTGTGTGTGTGTGGTGGTGGGGGGGGGGGTAACGCCATCTAATGAAACTGTCATCAACCTCGGAGGTTTCCAACATAACTAATCCACGACTAGCTAGCTGCGTCCCTGTCCCCCAACCCCTGTCCCATCCATTCTCCCTCCCTCCCCCCCTCCCTCCCCCACAACCCCCTCTTCCTGCCATGGCAATCCGATGAACCAGACCATCATTTTGTCCTTTTTGCGAGGGGAGAGACTGCCCCTACAGCACAGCCAGTCTGGGCAGAGCTAACACCATCCCTTTGTGTCAGAGGTGGGTGAGACAGCCGAGGTGCACACGAGTCCGACTGGTGCATACGGAATGATGTCATTAATCCTCGTGGGCCAATCTCGCGGCTCAGAACTCGGGGGAAGAGAGCGAGCCTTCCTCTCGCCATTTGCATGCTGCATACGTTACCAGGTGGGCCCGGGCGACGCCAGGGTACAAATTAGATTTCCCGACAACAAGGTGAGGGAGGATGGAAGGAGCAGGTATTTTTTTTCTTCTTTCCTTTCTTCGGCCACCCCGCTCTCTCTCTCTATTTCTCCCTCCCTCTCCCTTTCTGTCACTCTCTCCACCTCCCCCTCTCCCTCCCCTCTCACTGTCCTCAAAGCCAATATCATTATGTACATTTCCAAGATTTGCTTATGTAAACGAGTTACGTTGGTTTGTTATTGTATGCAAAGAAGATACGTTACTGGCTTAATAGCACAAATTCTGAATTGATGGCGGATAACAAACCCAGTTGTTAGACGGTTTGACTCTACTTCAGACTGACACGGCTGGCAGTGGTTGAGCAAAAGATCCACTCGACAAAACAAACCCCTACCTTCTACCTAGATCTCCCCGCCGCTCTCTCCACACACACACACACACACTCTCACACACACACACACACACTAGACCAAGGCCTTCACCTCAACATGGGAGGGAAGGACGAAGAAAAGAAGATCCATGAATGGGAGGCTTAAACTTTTCAGACTGGACTTGAAAGCTGAAAGCTATGTGTCTGTCTGGCTCCCCCTGCCCCCCTGCCCCCCAGCCCCCCTGCCCCCCAGCCCCCCTGCCCCCCTGCCCCCCAGTCCCCCCTGCCCCCCAGCCCCCCTGCCCCCCAGCCCCCCAGTCCCCCAGTCCCCCCTGCCCCCAGTCCCCCCTGCCCCCCTGCCCCCCAGCCCCCCAGTCCCCCCAGCCCCCCTGCCCCCCTGCCCCCCAGCCCCCCTGCCTGTGGGGTAATGACATTGTCTGTGTCAGTCACCCTGAGGCTGGCCACGACGCTCCAAGCGGCAAACGGCCACATTGTTCCAGCCCCGCTCCTCCTGGACACGGAGACGGGTCGGAACGCCTGGGTTTAAGATAACGTGAGCGGCCTTCTCTCTGACACACACACACACACACAATCACACGTACAGACACACACACACCAACCAAGCTTTGATCTATGAACCCAACGGTCATCAGAAAGAACCGAGGGGTTTTCTCAGAAGAGAGGGAGAAGCTGCGGTGGTGTGTCTGCCAGCCCCCCCCCCCCCCCCACCCGGGGCGCTGCGAACCTGAGCTTGAATCCATTTGTCGCATCTCCAATCATTCACCTCCCCCAAAATTCTCCCCTCTCTCTCACTCCTTCTCCCTTTCTCTCCGGCCGCATTGATCCGTCTCTTCAATTAACGAGCCAGTCTGTCCCCAATCAATTCCTATCTCCCCTTCTTCACCCCCCCCCCCCCCCCCCCACCCGCAACCACCACCTTACTCGGCCCAACCCCGCCGCCTCTCCTCTCTCTCTGCCTTCTTCTCTCCCTCACACCCCAAGGTCTCTGGGGGTCACCCCTTTCCAAGGTGATTCGTAAACACACACACACACCTCCCCACCCCCCCCCCCACTCCCCCCCCTCCTCTCGGGCCGAATCAATACTTTGATCAGCAAAGCGAGAGGGCTCTCCCACTTATCCCGTGTGATCAGAGTGGTGAAGAGCACCCTTCTCCCCAGGTCCTCTCTAAGCTCTAAGGGGGGGGGGGGGGGGGGCGCTAAGACAATCAGAAGAAACAGGAGGAGGAGGGGGGGGGCGTGTGTTAAGCGAAGGAGAGAGAGAGGGCCTGAGCGACGGAGGGGATGAAGAGAAGGGCAAGAGGGGAGGGGGGGGGGAAGGGAGAAGGTCCGAGGGGGGCTTTTAGAGAAAGGGGATTTGCTGCTCCGCTGCTTTCGGCTTGATCTGCATCTGATTAAGGGGGTGGGGAGGAGGGGGGTGGGGGGTCCGGGGTCCCGTCCTTCACCTCCACAGCCCCCCCCCCCCCGTCCCACCATTACGTACCCGGGCATACTGATCCATCATCCTGGTAGGAGGGAGGGAGGGCCCGCCTCGGCTCTGGTCTTGGGACTTGTTATACTATCCCTGTTGGCTCGATCACTCCACCCCCTCCCCTCCCACACACACACACACATGATTCTAAAGTCTACACTACACGGTGTAGGTTTGATGGGAAACTGCACACCCACTGTATGATTGAAGAGGACTGCCCTTCACAACCCGCCCAGAGAAATGTCGGCCCGCTCAGCCAACGACATGACAGGCTCTTCTTTCCTTTGCTGATGTTGTTATTTGTTGGGATCCACATGATCTCATCTCTGTCCTGTCAATGTTCCCTGTGTGCTCGTCTGCCAGGGGGCCGACCAGCCAACAAGCTTCAAGACCCAGCCAGAAGGTCAGCCATCCAGCCAGCCTGAAAACCCAGGCAGGCAGGCAGGCAGACAGACAGCCAGCCAGACAGTAAACCAGTCCTCCAGTCATCCAGCCAGTCAGGCAGTCACCCAGCCCTGGAACCAGGGGACAGACCTGCGTCAGAGTCAGAAGAGTCCTGGTCACAGACTGTGCAGGCATCAATCCTCCATCTCCAGCCTCTGTACCAGCATGACCTTGCTTTGGAACGACATCTATTTGCTGGCTGGCTGCACACATCTTTTTGCAAATTGTATGGGCCAGTCTAATTTGTTTTTATGCACGTTTAGTCAAGAATTCAGGACTATGTTGGTGACATCAGCCAGGAATGGAGAGAGGGAGAGAGACAGAGAGAGACAGAGAGAGAGAGAGAGAGAGAGACAGAGACAGAGAGACAGAGAGAGACAGAGAGAGAGAGAGAGAGAGAGAGAGAGAGAGAGAGAGAGAGAGAGAGAGACAGAGAGAGAGGGAGCGAGAGGGGAGTCGCCAGAAGGGAACCAGGGTGACAGACAGAAAATCAGAGTGATTGAGGATGATTGTTCTGCCGGTTGCGTTGATGTATGAAAGAACGATTCCACCCATACATTCAAACGTGTCCTGAGCTAGGGTCCACATCTGAAATGTATGATGACAAAACGCTCAAACCAGGGTAGGTGGGGGATGCATGGACTTAAAGAAAGGTAAGAATGATTTGTCTACCGGGTCCATTGACCTACATGCCAAATTGACGACATACTCCTTAGCCTCTCAATTCCATTTCAAGCGACTAGTTAAAGTGAACCGTAAAGACATTGTTTAAAAGGTGTGTTTTGACGTGTATTGCTTTGAAGCATACATGATATATTTGTCCAAGTCAGGTCCAACATACGCGTCCAGAAACCAATGCTAAACTACCAAAGAGTGTAACACAGGCTAACTTTGCTGAACACGAAGACCAAATCCACAGAGCTTCAGCTTCCCTTCCTCCGGTTTCTCTTTACCTCGCCCCCCCATTATTTGAACATGTGTGTTACTCACCACACACACACACTACGGTCCTGTCCTCCCATGACCCAAGCTGAGTTCAGAGGTCTTATGTACATGTCTTCATATTACATGACAGGAATAGGCCTCTTGCTCTCCCCCTGGATGTCAGGACTAACATTCAGGGACATATATAACCTGAGATATGCTCTTTTGCACATGGCCCACACGTCCTCGAGCTGGGCAACGCACACAGGAAGACGTTCACGCTCACGCATGCGTACACCCAACCACACACACACGCACACACACACACGCACACACACACACTCACACGCAGACACACACACGCACACAGACACACACACACAGCAGACAGTACACACGTGTGTGCAGTCCTCATACCACTATACAGATATACACACACACACACACGCACACATGGACACACACACCAAGTCCTTTATCAACCACTCCCTGCACAACAGGCCAGTGTTTATAGTAGGCAAAGGTTTGAATTCCACAGAAGTACCTCAGACCTCACTTTCTTTCCTCAGACAGTGGGCTATGAATTGTCATGGGTTATGAATTGTCTCGTCATGTTCCAAGGTCAGGGTTTATTAAGGGTGAAACTGCCATGCTTTGTCCTGTATAACAAACATCGATAGCCTTCCTACTGTAGTGTTCATCAAGGCCACAAGTCCATAATGAACATATTCTTCCCTCTGCTCATTCAATTCCACTGTTAGTGTGTGCAAACAAAAGCCTTTCACATTTCAGTGTCTTCAACATGGCTCCATGCTGACATTGATGGTAAAGTAACTTTTCATTGAAGTGACAATGGAGGTAAATGCCATACTGAACCACACGGTCAGATGCAATGGTCAAGAACAGATTGGAAACCTTCAAAACAACCGTTAGTTATCCAAACAACGCACCCTCGAGATTAAATAGAAATCCATGCCCAGTTGCATTCTTTGGGCACAACGAATTCCTCTCATTCAATCCAGGAATATATATATATATATATATATATATATATATATTTATACACTGTATTATTCTTTAGAGAATGGAAAACCAAATAATGAAAAACTGACTGAACATTATTGAACTGTAACCGTGCGATGGATTGGAGACAGACGCGTTTCCTTGGAGGTCCTCTTGAGAGGGATTACATTTTTTTCGTCAACCGCTGACGACGTCTCTGATGGCCAGTTGGCCGGCCTGCCCCCCCCCCCTCCCCCTCGCCCGGCGCCGCCCTGAGGGGGCCTAGTCATGTCACCCTGTGGGACCTTCCTAGCGTGACCTGATTGGAACAGGAAATAAACGAGAGAGATATAAAAGTGTGCTCTTGTATCCTCAGGGACACAGGAGATTCGGCATCCGGAGCATCGTCTCATCTATCAGGCCTGGGAGGTGAGACGGCCGTATCTGTTCTGTTCGTGGTTCGCCCCCCGGGTCGGTTGATAGAGGATTTTAAAAAGCAGACTTTCTTTATCTCTATAGATAAACAGTACTGACCAGTGGGTCTGAGTTGAGATGTTTGCAGACAGAATGTTCGCTGTGCAAAATGACTTTTTTTTGGTCCTGTAAGTGCCTTCATAAATGTATCAAATGCATGTTAAACTTAAGTGCCGTGTAAAACCACATTACTGTCTCAGGAAATGAAGACAAACACATTTATATGACTCAATAAAATGTACAATGGGAGACGATGCATCTGTCTTTCAAAGCCAGGTGTCAATCAAACCGTGAATACATCCCAAATCCACAAACCAATCACTCAGTGGTCAAAACGCTCCCAAAAAGAAAACACATCCATACCGTACTTTATAAATATTCAGTGCGTACATGAACCCCTTCTGTGCGGAATACCACTTTGTTCCAGCTGCTCCGGAGAGAGGGAGCCGTGCCCATGTGTTTCCCTTCCTCTCTCGCCCGTCCTCCACTTCTCCCCTCACCTGCCCCGTCTCTGGAGGTCACCAGGGGGTCCCTCTTGCCCACCAGCCAGTAAACACCACGTCATGTGGCCCTGAATCATCCTCTCTCCGCATCCCTCGCCTCACTCCCACCTCCCTCCCTCCCTCTGTCCATCCGTCAGCCTGTGTTTTATGGTATGGCTGTGTGTGTGTGTGTGTGTGGGGGAGGGAGATTGAGAGAGAGAGAGGCAGTGAGTCAGCCATGGGTGGGGGAGAGGTCACCGAGTGGACGGTGCACGTCGGCGACCTCCCGTCGGTCTGTGGGAACCTCACCGTTTTAGTTCTGTTCTCAGTTGCTCTCCAGTTATTCCACTGACAGTAGAAACAGAACGGAAAACGGACAGCGTTGTTTGAAAGAGAGAGAGAGAGCGAGCGAGCGCACGGACGACGAGAGCGGGGCGTGCGTCTTCTCTCGGGAGCGTGACGCCCGTGCGTGTGTGTCAGCGAGTCTGTGTGCTGCTCGACATCCTGTACATACTTTAACAAGGTTAGTGTATAGAGAGAGAGAGAGATAGTGTGTGTGTGTGTGTGCAATTTGTGTTTGTACTTAAACCACCAGCTGGGCCAGTTCAGGCCTGGACAGGCAAGCATTGCCCCTCTCCCCCACTCTCTCTCTCTCTCTCTCTCTCTCTCTCTCTCTCTCTCTCTCTCTCTCTCTCTCTCTCTCCCACTGTCCTCTCTCTGTTCCTCCATCTCTCTCTCCTTCTCTCTCTCTCTGTCTCTCTCTCTCCCACTGTCCTCTCTCTCTCTCTCTCTCTCTCTCTCTCTCTCTCTCTCTCTCACACACACACATATGTAGGTCAAGGCAGCCGAGGGTAATGGGTAAAGCCTGAGGCGTATCTGCCAGGCAAATGATCTGATGAAATGATTAAAGTGTGTTTCTCTCACTGAAGGAGGGGGGATACACTCTATGCGTGTGTAGGCGTGTGTGTGTTTGTGTGTGAGAGTGTGCATATGCCTCTGTGTGTGTGTGTGTGTCCCACTGGTCCCCACCGCCCAGACCCTGGAGGCCCAGGAAGATGGATGAACCAGGAGGATTGTGGGAGATGTGTGAATTAGACACCCGCCACATCACCTGGTTAGCACACGCGCGGCGCCATCGCGGCGGCCGTGACCTCGCACCAGCCGCTTCCTGCTCCTCGCTCGACTCGCGGCGGGTGATTCAATCGTCGTTTATATCATTCAGAGCAGGAAAATGTGTTTGAGATTGTGCTGTGTTGACGACGCGTGCGCAGGCCCCTCATAACACATCCATGACACAAAATGACTAAACATGAGGGTACCTAAAATGACACGGTATGTTTTAAGCAGCCCTGGCGTGATCCAGTCATCCGGTTCCAAGAGACCCTTTCAGACTGTATCCCGATGACACATTTTACACAAAAGGAGGGAAAAAAGGACAGTGTAATATATACAAAGATTGCAAGACATTCATTTATACCAGAGTTCAATTTTCTCACATGATAAAAACTGTGAAAATGCACAACAGTCTGCCACTGCAATCAACACCAGAGAGTCAGGAAAGGGAGGGGGGAAGGAAAGGAAAAGAGAGTGTCAAGCTTTCTTCCAGTCTAATAGCACTGTTTGCTGATGGGATTAGCTAGATTACAAGGTGATGACAGATATGCAAATAGCCAGCCGACGTGCTAATGACAGGGAGCTAGCAGTGTGGTTGGCCAGGGTGTTGATTAGGTGCTATGACTGGTGGCCAGCAACAATAGCTCAGATTAGCCTAGCCGAGTGTTAGCATGCTAACGCTAAACGGTGCGCTCGGCTCATTGCAGTGCTACTGTACAGTTAGCCCTTTGGTTAGTGGGGAATGATAGACGTGGTGCATGTAGGGTTTCACACTGGTCTGAGGTGACAGAGGCACGCGCGGTGTTCTCTGTGTGGGTGGGTGTCATACTCCTCTGGCTCGGTCGTTTGTCCTTTTCTCTTCGGCGTCTGCTGTGCTCTCCGTCCAGTTGCACCTGTCGTTGGTATCGCCCCGCTGACAGCGGACAGATGTTAGCAGTGGCAGAGATCACGAGGCAGGCTGTGGGGCACTGCGCCATCGAGCACAAGCACACACACACACACACAAACACACACACACAAACACACACAGACACGGACAGACAGACACACACACACACACACGTTCAGACAGGACACACACACACAAAGATAAACACAAACAAATTCAAAGATACATGAAACAAGCCAGTACACATACACACATACAATATACATAGACACATAAACAGAAGACACACACACGCTCATACCCTCACACACACTCCGTAGCAACCTCGGAGACATGACCAGAGACCAGTGTCAGACCAGTGTCAGAGTCACAAGGAACATCCAGCAGCATCCATATTCAGTTCTCCAGAGACTTATGTTGCTGTGACAGCAATCATTACGGTGCCTTCAATATACATATCAAACCATGGGCCAACTTCTGCAACACACACACCCACACACACACACACACACACACACACACACACACACACACACACACACACACACTGTCAAAGCTCATCCCCATCACTCGGACACATAGAGTCTCATATATCAAAGGAATAGACCTACTGACCCCATAGGGGACACAGAGCAGAATAATCCCATTAAATGAAAGCCATGGAGAAATATATCCAGATACACATAACTGAAGACGTCTCACTGTCCTGTCATTCCATCAAGCAGGATTTGCATGTGTGTGATCTATTATAAAACATTTTAATGCCTGATTTCCCTCCCTCCCTCCCTCCCTCCCTCCCTCCCTCCCTCCCTCCCTCCCTCCCTCCCTCCCTCCCTCCCTCCCTCCCTCCCTCCCTCCCTCCCTCCCTCCCTCCCTCCCTCCCTCCCTCCCTCCCTCCCTATCCTCCCTCCCTCCCACACACACAAACACACAGTACAGACACACACACACACAGCACAGACACACACACACACAGCACAGACACACACACACACAGCACGGACACACCCTCACGCCATCACAGCAGCAGCTGATTTATAGTGTCTCTCTCCCGCTGCACGGCTCTCTCTCTCTCCCTCCATCTGACCGTCTGATGCGTGTCGTCTAGACAACATTTGTGCCCCTGCGTCCGAAATAAAGGGGGGGTGGGTCTGATTGTCTTATGCAAATGAGACCACGCTAGGGATGACATGCCCATCCAGCATGTGGGTCATGTGACGGGTGCATGCGAGGCGCCGCGGTGACAGTTGATAGCCTCCTCTCTCTCTCTTTTTTTTTCATTTTTTTTTTACGATCAGAGCGGCCATTGTTAGTCCTCACCTCTCAGGGCAGGGATGTGATGGGTGTTTTGTTGGCAAGGGGCGAAAGAGAGAGGGGTGGGGGGGGTTAGATGAACACAATGTGTGATTTGTTATGACCTTAATACTTGTAATACAAACCCTCCACCTATCCCTGAAAGGCCTCGTAGGACGGCTACGCTAGGCTAATATTTAGAAGGTGGTGCTCGGACATGGCTGGGATGTAAGGGAGTCCGATGGCTGAGCGGTGAGGGAGTCGGGCTAGTAATCAGAAGGTTGCTGGATTGATTCCCCCCCTGTGCCAAATGACGTTGTGTCCTTGGGCAAAGCACTTCACCCTACTTGCCCCTGTACTTCAGGTAAGTCGCTCTGAATAAGAGCGTCTGCGAAATGCTCGGGGCTGAGACTGGGATGTCTCTTCCATATTAAATACCTGACAGAAGATATTAGCTGTTTGTAGGCGTCAGGGTTGTGGTAGAGGTCGGTTACGCAACCCCGAAAGGTTAGGGCCAGTCCTCTCCAGCCCTGCCTTCAACCTCATGTCCTCCCTGCTAAATGTGGCAGCCATTTTCTTTTTAGCTCCCAGTCAAAATGCCCTCTTTAATTATGGAAACCCCAGAGAGGGCCTTGCGGTGAGGGAGGAGACCATTAAGGCTGGGGATTGGAGGGGGGGGGGGGGGGGGTTGGGAAGGGGGGTGGGGTTAGGGGGGAGTGGTTTGAGCGGTGGGGGCTTGGGGGGGGGGGTCAGTTGAAGGCTTGGCTGTGGACTTGACAACCCAGGGCATGAATCGTGTAAATGGATTTCAAAGCAGATGACCTGCGAGCTGATCTCATGATCTGTGCCTTCCAGTCTTCCTCTCCTCCCATACAAGCTCTCCCTTCTTTTCTTTCTTCAACCCCTCTCTCCCTCTCTCCCTCTCTCCCTCTCTCCCTGTCTCCCTCTCTCCCTCTCTCCCTCTCTCCCTCTCTCCCTCTCTCCCTCTCTCCCTGTCTCCCTGTCTCCCTGTCTCCTTCTCCCTGGCTCACACATGGCTTGAGGAATCACCCCCCCCCCCCCCCACCTCACCCCTCCCCACTCCACCACATGACAGGGCCCGGGGTATTATCATAGGATATGTCCAGAGGTCCACACTGACCCCTGACCCCCAGTGTCTGGGAGAGAACGGAGGCCCAGTGAGCTGCCTGAACACAAAGCACCGAGGGAGCCAACGGCGGCATTGTTGAAGAGGGCAGCTGACTGACAGGTCATTTTTCACCCTTTTTCGCTTCTTTAAAAAAAATATTTTTATGCAGTTTCATGCAATTTTATCTTGCATAGTAACGTCTTGGCAACCACGGGAGTGTGGATTTCAACGTGCGAGGAGTCGTTTTGTTATCATTAAGAGATGACGTGTTCTATTTCAGGGTTAAAGTAGGTGGATTGATGGACGGACTCCCATTCAAATACGTTTATAAATACCTTCATGCACTTACGTTTTGGAAAGAGTGGATGAAAAAAATCCAAATTGCAACATAAACAACTTTTCTCTCTAGCGCTACTACAACTGAACAAATGCCAAACTTTCGGTTTATGTGTTCATTGGAAGCGTGTGTATGTTTGCCCAAAACAGCAAACGCATAAAAAACACACACGCACAAACACACACACACACAGGGCGCGCTCCTGCTTCCTCTCGTGGTATCTGGCTCTGAATCAAAGCAGGGGAGGCAATGCAGTCCAAGTTTTAAATTGAATTTCATGCTGGATTAGTGGCCCTCATCTGAATTGCATGTGAGACGCCCCTAATGGTGCGCTCATCTTTGCACTCCGGAGACTCGGCAGTGAAAAAATCACACTTTGCTTGGGTGTGTGTGTGTGTGTGTGTGTGTGTGCGTGTGTGTGAAAGAGAGATGGCTACATGTGTGCGTATGACAACTGCGTGTCTGTGTGTGTGTGTGTCTGTGTGTGTGTGTATGTGCCTAGTGTGTGTCTCCATCAATTAGGACAGTCAGTGTGGTGACACATACCAGAAGGGTAAGGCATATCAAAGCCAGCTATTGTTTTGCTAGGGCCTCCAGGGAGCACTAACACAACCAAATGAGAGGGATAGAATAGCAGCCTCTTAATACTGCTCTACTTGTGCTCTCATCAGGCTAACCACACGGCTTGTGTGAAAGGTCCCGCTGCACGACAGAAGCGCGTTTGATGCACGTGGCCATTAAAACTGTTTTTAAATTTTTTTTACGTGGGTGTTGTGATTCGTCGTTGAATTCAAACGAGTTGAACCGTCAACGCCACCTAGATCCTTCCCCGTGCGCGGAGACTCTTACTCGGACAGACACACGCACACATGAACACACACCGACGCCCACATGAACACACACACACACGCACACTAACAGCAAAACCTCAGAGGTTCTCTGCCTCACCTCGCTCCCTCCCCCCTCTCCTCTCTCTTCCTTCCCATCTCGCTCGTCCCCCCTCTCCCCCCGCCCCCCCCTTCTCCCTCCCCATCCAGGTCTGACGAGGTCCAGGCGGCAGCACTGCGCTGCTCTCTCCTGCACCATGTGTCCTCTTTAGCGCTGACCCCTGCTGGGGGAGCAGAGAGCCAGGCCTGGGGGCCGGGGCGGGCCGGGGTGAGTGGAGGGCGGGGAGGGGGACGGTGGCGGTGGGGGAAGGGCGGATCTGCTGATGGCCGAGGCCCAGCAGGGAGCAGCGGTGTGTGGGGGGGGGGGGGAGAGGAGCCGTGCAGCCCTCCCCTCGCTCCTCCTCCCCCTCCTCCCCCTTCCTTCCCTCGTGATCCTGGCCGGAATGACATGGATGAATAACAGAGATGTGCAGTGGTACAGGCTGCCCTGACTCTGACCCCGTGGATTTGCTCTGGCCAGGGACCTTCCTCGCTCTGTGTGTGTGTCGTGTGTGTCGTGTGTGTCCTGTGTGTGTGTGTGTCATGTGTGTGCGTCTGTGTGTGTGTTTGTGTGATATTGGACAGGCAAGGATGGAAAATGTGCGTGTCGTTGTGCGTGTAACATTCTTGTTCATGTACTATACGAGACGTTGTGAGCGGGAGTCAGTGTGCGTGTGTCCCTCTTAGCAAGCAGGGGAAAATAAACAAAGTGCTCTCATGTCAAAGACAAGGCCTCAGGGCTGTAGCATATCTCGGACTGAGCACACATGCACGCACGCGCACACAGGCAATGAGATCAAGCAAAGGAAGAGTGAGAAAAAAGTGGCAAAAATGGCCATCCTCCTTATGGCACACAGCTCCCTGTCTGTGACTGCGTGTGTGGTGCGCACGCACAACTTAGCAACATAACACAGTGTCCTTTCACACAGTGAAGCACACACTCATGCGCCGACAATCAAACACACGCACACCCACACACACTCACACTGAATAAGGCTGGAGTTCAACTCTGAGAGTGTCAGCTAAGCCGTCTGACAGCTCTGCTGTGCTTCTCAAACAGCCCGTTCCCTCCAACGGCAGACACAGAGCAGGTTCAGCAGCCAGGGACACTGTGAACTCCGTTCCCGTTCACTTCCTGTTTGAACCCGCTCACGACGTTCGCCAAGCCCAGCTGAACCAGCCGGGGCTGGCTGTCAGGCGCCCCGCGGGCCGCTGTGCTGAGGAGAGGAGCAGACATCGAGGAGGAGAGAGGCGAGAGTATTTTAGAGGCGGTCGGCTCACCCTCGAGAGAAGAGCCAAGGTGAGGGTGAAGGTGCCTAACTGGTCTGCGGTTAAGGTAAACGAAAACAGGATATATCTACAATTCAACTCCTTTGAACAGAACCCTCTTTCATTAACTGTAGTGATGTTTCACGTCATTAGTCGGTAGCAGAGTATTAGGACGTTGGCCCCTCATTCTCATTTCTGTATCACAGCCGTTTGGACACGTGTCAGTGTGGTGCACGCGACGACGTCAGATCGATAAACACATCCGGTGTCTCTCCTCCGTGTGCCTTGGCCGGGTGCCAGAACGAGACCGCATGTTTCTGGCTGCCGTGACGACGTGTACACACACACACACACACACACACACACGGAGATGATGACATGCTAATGCCCGGCGATCCATCTTGGCAGGGAAGCGGTTAAGTTTGCAGGGAGACAAAACGGCAGCATGTGGGTGGCGGTGTGTGCCAAAAGCGAGAGGTGGCCCTGCCCGGCCATGCCACGAACAGACTGGCAGAGTGCTGCCCACCAGGGGTGAGGAGAGGGGCCACACCAGAAACATATGCAACAACACCTGATCACCATGCCCGCGCTGGCATGGACATGGGCACACACACACACACATATGCCCCACACACACACACACACACACACACACACAAACATGTTATGAGATGCATAAAGGGGACAAGCACGCGAGTGTACACTCACATATGGAATGCACACACACACGCACACACACACACTTAGGTATAGATAACGATACACACACATACAGGCACTTAAACAGTACACACACACACATTACCGTTTAGACAAAGTGGGTGGACAAGTCAAAAATACAACTTACGCATCAAACGCAAACCGTCACATACACACAAACAAGCACACGTACACACCAATAAACACCACGAAACCCTGCAAACCCACGCACTCGAACACACACACACACACTGTGGATTAATTTCCATCGTTCAGAGGGTGTGTGCCAGGGTTCGGCGTGCGTGCCAGCCGCCCGCGGTGCTCCACACGCTGCCATGCTGTGCCAGCTAACAGCCCTGATGCCCTCTATTTGCAGTGTCACATATATCAAACGCACGCTGCTATCACTTAGCCCAAGCTCTCCCCCCCCCCCCCTCCATATTCTCCGGGTATAAGCACAGATCTGCTGCAGGGGACGGCCCTGCGTGTCGAGGCACATATCTCAGACGCGTCGGAGACGGATCGACTTGGATTCCTTCTCGGGCTTTGCTGCTGTTGAAAAGCGGCTGGAAAATGTGGGTCAGGGTTTTTCGAAACCGAATGCCGAGCGCCAACAAACACAACAAAAGTTCTTAAGACTCAGACGTTCGGTAACCTCTCAGTCTCAAAGCAACACGCACACGCGTCTCTCCTCAGATAGGACCCTGTCTCTCTCTCTCTCTCTCACACAAACACGTACACAACGGTTGTCGCCTGTGCGCCCCCCCCCCCCCATCCAGTAAGCCATATTCCGTGGCATCATTACTAATCCATGAGCAGAAGGGGGAGGGGGGAGGAAGGGGGGGGGTGGTCTAGCCGGTGGGTTCTCATTGTCTGGTCCATCTCAATGGAAACCGGCAGTCTTACTCATGGCCAACCTTCCACACACAAACCCCCCCACCCCCCCCCACCCATACACACACAGACACACACACACACCCCTCCGCTGAACCGTGAGTGACCCTCCAGGTGTCCCTGTCTTTAAATGTGTTCCCCCAGACCCCTTCACCAGCCTCTCCAAGCTCGCCGGTGACCCCCGGTGACCCCGCAGGTCCTGGCTCCCAGGGCAACCCTGGCCCCCTCCATACAGACAGGGGTCACTAATAGACTGGCTGCCTTGCAGCTTTTCTTTCAGGGTCACATACAAAAAAAAACACACCCCAGCTTAACCCCCCCCCCCCCTCCACCCTTTCCACTCTAACCAGTCCCTATTCAAATGGGGAAAATGGAGAGCTTTTAATTGTGAACTCCACCTCCTTCTCCCCACCTTTCCAGCCCCGCTCGCCTTCCTCTCCACCTCCGCCTCCTCCGCTCCTTCCGTCTCCTTGTCCCACTCGTTCTCTCTCCATCTTTCTCGGTCTCCCTCTCTTTCTGGGGCCTCTGTAGTCCTAAGAGGTGCTCCAGACCTGTGCTAAAGGGTCCTAATGTGCCTGTATTCATGAAGGGAGAAGAGGGATATGTATGTATATATAAATATATATCTGTAAAGAGAGAGAGGGATGGAGGCTGTTTTTAACCCTGTTTACTGGGCTTGCATCCCATTCTGTCGCGAGTGCTTCACGCTCTCGCTCTCTCTCTCTCTCTTTTCGACATCCCTCTCTCTCTCTTTCTCTCCGCCGCCCACATCCCAGTCCTTTTGTGATGGGATATGAATGCACTTTCCCCGGTTGATAATTACCCCCTACTTCTCTTCCACCTCTCCCTCTCCCTCTCCCTCTCCCCCTCCCTCTCTCTCTCTCTCTCTCTCTCTCTCTCTCTCTCTCTCTCTCTCTCTCTCTCTCTCTCTCCCTCTCCCTCTCCCTCTCTCTCTCTCTCTCTCTCTCTCTCTATCTATCTATCTATCTATCTCCCTGTCTCTATCCCTCTCCCTTTCTGACAGTGGGATCCACAGGCAGTCCTCATTCAGACAGTAATTTGCCTGTCCTCCTCATTCATGAGAAGGTACAAATTATCCCTCACACACTCCAGGGCTAGCTATTCTCACTCTGTCTTTCGGACGAGGTCGGCAACAGGGAGAAAATAGACTGGAGGGAATATGCACCCTATCTGCATTCAAAATCAAGTCCGTTTTCCTTGTTGATTCAGTTCAAATTGGAACCCTTGTTGGGAACAATGAGTAATCGCTAACGTCTACTATCGAATTCCTTTGATGTGTCACGGTTCTGCATGAGGTTGTAGTGATATCGGCTCTGCGTTTTTTTCTCCCCTCAACCAGGCCGAGGGACGGTTCGCCCCAATTTGCGAGAGCGTTTTGGGAATAAAAGCATTTCCGCCCGGGCATTTAGCTCGAGAGCCATACTGTAATTACTGTAGGCCCTGGGCCTGCTCTGTCTGGCTGCGTGTGAACAGACCGTGTGATAACTCATCCTGGAGATTCCTGGCATTACTCTGTCCAGGTTTAGCCGTCTGGTGGACATCTCCTCCTCTTCCCTTCTCATCATCCAGTGCTGAGGTCTCACCACCTCCCTCTCCGGGTCCAGCCCTCCGTCCAAAATAAGACCAAGTGACAAACAGATAGTTAGCAAACGACTGGATTTTGGCGACAAATCACCCCGGAGGTCTCCGGGTGAGCGGCCGTTGTTTTTCTCCGGGTCGCTTAACGATGAGACGAGCGAGTTCCCCCCCCTCCCCACCAACGTGATTTACGAGAGGATGCGTGGATCTTATGCTAGGGTGTTGCCCAATCTGTTGGCATGTGGAGTTGCTCTAGCATATCTGTGTGATTTTAATTACAAACACTTTCCGGCGTCTAGGCTGTGTTTAGACATACGGCGGCAACGAGGGGGCCAATTAGGTCATTTATTTCGGAACCGAGTCGGCTCCGCCGAGGAATCTCATTGGCTTAGAGCAAGGCTCAGCCAATCAGTTGCGGTTTTCCGGGCATGCTTCGCCCTTGTCCACTGGTAAACAGAACCACCCGGATAGGTCACCACAGAGAACGCAGGAAGTGCGGACAACACGGAAAGCAATGTCGACAACACCCCTGTCTCTCTGCTGTATCGGAGAATGTCACATGACCTGACAGGTGTCGGTGCTCCAGCACGTGCGGATGTGGAACAACACGGCTGTTTGCTGAATGTTGAAGTTGGGAGAAAAGAGGCTTGAAGGTTACCGCCCTGGTGCATTGTGGGTAACTCCACGACTGGCTGAACCGTGCCGGGTCCCGGAGATGAAAGAGAGAAGATGGGATCTGAATGGAGTATGGAGGAGGCAGGGGCAGGAGTCGAGGAGAGGGGCGGGGAAACTGGCACTGCCACGATGCTGACTGTGACGCTGGCCTCGAACCTCCTCTCCCTGACCCTTGACCCCACAGCGGGCCGCCACCTTTGATTCCTCTCCTCCTTTTCTTCATCTCCTCATCAACCCCCCCCCCCGCCCCCCCCCCCCCTCTCCCCCCCAACTCACATGCACAGACGTTTCATCTTTCTGCATACACCCCCTCTCTCCCCCCCCCCCCGCCCTTCCCTGATCTCTAATAAGGCACGATTCATTTTTCTTTTCATTTCCTTATTCTCTCTCTTGTCCCCTGCATCTGTTGTCCCCCCCCCCTTGCATCCCCCTCTCCTTCTCTCCGTAAGGAAGGCTGTAATGGATGGAGCTCATTGAAGGGTGGAGGTGTTATATGCATATCTGCCAAAAGCCCTAATGCATTGATATTCTCCCCCAGGCGAAGGGGAGAGGGTGACCCTGCTGGCTGAGTGGCAGTGGCCGTCATGCATAGCATCTCTGAAATGGAAGGAGGGAGGGAGGAGAATGGTGGGGGAGGGGGGTTGAATGTCACTTTCAAGTGTCTCCTCGGCACTCTCCTCTAATGAGAGATGGGGTCTGCTCAGAAGCCAGCCACGGGGACCGTGAGGCCCTCCCCAGCCCTTAACCCTCTCCCTTTCTCTCTCTCTCTCTCTCTCTCTCTCTCTCTCTCTCTCTCTCTCTCTCGCTCTCTCTCTCTCTCTCTCTCTCTCTCTCTCTCTCTCTCTCTCTCTCTCTCTCTCTCTCTCTCTCCCTCCCTCCCTCCCTCCCTCCCTCCCTCCCTCCCTCCCTCCCTCCCTCCCTCCCTCCTTCCCTTCCTCGACTCATCCTTCCCTCCCTCCTTCCCTTCCTCGACTCATCCTTCCCTCCCTCAGATCTCCTTTCCTCTACGGGCCCTGTGACAGCGCTGGAAGGATCCGCCGGCCTCCTCCTCCTACACCTGTGCCGACTGCGGCGGTGACGCGGGGGGGGGGGGAGGGGGGAGGAGTCTGCGGCGTCCCTCGCGACAAAGATCGCGGCGCTCCCGCCACGTCGCTGCCGCGCCCGGACCACAACGTCCCCTTCCGTCGGCTGCACGCCTTCCCCCCGCGCCTCGGCCTCGTCTTGACGATGCCAGCCCGTTGTCGTGGACCCTTCACAGCGACGTCCTTCAATCTGGTCCCCCTCTTCAGTCTCGTCCTCCCTCTTCCCGCCCCCTCTCTCTCTCTCTCTCTCTCTCTCTCTCTCTCTCTTTCCTTCAGCGAGACACGCTAACGCTAACCCGGCTAGCCCTCCTCGCCGTTCATCCATTCCAGCTGAAGGGAGAGGTGAGAGGAGAGATCTCCCAGGACTCCCGGCAGCCCCCATCTGTCAGACGCACACCCGGCGCCGCTGATTTACATTTACCGCAAGGATTTATGGGATGCCTAGCGCCGAAACGAGTCGAAGCAGCAAGAAATCGCGGGGGCCCGAGGAGGGAGAGACTGAGAGAGAGAGAGAGAGAGAGAGAGAGAGAGAGAGAGAGAGAGAGAGAGAGAGAGAGAGAGAGAGAGAGAGAGAAATTATTCAAAGCAGCGATTATTTTGGGACGGCCATTACGCATGCACACCTGATCGGGGGGTGTCACCCGTGACTCGCCGTCCGCCATGATGGAGAGGGGCCCTGCTCGCGCTACGCTCTTGTTTTACCTGGCTTGCATAAAGGAGAATTCTCCCAGGCACTGAGAGAGCCTACTAAAGCTAAATTAGGCCCCCGAACACAGGAAGAAGGAACGGAGAGAGAAGCAGGGGAGGCAGTTATGTATGCACAGGGGATCGGGGGATGAGAGATACTGGTCAAATTCACGATCAATCTTGCACCGCCTGTGATGTAATTTAGAAGGAGATGCAGATTGTGAGTACCTCCGTTGGATAATGTAGTTATGTGTTTTTTGTCTGCGGGGTTTGGTGGGGAATACAGAATCACACATCACACAGTAAAGGTGACATTCATTGTCAAGCTTACAATGCTCCGGCACCATATACAGCTCTGGCAAACCATTGAGAGACCACTGCACCTTTTTCTTTTGTTTTTTAAAAAGTTTTGAGGGAGGAACAGAAGGGGCAAAATTGCAGCGATCTCGTCAGTTTAACCCTTCTGTTCCTCGCTCAAAATTGTCCTTCTCAACTTGTTTTTTTAAATGAAAGAAAATGATTCCGTGTTCTCTTCATGTTGTCCAGAGCTGTATACACTATATCATTCAGTGTCTTTTTAATGTCGTGATGGTGGACCGCTATCACGTTTACCTGCCGTGCGCCGGCTTTCTCCTTCCTGATTCAAAACATCTGAAAAGGCCACAATAACCTCCTCCTACTCTACATTTGCCATTTAAGAGGCTCCTCCACCACACCATGGGATTAGTATCATTACCTGCCCATTACTTGCCATTCGGCTGCACTTTCACCATGGCAGAGGGAAGATTAGCTTCAGTGGCAAGGTTGAATCTCACCCAGCACAGCATTAAAAACCCAGGTCAGACCCTTCGCGAGTCCCCCTCCCTCCCTCCCTCCCACTCCCACCCCTTCCCTTCACCAAGTTCATTACCACTGGCCCCCAGGAACGACCTGATTTCAATTCAGACGCACTTTGTTCAATTGCCCTACATGGAGGAACTTTCCGGAATGGGGCCACACGATTATACCACCACCACTACGCTTATTTTATTTAATGCCCAAAACAGAAGATAATTTTAAAAATCTAGGGCAATCTCTTCTCTCCTTTCATTCACTTCTTATGTATCCATTTCTTTAATATATTTTTTTGCCCTCCCCTCTTCTTTCTTCCTCTCCGTCACAGAGGCAACAGTACGAGACGTCTGTTCGAAGGCCTTTCAAAAAGGGGCAGTTCGGGACAACATTTTTCATTAACGTTCAGCAGAACTCAGACCAGAGAGTCACCCCGTCACATGACCTAACTCTGGGTAGACTTGGCCGAGTCACCACGATACACCCTAAAATGAATGATGTCATATCAATTTAAAGGCAGCGATGGAAAACGGCGGGACAATGAATCTCACATGCACTTCCACGGCCAACCCACCTGTTCTATTGACCGGGTTCATTGCATCCAAGGAGCCTGCTAATTCCTGTACAGCTACATATCCCACACCATTGACCTTCGCCAGCAAATTTTTTCCAAGCCTCCATCAAAGAGCCAGACTCTGCTGTAATCCTGGCCCAAGTCTTGTGTCAGCACTCTGGATTGTTTTATTGTAGTTCTCCAGGTCATCTTGGGCTACGATCTCTTTACCCCACGAGACTCATTTACACACGTTTACAAAACTGGATGACGTTCAATGCGAGTGGCTTAATATTTCTATTTTAGAGTGCTTTTCTTCCCCCCCACTTCATCCACCGGAGTCCCATTTATACCATGTCTTTATTACGGTGGAAAATAGCCGAGAGTCACTCTTTGAATCAGATTCAAATGTTTTTCTTTAGTCTCCTGATAGGCCTTTCTTTCCTGGCCGGCTATCGCCGGGCTAAAAATGGCCTCTGCTTTTGTGCCGGCTGAATTTCAGCTGATGAGTCGTATATTCAGATGCAGACGTGACTTCCCCCGGAACACTGACGCTTTGTCTGTTCTGGAAGTGGAACACGGAAGAATCTTTAAGAACCCATTTGGGCCAAACTTAGCCAGGAGGGGATCTTCTCCGGCTTACAGTAAAGAGGTGTGGGAAAGCCTTCTTTTGCAGCTCGAAAATAGGCAGGAGACCGAAAATCAGCTCGAGGTAATGTGATACCCCTGCTATCAGCGGAGATTAACGCGGAGGGCGAGCCCTCAGACGGATGAGGCCGTCACGCCAGTGTCCGCTCATCTACACAGGCTGCTCCACAGTTGCAAATCTTGCTGGTGACTGGAGGGCCCAACAGGACTGCAGACAGGGTTCGCCGTAGGCTAGACGGCATACAACGGGGATCCCCTTTCTAAAGTCGCGGCACACACCGCCATATGACGTCAGGGTAATTATAGGGGGGGGGGACTTATGATCGCCGTGGATCATAATTAGCATTATGGCTATGAAGCTCGGCAACCCCTTCATGGATCATCTGCATACACGCAGTTTAGCTCAGTTTAGATAGTACGTTTACCAAGCTGGTTAGCCAAGGAAGACGAGTCACATAAAGAGTTTGCGATCTGGAGCCACATGAATGAAGTTTGAGTGTATGTGTGTGTGTGTATACGTGTAGGTGTGTGCGTGTGTGTAAGGTTAAAAGCCATCCGCTCCCTTCTCCAGTCCCTCCCGTAAGAGCGTGCACCGCGCTGTGTGTACAGTAAAGCCTCGGTTCGACCCCAGAGCCAGGGGGGGCGGGGTTTGTTCCCTCAGGCAGATGAGAATGACCAGAGTCTTCTGGGCTGTGTAAACAAAGACCTTCAGCACAGCAATGCCAGGGTGCCCCGCACAACCCCTGCCCCAGGCCCCTCCCCCAGCCCTCCACTGCCCCCCCCCCCCCCCCGTCACCAAGAAATCCGTCTTGACAAGAAACAGACCCGGCTCCCAAACTTGCCCCCCCCCCCCCCCCCCCCCCTCTGCCCCCCGGGTGCCTCAGCTGCATTCTCCAAAATTCCACGCGGCTTCGGCAGAGAGGAGATGTCGAGGGGCTCCTTCGATGGTGTCAGAGTGCCGTGGGAGGCGTGGTCAAGCTAGTGTCTGACGTGTCTTTTGGGGTCAAAGGTCAACTATGTAATGTCGCATTTAAAACCAAGACACCTGTGGGGACGATGAAAATTGGAACTTGAATGCGTGTTCATTCTTGATGCTTTGAGTACCCTTCTTGCAAAAGAAATATTGCCGCACTGAGGGGGTGGTGAAACGAGTTCAAACACACTCACAATAACGTTCCATTCGTCCTTCTGCCAGTGTCAAGGCTTGCTTCTCATTCACAACACTCCATTCACTGGCAAACACTGGCTAATAATAGGTATTAGTATTAACCAAAGCCATGCTGAATGAACAAGATTCAGTAGGAATCCTCAACTCTGTCTCAGGTCACTCAGTCAACAACACTGAGCTCCCGACCCAGAAGACTCTTCACAAGAAAACGGAAGAAAAAAGAGAAAGACAGAATGAAAAAAAATGAAAACATTTTAAAGTTTAATGGCTCTGGAAAATTCTCCACTGTTCTTCTTTTCAGGGATTTACATTTACATTTACATTTAGTCATTTAGCAGACGCTCTTATCCAGAGCGACTTACAGTAAGTACAGGGACATTCCCCCCGAGACAAGTAGGGTGAAGTGCCTTGCCCAAGGACACAACGTCATTTGGCTCAGCCGGGAATCGATCTAGCAACCTTCAGATTACTAGCCCGGTTCCCTATCCACTCAGCCATCTGACTCCTAGGTCCTAGGATTAACACATTGTTCTCCTTAAGCTCGGGCGATCAATAACACGAAGCACAAGCAGACATCTTTATTTGAAGATACTTGTCTGGAACGCACCTCAAAGGAAGAAAAATTCGAACCCCCCTTGGTTCTTTTGTCTGTGCTCTGTGTTCTTCTGGCCCGGCGTTACCATTAGTACCCCTCCCTCAATCTTCTCCAATTCAAGTTTCTAACTCAAGGTTATTATGCATGTGACAAGGATGTCGAACACCAAAGCTGTTTATAGAACATATGCCTCTTTTGGGGATGAACACAGATCATCACATCTAGTGGATTAAACGTCTCCACAAAAATAACCTCTTCTGAAAGACATGCACAGATGTTTCGGAACTAAGTAGGAATAGAACTCCAGCTGTGAGATCTGCGGACTGTGCGCGCTGGACGCCATGAATACTGCGACAACAACTTCACAGTGGACGACACGCCCGACCAAAACAAGTGGCTCCGCGTGGCCAGCTCACCGTGCGTCTCCCACAGACGACTTGCTCGTCTGCGATCCGAGCGTGCGAGCCCGTAAACAAACGGGCCATCGCGACCACGTCTGATTATTCGTGCAAACGATGGCGCCGTCCGAGGGCGGCCGGCTCAGGGCTGCGACCTCACTCTGCTCTCCTGATGCAGGTCCTCCAGTCTTTGTGTCTCAGGGCCTTCATGAATAAAAGGCTTAGCCATGGCCTCTAGCCATGCATCTTCACAACCCGGCCCCCACCCCCCCACCCCCCCCACCCCCCCCACCCCCCAGAACCCCCCTCCCTTATTGAAAGCCACTGCATTATTCATTTATTTTCATATCATCAGATGTGCGTAAGCTTTGTTTTTTTTTGTTTTTTGTTTTCTTTTGGAGGGAGTGCGGGAGGGAGGGTTAGGGAGGCACGGGCAGTGGGGTTTGCTGGGGTTGGGGGTGAACGCAAGTCCAAGTCCAATCATTGTCGTCTTTCTTCTAGTGTCTGGGCCGGCGCTACAGAAGGTATTCATTCTTATTCAATCATTCGTGGCCTCTCAAGTTTATCATGAGACCCTACAGAGATGAAAGCTAGCTTTCCTTATTGATTATCAGAGGGATTAGTCTGCAGCGCTAGTTCTGGTTAGCCCCCTGATGCTGCTGGTCAATGGGAGGGGAGCTAGTGCGTTAGCGTGTTTTGTTGCGAAAATGTCCCCGCACGTTACCGCCTTATCTCGGGGCGACGGGGGCTTTTCAGAACGCCTGTTTGTGGAGAAGAAAGGAGAAATGATGGACTTATATCAGATTAAGTTTTAATGGAGTGTTGATGTGAGTTGATCTGTGTCATATTTCATCAGGGTATCCTCCATTGTTTGACTTGCTGGAACTCAGACACCTGCGACCCAAAGCTTTTTTTTTCCCACCTCGACAGACAAAACAGAGGTGGCTTCTGAAGGAACTGTTGGAGTTTAGGAGCGGCCCTTCCTCCGTTGTGTGCTTTTGCAACCGGAGCACCTTCGCCAATTAAAAAACAGCATTATTCACCATTTCGGCCCTTTCAGCGAGAAAAAGACAAAGTGAAGAGGAGGTTGGCAGCTGGTCCCCCTCTTCTCACAGTGCGTAGTCACAAAGCTACTTCTCCTTCGACCCTGTCTTTATCCTTTGGCCACAATCTTCCTCCGCGTCCATAAAACTTCCACCAGGTTTTTCAACGCTTTTTTTGTTGCCTCTCCCTCTCTTCCCGCCCCCCCCCCCCCCCCAGTCCTTCCTCATCTTTCTCTACGAGGATAAAGAACCTCTAATGAAAGCAGGTTCTCAAGGGCCCGCTGGTGTCTGGGCTCTGAGTGCAGGATAGAGGAGAGGAGGATGGAGAGGAAGAGAGGCACCTCCTTTATTACAGGTGAGAATAGAAGGTCGGGGAGGTTAACGGGCCGGTGCCTCGCTTCTGCGTCGAAGGTCCGCGCTATCTCCATGGCAGCGGCGTTGTTGAATGGCGGAGCGCGTCTGGTTTGTT
Organism: Hypomesus nipponensis; assembly: GCF_054491055.1. Classification (NCBI taxonomy): domain Eukaryota; kingdom Metazoa; phylum Chordata; class Actinopteri; order Osmeriformes; family Osmeridae; genus Hypomesus; species Hypomesus nipponensis. The sequence continues at coordinate 5,895,309 of NC_140381.1, read as the reverse complement.
TTTTGGCCTTGAGCTTCACACTGGTTCAAGATCACACCGCGAGGTAAAAACTTTAAGGAGAATTATTACTCGACACTGACAATCCACCTCAGGCTGGGTGTTTTGTGCGTCCTAGGATGTCGTTACCATGCCGCCACGACTCCTTCTCTCTGAAACGATACGCAAAAGGCAGGTGAAATGGGGCCAGCTTCACACTGCACTGGGCTTGCCTGACAGACCCTGCCGTACTTAGACGATACTCCTCCCTGCTGAATGCAGTGAGTTGAGGTGGGTCTAGGGGGGAGGGAGGGTTGGTGGAGGGGGGGGATGGTAGAGGCCGTGGGGCCTGGAGACGGCACTGACATGCCTCCAGAGGTGGAATGTTTCATTTGAAATCGGCGACGTGTTTTCTCTCTCCCGGCGTCGCGAGCGACTTCGGAGCGCTGGTACAAAAGGTCGTCCGGTTCAAAGGCCGGGGTCAAGGGGCCAGGTTCAAATGGAGATAGCAACTGCCCAGCTGCTTTGAGGCACACTATCTGGAGCATGTACACACACACGTGTATCCCCAGTGCACACAAAGGCAGACTGAAATTAATGGACCTAAGTCAGACACATTTTGGAAGGTGCAGACATGGAAAGAAAATTCACTTCACGTTTTTTCAATGGCAAAAGTAAATGTCAAGCCAAGTGATTTCATTTGTAGACCACAGTTTAAAACAACAACAATGGTCGACCAAAGCGCTTTGCACAGTAGAAAGGAACAGAAAGATTACAAAAATCAGACACAAAATCACAGTTATACACACATAGATAGCCAAAGAGAACATGGGGAGGGCGCTGGGGGTTCAGCAGGGCACCCAAGGAGTGGGGTGGGTGGTTTCTCCACATTTCTATATATTCTATCTCTTCTCTTCCATGTCTTGCTTTTTCCAAAGTCTTCTTATCTGACTCCCAGACCACACATTTCTGCATCATTCCCTTTTGGTTCCCTCCAACTTAAAACAAATGCTGGCATGCTATATCTGCAATAATTACATTTCACAGAACTTTTCAATTAAAGAAGAAGAAGAGAAAGAAAAAAAACTCCAGTCCAACAATTCGGAGGGAATTTGCATATTATTTTCTGCCATTTCGGCACTTTCTTTTCTTTACTCTTACTGTTTCACTCTTCGTTTTTTTTTTTTTTGCCGTGTTCTTTCTTCCTCTCTTCCTCTCCCAGCCTCTCCCTGTTTAATATCACATTGGATCAAAGGCTTTCATTACGTTTTTACACCTTCTAGCATTGTTTGGCTCTCAGGAGAACAACAAAGTGGCCCGGACTCCAACACCAGGTTATCGAGAGAGGAGAGACGGAAAGGGGGAAGAGAAAAGGGAGCCAGGGCCAGAGGAGGGAGAAGAGAAGAAAGGAACAGTTATTCCCGAGCTAAGTTCACATCAAACACAGGAGGAGAGGAGTGCGAGGAGATGAAAGAGCCGAGGCTGACCCGGAAGATTAGCCCGGCGCTTCTGCCAGCTCCACAAAGCATCAGCGCCCAGGGGCCCTTCTCACCAGGAGCCCTCCTTCCCTCCATCCCTTCATCCCCGCACGCAGACACAATGGACTTCACTGCGGAGCAGACCCAGGAGCAGGGGATGAAACAGAAGGAGAGAGAGAGGGAGAGTACGAGGCGGGGAGATCGCGCGCGTGTGACACCTCCGACTGCCTTACAAGTAAGCCCCGCGAAAAGAGCGGGAAATAGGGGAGAAGGTAAAAGGAATAGAGAGAACTAAAGGGAATAAAAGGAATTAAGATAAACAGATGACACCGGTCCATAGCAACCTACTTATCCATCCTCCTCCTCCTCACCCTCCTCCTCCCCCTTTTGACGAGAGTGACAGTGCTAGAAATAATAACGATTATCATAATTGCTTAAAGTGTGTGTGAATATTCATGACTCCTTATTACGGCAACAAATCCACACCACAATGAATGTAAATGTATTGGGATTTAGCTCTCTTTTCTTGTCGTACATGCCCCCAGTGTGTGTGTGTGTGTGTGTGTGTGTGAGGACTGCAGCTGTGTGTGTCAAGGTTGGGTGCTATCTCTAACTAGCTCTTGATCATCAGCTGGCACCGCCGTTCCCAGGCGGGCGTCACACGAGAGTCAGGGGAGGGGGGGGGGGAGGGAGGGGGGTAAGGAGGAGGGAGGGGGGGCGGAGGGAGGAGAGGGAGGGAGTAGGAGGGAGGGGGGAGGAGGAGGGGGGGGGGAAGGAGGAGGGAGGGGTGCGTCCAATTTAGGGAAAGAACACTTTCCCATTGTCACAGTTACAGACTCATGTCCACATAACTGGTGGTGTGTGTGTGTGTGTTGGGGGGGGGTCTGAGGGTGTGGGAGGGAGGAAAAGAGAGAATGAAAGAGAGCAGGGGAAAGGATGGGTGAGGGAGACGGAGATGATGGAAGGGGTTGGGGGCCTGTAAGGGGGCAAAACTGCCATCAGATTGGGATGGAAACCCCTACCGAGACAGCCACACACACACACACACACACACACACACACACACACTCACACACACACACACTCACACACACACACACACACACACACACACTCACACACACACACACACACACATTAACAGTGGCCCCCTTCCATGCCCGTGAGGTGCCAGATGGCACAGGACAAACCCTCCTGAGGGGAAACAGGGTGATAACCTCAACCCCCACCCCCCATCCTCTCACCCTTACCCACTCCCCCCCCCCCCCCCCCGCACACACACACACACATCTAACAGACCGTGTTGATGGAGGAGGCGTGGCGAAGGGGAGGGGGTAATGGTACTGTAGAGTTAT
>NC_140381.1:5877500-5887500 GCF_054491055.1 Hypomesus nipponensis | reverse complement strand
GGAAGAGGGTAGATTGAGAAAATGGGAAAGAGGGAGATTTTGTGTGTGAGAGAAAGAGGGGGATAAGGAGGGGTTTTTAGCTCTGGGCTCCCACCAATCAGAGCCTGCTCTGGAAGTGTGGAGGTCATTAAGGTTCTCTATATCTACATGTTGCTACCTGCCCTGGGTGTGAAACACGAGAGGGATGCCCTCCTCTCTCCCTCACTTTCCCTGACTGTCTCTTTCTCACGCACACTTCCTCTCTCTCTCTCTGCTTGACCCTCCCTATCTCCTTCGCCCTCACTCTATCTCACCATGTTGCTCTCTAATTTATTTTTTTCTTTCTTTCGGTCTTTCTTTCTTTCTTTCTGTCTTTCATTCTTTCTCCCTGGCTCTCTCTCTCCTTCTCCTGCTCTCTTTCTCTTGCTCTTGGTTTTTCACAAGCCTGTAGTTCAGGGGTCAGGATTTAGAACAATTATTGGGGTCAAAGTTGCCGGTTATCTTGGCTAAGTGGAAACATGCAAACTTGGAATTTTGTGGGCCCAGCAACATCAAATGTGTGTTTTGGAAAGTAAAACTAGTTTGATTTTATGTAAAAAATTTGCAATACTTTTCGAAAGTTGAAAAAAAATAAATAACTAGCTTTCAATAACTCCTTCCTCTGAAGCAATCTTTAAAGAAGGAGAGATCAACGGTATGTCAAGAGAGAGCAGTGATGCGTGGCCTCGTATCAATTATGGAAATAAGATGCATATCTTATGTTTAACGCTTTCTGTGGATACTTTAGCCAAAGCATTTTTCATAATGTCAAAATGTCAAAGGTTTCTGTAATAGCTAGCTCTCCTTATGTTCATTATATCCACTGAGATATGCTTCCCTAGTTCATTTGCAGGGCCCAAGGCAGAAATCAATGTCCACAAAAAGGTTTTTCGAGTTCTGTAGCAAGTAATCAAGGTTATGGAAAAGGCCACGCATTCATAAGGGGACGCCTGCTGAAATATGCACAGTTCATGTGCATATGCTGCAAAGATTAAACCAAAAAAACTCAAATGTCAAGTGGAAATGGATGCAGATTCAAGCCAAGGAGGCCAACACCAAGACTGGAAGCTTGACTGTTTACCTGACTGTTCTACACGTACCATTCAAGATCACCTGGGAGATTAACATCATCAGAACATTGAGAATGACAGCCTCGTTGAATGTCATCGGTACAATGCAAAATATAATCCAGTTGAGATAAAGAACAAGATTGATTTAACGTCGGCAGTCGGCTTCCATATCCCATGAACAGCATGCAGTTCGACTTGATTTAAAAATATAACATCTTAAATAATGGTTACAGTAAAACGTCCATTAATTTAGCAGTTATCCGACAGTTATTTCACTGCCAGTCAAAATCACCTGCTAAGATGGGGGAAGGCCATGAACAGAAGGGTCGGGTGTTCTTTCACAGGAAAGTCTCCGGAGGGTTCTCTCTTTTGTCCCTTGTGTGAACGATTGTAATTTGTCACTTTGCGCCAGCGCCAATTAAATTAATTGCATTAGACAAGGCCGTTTAGAGGAACACCCCCACCCTTGGAGAAAACGGAGCTCCTGTTCCCTTCTCTCCTCTCTTTTCTTCAGTCTACACTTCCTCCTTAGTGACACCTTCTGAGAACTTAAGAGGGCCTGGTTGTAGATTTGAGATGATCCCCTGTTGAAGGGATGGCAACGGTCTTGAAAACCATGAAAGATTATCGTGTTCAGATCTAGTATGGTTTTGCTGGGTTTATACAACTGAGAGGATCGAGTGTAGGTACCTAATGACATCATTGAAATAGACCGATCTTTTTTAGCTACACATCCTGGTCACATGGCCTGCCAACCTTCCGACCCCTTTTCATTAAACATTCAGTACTCTCATAGAGGACTGAAACCAGTACAGCACACAATGTAGACAACAAACCTCTCAAATAAATAATCTCTAAATCCGTGTCAACGAGCGTGACCTCGTAAATGACTCCCTGCCCACACCTTCCCTTTAAACATCGGACGTCAAAAACCCCATGCTTGACTGATGATCTAGTCATCCAGCCTGGCGGGGTGTGGGCGCTTGTTGACTTTGGTGGGCGGGGTCAGGATCTGCGGGTCACGACAGGCCCAGATTATTGGTGGATTTTACATTTATAAACCCGCGTCGGCTCTAATTTAACTGCACCTTGAGGGACGGTAAAGCGCTGCAGGAATGAGAGAAACAGATGTGTCGGCTGCGTTAGTGGGGGAATAGCAGTGCTGGGGATGAACCGTGGACACTTCAAAGAGGAGCCCTCGAACAGAGACAGGGCCAAGGCCAAGGCCTGACAGGATTATTCTCTCTCTCTCTCTCTCTCTCTCTCTCTCTCTCTCTCTCTCTCTCTCTCTCTCTCTCTCTCTCTCTCTCTCTCTCTTCTCATATCTCTCTCTTTTCCCTTGTACTTCCTCTCTCTACCTCTACAGTTTCTCTCTCTCCCTTCCTTCTGCCTTCTCCCTCCGACCCCCTTCTCTCTCTCTCTCTCTCTCTCTCTCTCTCTCTCTCTCTCTCTCTCTCTCTCTCCCTCTCCCTCTCCCTCTCCCTCTCTCTCTCTCTCTCTCTCTCTCTCTCTCTCTCTCTCTCTCTCTCTCTCTCTCTCTCTCTCTCCTCTCTCCCTCTCTCTCTCTCTCTCTCTCTCTCTCTCTCTCTCTCTCTCTCTCTCTCTCTCTCTCTCCCTCTCTCTCTCCCTCTCTCTCTCCCTCTCTCTCTCTCTCTCTCTCTCTCTCTCTCTCTCTCTCTCTCTCTCTCTCCTCTCTCTCTCCCTCTCTCTCTCCCTCTCTCCCTCTCTCTCTCTCTCTCTCCCTCTCTCTCTCCTCTCTCTCTCTCTCTCTCTCTCCCTCTCTCTCTCTCTCTCTCCCTCTCTCCCTCTCTCTCTCTCTCTCTCTCTCTCTCTCTCCCTCTCTCTCTCTCTCTCTCTCTCTCTCTCTCTCTCTCTCTCTCTCCCTCTCTCTCTCTCTCCCTCTCTCTCTCTCCCTCTCCCTCTCCCTCTCCCTCTCTCTCTCTCTCTCTCTCTCTCTCTCTCTCTCTCTCTCTCTCTCTCTCTCTCTCTTTCTGTCGTCTCTCTCCCCTCTCTCTGAGGTGGACAGGTCTCCCCTGTCCTGAGCGTACCCAGAGAGGTGCCCGGAGGGCTCTCTGTCCAGGGACACAAGTCGGGCTGTTGGCACAGGACATGGGCCTTGGCAGGAACACGGGCTCTGGGGCTGGCACGGCAGACTGGCACGGCGCAGAGGGGAGTTAAACGCCTCCAACTGTGAAATCAAAGACGGCTTGGCTGGACGGCTCTGAACGGTCAACTTCAAATCGGTCTTCGCTTTGGAAGCATGCTGGGTTTTCGGTGTGGCACGATGTTGTGCATCCACTCCAGTTTTTTCTCCTTGGCCTGTATGGACCAGACGAATGAACGAAGAGATGGTTGTGTGCAGCTGTGGATTGAAGAAGCGGAAGCCACTTGGATGGAGAGAGGGGATTGGAAAGGTTAGGTCTGTAGGGGGACCTCTCCAATGACCAAAAACTCTATCTTGGCTCCAATACTGACTCTCAAGTGAAGGAAGAGAGCATGAAGGCAAACAACACTTGCTTGGAACAGATTGTGTGTGTGTGCGCGTGCGTGTCTCACACTCACAATGCCATAGCCTCTTTGAGCTTTCAGACAGAACAAGGTCAGAGTTTATAAAGACATTTGCTTCCAGGCAGAATCAGCCTCAGTACCGACTTCAACCTTTACAGGAAAAGCACATTGTTCTGCCTGTCCACCTTCCAGCCTACTTGTCTTACTGCCTGTTTGTTCTTCTACCTGCCTTCCAGCATGTCTACTTATCTGTCTATCTGCCTGTCTGTCTGCAAGCCCTCCACCTGTCTGTCGGTCTGCCTGCCTGTCTGTCTACATGTCTGTCGGTCTGCCCATCCGCCTGCCCACCCGCCTGCCTGCCCTCCTGCCTGCCTGCCTGCCTGCCTGCCTGCCTGCCTGCCTGCCTGCCTGCCTGCCTGCCTGCCTGCCTGTCTGTCTGTCTGTCTGTTTGTCTGTCTGCCTGTCTGTCTGCCTGTTTGTTCACCCCCAACATCCCTAATCCGCTACAAGTGCCTGCATTGGGTTGAGCAGTGGAGCCGTTCCACTCTGCCTGGATCACGGGGGTGTCACACTGTCCCCGGCTCACCCAGCTCAGTTGCCAAGCGGGCCTGTTAATTGGGCGAGGAGATCAGAGGCGATATTAAAACCCAATTAAAGCGATAGGGACAGCCTGCCAAGTGATGTGCGCCATGGCCTGATTGAGGATCGGGTCGATGTGGATGTTCGCTGACTCTGTCCCACTCTGTCTCTCAGATCTCCCCATTTATCTCTACACCCTTTTCTCAGGCTCTCCCTCCTTCTATCTATCTATCTATCTATCTCTCTCTCTCTCTCTCTCTCTCTCTCTCTCTATCTCTCTCTTTCGCCCTTTCTCTCTCTCTCTGCCTCTTTAGTTTGACTGAATAACTGATGAAGCTGTACAAGGGAAGAAACTAGTCAGCGCATTAACAATGTAGCTCTGGGCCCCTTGTCATCACTCTTATTAACACAGAGTGGAGGAGTGTTTGTGTGTGGGGAGGAGGAGCAGGGGCGGGGGGGGGGGGGGGTTGGGAGGGATTAGCTGGTTTAACTGTACTTCCTACCCCCCGACCCCATCAGTCTAGTGAAAATACCCTCTGTGTGTGTCTGTGTGTGTGTCTGTGTGTGTGTGTCTGTGTGTGTGTCTGTGTGTGTGTCTGTGTGTGTCTGTGTGTGTGTCTGTGTGTGTGTCTGTGTGTGTCTGTGTGTGTGTCTGTGTGTGTGTGTGTGTGAGCAATGGAGGGAGGGATCACCAATACATGAAGCTTCAAATGTGAATCTCCATTGAGGTTTGGGTTGGTCTTGAATTCCTTCTACTCGGTGCGCTTTCTTTCTCTCTCGCTCTTCCTTTCTTCTTTTACTCCTTCTCTTTATCTCACTCTCCCTCCTTCTCTTTCTCTCACTCTCTCTCTTTCTCTTTCTCTCTCTTCCCCTCCTTCTCTTTCTCTCACTCTCCTTCCCTCTCTTTCTCTCGATCTACATTTTCCTCCTCTCGTGTTGCTTGATGAAACCTGTGTCATTATAGAGATGTGTGTCCACGTGTGTGTTTGTGTGTGTGTGTGTGTGTTTGTGCAACTGATCCATAAGACGTATGGTTTAATTTGTTTGGGGAATATTATTGCACCAGCGCGGTCCTTTGAGTAGCACCTGCATGCCAGGTTTGCTTAATCATGCAAAAAGAGGAGAAAAATGCATTCCAGCTGTCATAGTCCACACCTCCCTGCAGAGAGACCTGCATCTGACAAATAACCTTAACCCTTTGAGAGCTGGAGAAAGAACACAAAGCGGGTTGAAAGTGAGGACAGCAGCTCAGAAATCGTTAAAAACAAACAAAAAACAAATAAAGTTGTGGAAACCTGAAAGTTGTGGAAACTTGAAAAACTTGAAAGTTTTTATTTTACTTTTTTATTTTACTATACCCTACTATCAAATGGTCAATGTTTTTGAAAACACAGCAACCATTCAAAAACCGAAGGATCACCAAACCGGGTTTGGGGTTAGCGGCATCTGCTTGTTTGTTTGTTTATTTGTTGCTAATGTCCATTGGTCAGGACAACGTTTTCAGTGTGACTCTGTGGCTCGTGCTCTGAGGCTTTGCTTCTCAGAAGCTCCAACATCTGGATACCGTTGGAGGTTAGCAACGAAGAAGGATCAGGATAGGCCCCGGGGCCTCTGCTTAAACGTGGGGCCAGACTCCGTCAAGCCCAAGGTTATTTACAAACCTGGTTTTGGATCCGGACCAAGAAATGTCCCCAAAAGATCTGGTGAGAATCTCTTTTTTAGTTTTTCATGGTTTTTTTCCTGTTTTTGTTGTTGTGGTTTATCGATACTTAAGCCATTTGGAAATGCCAGCTTTCCGTCCCCTGTAAAGTGAAGGATCGGGGTCATTTATTAATCTATGTTTTAATATAGTAATATATTGTGTTTGTGTTCTTTATGATTATGTTATGACAGTTGTGACATTAAAGACGTGTCATTAGCAGAAGGACTTACTGCGCGAGCCAGTAGTTAGCATAGCGCAAAACCAAGGCCTGTACCCACCTCTCTCTTCTTTTCAGTAATAATGTGGTTGTCCTTGATATTTGACAGCTGTGATTATCCAGTCGACTGTCGAAAAAATCCCAGATATTTTTTCCATCCGAAAAAGCTAATGGATGTTATTTTCCAGTGAGATTCAGTGCGCACTGGACGGCAAGACGAGTTTTTCGAGAGGCGGTGAGCCCCATTTAAAATAGAGACTAACGCTGTGCTCTGGTTGTTTGTTTTATAGAAAGGAGAGTGACATTTTGTGGCTAACCAAGACCCAAGGGGAAAAGAAACATGAAAGTGAAAGTTTCGATGGGAGAGGAACACAGAGGGTTTCTGTTACCAGCAGGTTGTCTGCTCTCACACACGTCCGTGCACTCTCTCCCACGCACACACACACACACACACACAAACACACACGCACAACCGTACACACACACACACACACACACACAGGATGCCACCTCACCAGCCCACAGTGCAGCACCAAACACACAGCAACAGACCATTCTCAGTTCCACAAACGCCTTCAATCTCTCCCAGGCTGCATCCTGCTTACCTTTCAGCACGCTTCCTCCAGTTTAAGTAGGCTCATAACTTTAAAGAGAGCTGACATCAACTTCACATTATAACAAAACAACAGCCTTCTCCACCCCCTTTTTACAAGCAGGATCGACTCTTGTTCTCTGTCGTTTAACAAGACTCGCTCAATAGCTGGATTGTGCCATCATTTGCTCTCTCCCTCTCCCCTTCTCCCTGCCCCTCTGCTTTCCCTCTGTTTCTCTCTCTCCCTCTCTCTCTCTACCTCCCCCTCGCCTTTCTCTCTCTTTCTCCTTCTCTTTCTATCTTTGTCTCCCTCTCTCTCTGTCTGCTGACGATGCTGTTCCTGATGCTGTGGGGAGGGGGGGGGGGGGGGGTTGAGAGAGGGGCACACAGTGAGGCCCACTAAAACCAGGCTGGTAACAGTCCCAGTGGCTTGGTGGTAAGTAGTGTTTGATGGCCATGTGATTTGTTTGTTCAGCCCTGATGGCCTTCTCCCCTGGCGGACGGATGGAGTGTGTGTGAGTGTAAGAGGAGTGCATATGTGTGTGTGTGTGTGTGTGGATAGATCGCTTCACACCCTCCTCTCCCCTCCCCTCCTCTCTCCACCAATGAGGCGTTTAATCCCCTTTCCTACAGCTAAATCAACACGTCGGACAGCCATGCGGGCCTGGAGGAGACCCCCGCTAGGCTAGCTAGCTCTGGAGGTGTCCGACGGCTTGCGATGGAGAGGAAACAGTGCGTGCGTGTGTGCTGTGTGTGTGTGTGGTGTCTGTGTGTGTGGTGTGTGTGTGTGGTGTGTGCGTTAATGTGTTTGTCAAACACTTGGTCAGGGTAATAGACATCGAAACCGCGGTGACATCGGGCTCTTCAGCTACACTTACTGCTTCGACGTGGTCTCACCAGGCACCAGTGTAGTGTCAGCCTGCCCAGCCTTCATTAACAACTGCCCGGCTTCCAATGACCTGGATAATAAAAGTGGGTCCACGCAGCTAACGAAGACACCGTTTCAAAAGAACTACAAGGTCTTTATTCACATCATTAGCAGCCTGACTCCAACTTCCCTCCGCCTGGGTTGCACATCCTCTCTCTCTCTCTCTCTCTCTCTCTCTCTCTCTCTCTCTCTCTCTCTCTCTCTCTCTCTCTCTCTCTCTCTCTCTCTCTCTCTCTCTCTCTCTCTCGTCTTGGATACCTTCATTCACTTCGACGCCAGTTTTCGGAGCGCCCTCCTCGCTAATTCCGCCCATCATTAACGCGGGAGAGAAAAGGAGGAGAAGCGCGAAGGAGGAGCGACGAGGACGGACCTTTTCCTTTCATCACCGACCCCACTCTGACACCTGGGAATCAATCACTAATGACCCCGTCTGTGTCTGACGGAGGAAGGGAGGGAGAGAGAGAGAGAGAGAGAGAGAGAGAGAGAGAGAGAGAGAGAGAGAGAGAGGAAGAGAGAGAGAGAGAGAGAGTGGGTTGGAAAAAGAGTTGAGAGAGTAAGCGGACGTGCGTTCTTCTTCCCCGAGAGAAACAAAAAAGGCGACCGAGAGAAACACCACGAGTGATTGAGAGGGTGAGGAGTCGAGAAGAAGGAGAATGAAAGAGTGCAGACAAGAGAGAGTGATGCAGGAAGAACTAGAAAAGGAGGGAGAGAGAGAGAGAGAGACAGAGAGCGAGAGAGAGAGAGGAGAGAGGGGAGGCCTTTGAAGGGGGCCGTAGCGTGTGGGCGGCACATTTAGCCCGCTACGGTAATTGTGTCTCAGGGGTGAGGTCCACAGAACGGGCGTCTGGTGGAGATCAGAATGGGGGGAGAGCGTGTGACAGGCTCCCCGACCACACTGCTAGGATGGAGGGATGGGAGGGAGGGAACACAGAGGGGTAGAGGATAGAGGGATGAGAGGTCGAGAGAGAAACAGCGTGGGGGTTTTGCAGACGACAGAACTGGAAGAAGGAGAAAGGGACGGGGGGAGGAAGGGAGAGAAAGAGAGCGAGAGAGGGGGTGGAGGGAGGGAGAGAGAGAGAGAGAGAGAGAGAGAGAGAGAGAGAGAGAGAGAGAGTGTTTGTGGCTCATTCACAGCCATGGATATCTGCTTGCTTTCTACTGATGAATGGTTCGCCAAGACTGGCTTTTATGCAGTATTAGCAGTCCAAAGGCATTGACTTTAACTTGCAACAATAACCAATTTTACATGTCATTCATTTGTGAGGGAAGACCCTCTGCATTTCATAGCGAAACCCATGCCAATCAGCCACGCTTCTCCAAAAACCTGCACAGTCAAGTGTGAAAGCCAGATTTCTCCTGCTCAGCCACGCAGTGAGCAGGTGTGTGTCCCCACATGCCCACGCATTCACCGGTCCACACTCACTCTCTCTCCCTCTCGCACATGCACACGGGCACACCGCCGCGGCTCCAACACACCAGCGCACGGGTAGAAACCCACATGCACACCCTCTGGTCGCGCTGTGCCAGGGCCTCCTGACGGGGGGGGGGGGGGGGGGGGGGAGGGGGGGGAGAGAGGGGGGGTTAATGTGAGGGTCTGCGGTGCAAGTCGCTCGATGTCGACTGACGGGTATAATTACAGGAGCGTTCTCTGAAACCTCCATCCGTCCACCCTCTCTCCCGCTCTCTCTCCCTCCTGCTTACCCTTTTCCTCCCATTCCTCGATCCCTCCTCCTTCCCTCCAACTTGCCGTCTCCAACCCGCCCCCTTCCAGTGTTTCCCCCTTTCCTTTTCTCCGTCTAGACTTTTACCTTGCCACCACTCCACTCTCCCCTGCCCTCTTCCCTCCTCTCCTTTTCCATCCTCTCCCTGATTCCCCTCTCCCCTTTTTTCCTTCCGCTCTCTCCTTCTCTTCCCCTCCTCTGTTCTCCCTTCTTTTCTTCTCCTCTCTTCTCCTGACCATTATTTATGTGAGTAGCTCCTGGCCTCTTCAGAGGACCCAGGTCGTCCAGCCAGGAGTCTGCGCTGCCAGAGAGTGGCTTTCTGACTGAAAGCTTTCCAAACAGGCTCAGCCGCTCCACCTGGCCTACCGCCAGAACCTGGCGGCCCAAGTCTGTCCGTCCGACCGTCCGACCGCCCTACCTCTCTCTCTTTCCCCTCTCACTCTCTGTCCCTCCCTCTCTCCGTGAGAAGGGTAGGAACAAGGGGGTGAGGGGACAGAGTGGGACAGAGAGAGAGAGAGAGAGAGAGAGAGAGAGAGAGAGAGAGAGAGAGAGAGAGAGAGAGAGAGAGAGAGAGAGAGAGAGAGACAGCAAAGGGGGCAGGGTGGTAGAGAGTCTGGATTGCATTAGAGTCTGTGTGTGTGTGTGTGTGTGTGTGTGTGTGTGTG
>NC_140381.1:5855000-5872500 GCF_054491055.1 Hypomesus nipponensis | reverse complement strand
GTGTGTGTGTGCACGTGTGTGTGTGTGCACGTGTGTGCGGTGTCTGGATGACTGGATGTGTGTGAGTCAGTGGGTTTGTTTATGATGTGTGTGTGATTGCGAATGTGTGTGTGTGTATGCGTGCGAGTGTGCATGCGTGCGTGGGTGTGTGTATGCAAACGTGTGTGTGTGTGATGATCTTCTGTCTGGTCTTCTTCCTCTCTCTCAGTCCGAAAGAGAGAGACAGAGAGAGAGAGAGAGAGAGAGAGAGAGAGAGAGAGAGAGAGAGAGAGAGAGAGAGAGAGAGAGAAAGAGAGAGAGAGAGAGAGAGAGAGAGAAAGTCTGCGAACCTCCTGACCCTGGGCTCTCCCTCCAGACTACTGGAGAGGAGGGGAGGGGACCTGGGGATGGGCGGACCGGGGGTCCAGCTGGCTACAGGGGTGGAGTTGAGAACCCCTCCCTCCCTCGTTTCCCTCTGACCCTTCTTTCTAACTCCCTCCCTCCCCTTCTCTGTGCCCGACCTCGCCCTCTGCCCTCTGACCGCAGGGAGGGGAAGGGGGGTCTGGGGGGGGGGGAGTGGTTGGGGGGGGGGGGTGCACAGCGTTGCAGGAATCTCAACTTTCAAACAATGTTCATCTGAGAACTTCTCTGTTTATCCCCACCAAGTTTCCTGTTCTAGCGTGTGCTATCAGAGGTGTTTACATTGGTATCGCAGTCTCCTCTCCACTCACCTCCTCTTCTCTGTTCCCTTGTCTTTCCTTCTCTTGTCTCCTCTGCTCTAGGCTTCTCTTCCCTCTTGTCTCCTCTGCTCTTGGCTTCTCTTGCCTCTTGTCTCCTCGTCGCTTCTCTCTTCTCTCTTCTGTTCTCCCCCTCCTCTCCTCTGCAGCAATGGTGGTTCCTGAAGCAGCTGTCTGCAGTGAGGGAGGCAGAGACACAACACTGAGCTGGGACATATAGACACAGACAAATAAATCACTCCCCGGGATTGTGTGTGTGTGTGTGATGGATAGAGAGAGAGAGAGAGAGAGAGAGAGAGAGAAGGAGGGAGAGAGAGAGAGGGGGAGAGAGGGAATGTCTGTGTGTGTGAAGAGGAGATAAAAGGGGGAAGAGACTGGCTGGAGAGAGTTAGGGATGTGTTTGCTTGGAGTGGGTTGTGTGCATGGGGGTTCTGTCTGTCTAGTTGTGTGTGTGTGTGTGTTTGTTTGTCTGTGTGTGTGTCTGTCATTGGGTGTGTGTGTGTGCTGACTGTGAGCAGGACAAGGGGAGGTTATAGTTCATTAGGTCCTTCACTGTGTCTGGCCAGGGTCTAGGCCAGGGTCTGAGGTGGTCACACATACACAGACACTCACACTCCCCAGCGGGAATTTGGCCCCTGCCCCTGATCCGGGTCACGGGAGACCCCTTTCAGCCAGGTTCCATCCCCCAGAACCCCCTGCTGCTTCCTGTCCCAGCATGCCCCTCTGCCTACTCATCCCGCCATGACGAAGATTGTGTCGAGAGATTAGGCTTAATATGAATAACCATAAACAGAAAGGGACTCGCAGACTGTGAAAGCTATCAAAGACATATTTGCATCTAATCCTCAGACAACACCCTCCCCAGACCCCACCTCCAAACCCCCCAGACCCTAACCCTCTATTGGCCTCCCATCGCACCCCCCCCTCCCCTCCCCCCTCAGACCTTCCATTCCCCAACGGTTGCCCCAGCAGTCCCCAACTTCAGACCAGACCAGACCAATTCTGTTGGGGATTATTTGGGCTGGCGATGAATAATGTATGAATCTATCCTCTTCTTCCCTACCCTCTGGCTCTCAATTGGCCTTGGCAGTGGGCCCATTCACTGGCCTGTCTGGCCTGTCTGGATAGATGGGGTGGATGGATGGCTAGCTGGCTGGCTACCTTGCTAGCTGGCTGGTTGGTTGGATGCATGGCTGGTGGGGGTAGCCTGGATGGATGTCTGGATGTATGTATGGATGTATAGTTGCATGGATGGAGAGCTGGATGGATGCAAATCTAAAACTGTACATCTTTCACTGCAAATCCGTCCCATTGGGAGGATGTCGAGCTGTTTTGATGACGCACATTGAATAGACTGCAAGCGAAGGTTGTCTGGACAAAGGCCTTGATGCACGCCACGCCGGCCACGAGGCCAGGCCGTGGACACTTCTGAGAGCGTGGGAGAGCGACCAGACATTGTACAGGTCCTGAAAAGCGAAGGAAGCCACTCTCCTTTCTTACAACAAACACCCTCATGCGCCGTATCTTTTAACAGTGTCCCTGCTCTCTCTCTCTCTTTCTGGATTTCAATGGAAGCACTTACACGCCAAAGAGATGTCCGTCTCAAACTAGCATACACACACGCGCATACACACGGGCACTTACGAGGCGACAGACACACTCACACGTACACACACACAGGGCACACCTGTGGGTGAGAGGGGCCAGCTGAAAGCGACCAGTCCAGCCAATAGCCATCGGGGGGGGGGGGGGGTGGCAGATCCTTTTGTGCCCTCCGCCCACTCCGACGCCACTTAACGCCCCCCTCCCCACCCCTGACACACACCACTCTCGCCCCCTCCATCTCCGGAAGACGGGCACCCAAATTGCAATTAGACAAGATGGTGTGTTTTTTCTTTTGACGTGTGCGCGTGCATTTTTTGGGGTACTGTTTGTTGAAGCCCTTGTTTTTTCCAGTCTTTGTTTGTTGTTTCCCCTCTCTTCTCTCTCAGAGGAGGAATGGAGGGGTAGGGAGGGGGGGAGGGAGGGGAGGTAGGGGGAGGTAGGGTCGGGAGGAGAGAACAGGAGAGAAGAGAAGAGGAGGAGAGAGGCGCCGTGGTACGGCGATGACAGCTGGGTTAGCCTCGGACATAAAAAACAACCCAGTTCACCACAATGAGTGACAACTGCTTTGTAGACCAGCGCCTATTCAGACAGGCCCTGTTTAGGACCTGGGGCTTGTCCCATAAAGGCCATAGAAGCAGAGCGAGGCCCTGAATGGATGATCATCACACTGCCTCCCTAGGAGGAGAGGAGAGGGGGGATGGGGGGAGGGGAGAAGAGGTGAGGGGGGTTGGGGTGGGGGGAGAGGAGAGAAGAGGAGAGGGGGGTTGGGGTGGGGGGAGAAGAGGTATCCCAACCTCTGAGCTTCCAATCACAGACATGGTATGAACCTAACACAGTAGCAATGTCTCACTCAGCAATTTTACTACAAACACACATACACACACACACACATACACACACACATACACACAGTGAATTCCAGGGAAGAAGAAATATGTGCACGGTGTACTAAGACCAGTGCAACAGGTCAAGCATGTGACCACACCCCTCCCACTGCCTCCCCCTCCCTCCCTTACTCTCTCTCTCTCTCTCTCTCTCTCTCTCTCTCTCTCTCTCTCTCTCTCTCTGTCTCTCTCTCTCTCTCTCTCTCTCTCTCTCTCTCTCTCCCTCTCCCTCTCCCTCCGCCCTGTCTGACCTACCGAGCCATAGGAGCAGGGTGGCGCGGGGTTTCGGAGAAACTTCCAGAAACTCCCAAAGCAGCCCTCCCTCCCTCCCCCGCCCCCTCCCTGGTCTCCCTCGTACCCCCTGTCACCCCTGCAGCAGCTGGACTGGCTCACAGTAACACAGTCTGCCCCGCAGAGACCCCTCTCTCTCTCTCTCTCTTTCTCTCTCTCTCTCTCTCTCTCTCTCTCTCTCTCTCTCTCTCTCTCTCTCTCTCTCTCTCTCTCTCTCTCTCACACAGACAGACAGACACACACACGCACACCTTTAACACACGCGCCCTCACATGTCCACATGCATGCTAGCGCTGGCACACACACACACAGAGACTCACACCAAGACACTCTCACACAAGCACACACCAGTAGATTAATAGCCAAGTACTACTGATTGGGAAAGCAGACGGCCGAGGTGAGTGAGGTAGCGGGCAGCCTCACGGCTATACAGCCTGTCACTGTCCTCATTGTCATTGCATTAAAGAGCAAACCTGTATGTAAAGAGAGAAGGATGAACTTTGTCTTTTTATTGACGGGGCAGTAAATGGGCGCCCTACTGTCTCATTGTACAGACACACACTCATGCACACGCACACACACACACACACTGTGGGGTTGGAGGCCACCGATAACATGACCCTCTTTTACAGCCTATATAAATCCAAGCTGGAGCACACCGACTGCACCTGGGGAACCCACACGCTCTTACTGGGCAGGTGTCCTTCGTGTGCCTAAGGTGTGTGTGTGTGTGTGTGTGTGAGAGAGCAATAGGACACAATGCCACTCTGTGCTCTGCGCTCTGGTTCAAGGCCAGACCACAAGTCCAGTTCCTGTTCCTGTCAGACAGACAGACAGATTGGCCTGACGGACTCTGGAACCATCCATCGCCCCTCCCCCCTCCCCCCCCCCCCCCCCCGACCTAACCCGCCCCTGTTTCTCGCCCCGGGAAACCCCTTTTTTGGGTGGCTAAATCCACAAGCCGGCAGTGTCCGAGACAGCGTCCAACGTTCGCCTGGTCAGTAACACACGTGGCCCATATGTTGACGGTTGACCTTGTGGAAACATGTAACGTAAGGTTAGCGACACGAAGAAAGGAACGTTCGATACTGGTCAATGTTGGCAGCCACGCAGGGTCAAAGTATTCAGCTTATCTGGAAGCTATCTGCAGTGCCAGTTCTACCTCTATGACTCATTTGGTTGAAACTCCCTCTCCAGGTCTGTGGAGAGGACGAAAAACAAGAAAGAAATCGAAAGCTACATTTGACAAGAGAGAGGGAGAGGCTACAAAAAGAGAGGGAGAGACAGAGAGAAGGGTGGGGGAAGTTGGTTTCCCAGTCTGCACGAGAGTTTTCTTCTCTTCCCCCCTCCTTCTCTCCACAGCCTGTCCCAGGGCAGACTGTCTCAGCCCCTCAGAAGTGATGGGGGTAGAGGGGGGGGGGGCTCTGTTCTCTGATCCACGTTACTGTGTTGGCCTGGCTCTTTCTTCTCTCTGTGTGGCCAGCAGGGAGATCTGGGTAAGCCCGTAGAAGAGCTGGGGAGACGGACGGAGGGAGGGAGGGGTGCTGATTGGCCTGTTGGCTGGCTGCCTGCTTGTTGGCTGGCTGGCTGGTTGGTTAGGGGGCTGGATGGCTGGTTGTTGAAGGGACTGGCAGACTTATTCACAACAGTGCCATGCAGAAACCATCATCTATGCTGAGAGAGTGGGAGTTGGAAGGGGGGAGGGGCTGAGGGGAGGGAGGGTGTTAAAATGGAGGAGGGTGTTTTTCTACTTTCCATAAGTTTCTCTCAGCCTTCTCTCCATCAATATTCTTCCCATGCCCCCTTTCTCTCCCTCAACTTCTAGAATTGTATTTTCTCTTTTCTCTCTCTCCATCCTTCCCTGTCTTTCTTGTCATCCTCCCCGACCCTTTTCTCTCCTTCTCTTTCAGACAAACAGCGCACAAACTCCTGGATGTTCCTTGTTGCGTTCTCTCTATCAATGTCCTCCCCCTTCCTCCCCCCTCCCCCCTTTCTCTCCCTCAACTGAATTATAGTCCCTCTCTCTCTCTCTCTCTCTCTCTCACTCTCTCTCTCCCTCTCTATCTCTCTCTCTCTATCCCTCTCCGTCTCTCTCTCTCCATCTCCCTTCCATTCTCTCCTCCCCTCCCCCTCTCTCTCTCCTTCTCTCAGATAGACAGGGCAAAACCTCCTGGATGTTTCTTTTCGGGGCTGGCCTGCCTCAACAAAGGTGTTCAGTCATGTGAAACCTAATCTGGAGCCCCCCACACCCTGACCTCTGACCTCCTCCATCTTCACACACGGAGAGGGGGAGGGGGAGAGGGCAGGAAAGGGAGGCTTTTGGAAAAAAGGTCACATTCCCCAAGACACTTTGTGTGCACACGTGTGTGCATGTTCATCCGTGTGTTTGCGTGTGCGCGCGTGCGTTACGATGGGGTTTCGCGTTCCAACTTGTTCATGTGTGTTGACTGGGTGTGCCTGGTGTGTATGCATGTATGTGCATGTGTTTTGTCAAAGAAGTCTGGGCTCATGTGAGTGTGTGTGTGTGTGTGCGCGAGTTCCTAACCATGCCCCTTCAACCCCCAAGGCGTTGTAGCCTCTAGACAAAACACAGACTCTGTTTTCTTGTCCGACCAGTCCTCTTGTCTGGGCAAGGTACTGACTGCCTCCCTCCACCTATTACTTACAATCCTGAGAGTGTGTGTGTGTGTGTGTCTGTGGTGCTTATTATCAGCTGTCCTGAATGATTGGTGCTTTTATATGGTTCTTAGAGAGAAGCAGCCGATGCCCTCTCTTCACACTCCTCCACGACAGCTCAGCAAAGCACAGCTGCTGTCCGCTGCTCTCCTCTCCGGCAAGATGGAAAAGTGGAATGGAGACAGAGAGAATCTTACCCGTCAGAACGAGGGAGAAGAAGGGAGAGAGCAAAAGAGAGAGAGAGAGAGAGAGCAGTTAGGAGAGACAGGATTAGAGTTACTGACTCAACTCAATCTCTCTCTCCATACTGGGATTTCCCCAGCTATGCCTGGGAGGCCTCACTCGCGCACACACACACACACACACACAGAGAGAGGGAAACAAGTCTGAACAGGGATATAGGTGGAGAACGGACAGATTTGAAAAGGAACAAAGAAGGAAAGGGAGAGGAGGGAGAGGCAGAGGGAACAGAATCAAACAGGAGACAGAGGAAGACGGAAGACAGAGAGTAGGGAAGGCTCCCCTTTGTCCTCCTCTTGCTAAACGTGTTTGTGAACTCAAGTCTCGTTTCGCATAATGAACTAATAAACGGTCGCATAATGAACTCGTAAAAATGTAGCCAACGCAGAAAAGGAAGGGAGTCCCAAGAGACCCTTTCTTTTAATGAGAGCAACAAAAATATCATTTTTTAATTTGTAGAAATTGCATTCAACAAACGAAACGCACACGCGAAACACATTACTCTAGTTTGAGGAATATTGGCCTGTTTTAATGAAACCTCTCAGGGATCTTTCTAAGACAGAAAAGTCTCTGCCTTTATGAGTTTGGGGCATGTGGCTGGTGAGGGCTGGCTGGGGGAAGGGAGGAGGAGGAGGAACATGGGTCTGCTGTGGTCAAAGTATGCCTGCTATGCATGCATTGTTGGGAGGTGGTGTTTGTGGAGAACATCAGTGGTGCTCTCCTGACATTGAACTTGGGAGATGGGAAACAACCTCCAACCTTGTTAAACACACACAAACACACATACACCACCCTTCCCTGAGGCATGTACAAGTATAACCAGACACAAACACACAGACAAACTCACACACACACACACACACCACCACCACCCTTCCCTGAGGCAAGTATAACCACACACACACACACACACACACACACACACACACACACACACACACACACACACACACACACACACAGGCACACAAACTCCTGCTACCTTCTTTCCCAACACCCACCCCCACCCACAGTTCCTCGGGACTCTGCTTTATCTTAACTGTCAACACCTTGGCTAAGCAGGAACCTCTCTCTATCGGTGAACTTTAATCTGGCCCCCGCTCTGCAAACACAGCGAGCTCGGACAAGGAGAGCGATTAGTCTGTCACGTTGTCCTCCAGTCCAGGAGGAGGAGAGGGGAAAGGAAATGAGAGAGGGAGGGAGGGGAGGAGGGATGAAGGGAGGGAGGGACAGAGGAGAATGGAGAATATCTAAAGAAGAAGCAGGGTGTGTAAAGGGGAAAGAGAGTCAAATGAGAAAGGAACAGAGACAGAAAGGGGGGAGGGGTGGGATGGGAGAGAGGAAGAGAGAGACAGAAGGAGAGAGAAGGAGCAAGGGGTCAAAACAGAAAGGAGACCAGGGAGAGGAGGGAAGGAGGGAGTGAAGTCGGCAGAGGCAGTTGGAGATATGGCTCAGACACACAGATGACCAGACTGGGCCAGACAAGAGATAAGGACGTAAACTTCCGCCCCCATGTCTGACGACTTCAACACACCTGGTGTTCCCTATCGCACACACACGCATGAATGCTCTCTCTCTCTCTCTCTCTCTCTCTTTCTCTCTCTCTCTCTCTCTCTTTCTCTCTCTCTCACGCACGCACACGCACAGACGCAAACATGTAATACCCATTAGGATGTCTTGAATGAAAGGTTAGGACAATGAGTGCTTTAGCGAAACACACAGTATTGTAATGTACAAACAGAGAGCAATAAAACAAAGCTAAAAACGTAAGTTACGTATGCAATACTTTTTATTTTTCATTTTTTCAAGACAAAATGGCTGTGAAGAGACTAATGCAGACAACAGTTGAAATTAGAGTGGCTTCTCCAGAATAGAAAATAAAGAAAAACTGAATCTCAAGATTAAGCAAGAATCCCAAACTGAACGGTGGTCAATGACCTTTGGTCATCACAGAGAAAAAACATCCGAAAAGTAGAACAACAAACCTACCAGAATTTGCAGAGAGAGAGAGAGAGAGAGAGACAAAGAAGATATTGATTAATTGATGTGTCTCTGTTTTGAACAGAGTGTGTAAAGTCATAATAAATAATGACGACCACTGTCGGAGGTCACGTTCAAGTTCAGCTCAGAATAAACAGCTTGAAGAACAGACACAGAAAACAAGGCAACCTCCCACATGTATCACATGGTCATTACCTTTAAAACATGTACCAACCCCTTCCACCTTTTCCTTTCTCTCACTCAATTATTTTAATTTTACTTAAGATATGCTTTGCATATGAGATGTACCATGTTTTTAAAATCATAAAGCACCATTTGTCTTTTGGCAATGAAAATTAAAATAAGAAATACAACTGATAAAAGTCTACATCGATATTCCAAATTGATGTTCAGATTTGACTGCATAATGACTGTAGCTTTTTTTTTTCTCGTTCTAAATGGCTGGAATGTAGTCAAGTGTCAGAAGAGAGAAGGACAGTAAAACGTTTTGACTACCGAGAAAAAAAACCCAACAATAGCTTGTCTTACTGCATATATAAAATGGCAGGAGAGAAAAATATTAAAAAACAAAAAACGAAAAAAGATTATGTACAACCACCTGTTTTTAGCTAGCTTGGGCCGAACCTCTGGAACTGCCTGAGGAGGCCATTACATGGCGTTTCTCACCCACGGGCCGACGCCCTGATGTTTCACTCTCCAAAAAACATACGTTTTTTATTTTCAAACATACAAATTATTCACACAATATTATCCTGCCAAATTAATACAATATACTGTGGCAGCATGTTGGGGTTTTTTAACTACAGAAAAAGGGTACATTGAAACCTTTAAAGAGAGACAGGCAAACAGATGAAAATACAGGCTTCAACATAAATACTATAGTTCCTAAAACTAAGTGAACATTAATTTTCAAATACCATTCTAAATACAGGAAAGAAGTCAACCATAAATGTGTTTTTTTAGCATAGGAACAGACGTGAGTGTGCATCTTCCTATGGTTTTAAGTTCTCTATATATTCATATATAATCATAAATCTCTCCCAAATGCAAATGTTTGATCAACCTGAAGACTTGTGTGTAGCAAAAGGCAAAGGATGAGAGTCATGTTTATTTCATATTCATTACATAGTGATCCTGTCTTGGCCGTCACCAAGACAACAAGAGAAACAACAATTAAATCAAAACAAAACTTAAATAAAGTCTCCCCGAAAGATTTTGAAGTGTTAACAAAAAAAAAAACAAAAAAAAAAGAGTTTATTTATTCGTATCTATAAAATTTGTAGAAAACAAACACAAAAAAAAGATTCTTGCTGTTTGAGCAGCAAGAATATTGTATTTCGGTTGGATGCAGGATAGTTTCTATGGCGGTTCCTGCATTGATACGGTCACCCAGAGGCCTTTAACTGCTCGGCCTGCTGGGAAAAGAAAAAAACATGGCTGGCAACGGTTTCTCGTTTCACTCGATTTCTTTCTGCATGAAGCAATGACACCACATCAATCTGTCAGCATCAGAGCAAGTTTTCCCTTGAGTGTCCACCTGTAAACTGGGAAAATTGAACAGTGCACGAAGTTTAGTCCTTGAAAAGACCAGTTCTTATTTTAGACTCAACCCACTGTATCACCGATTAGCGAGACAGATACAGGTTCTAAGGCAGAGTGACAAGTGCTATATCATAACATAAACAGGAGGGGGGATGCTAATTTCGAAGAAAACAACACTGAGGTCAAACGAGTGGACTCAAAGAGCACAAAGCATGTGACAGGTTCAGTTGAAAAATTACTTGGGGGGGGGGGGAGTGCTGGGGTACGTTGAGCTGGAAAAAAACGTCCTTGAAATTGAAACTTCGAGAAACTGAATTAGATTCACTTTTGTCATTTCCAATGTGAGAGTTGAAATCGAGATGGGTTTCAGATTTTCAGGATTATCTAATATAGCATGGATGTTGAAAAAAAAACAAACACAAAAAGAACAGGAGCTTATAACGAGATTAGCAGTTTTAATTGTAGAGACACCTGGTCGCTCCATTACCCACGCTACACCCACCCCCACCCTTAATATTAGCCTAGCTTAAGATACTACCCCCACCCACACCAGTCCTCCGACCAGTCCTCCAATACTGCCTGTCTTGCACCACCACAGAACTGCAGCAGCGCTGACAACAACATTGTTTTGTGCTACTTACAAAAAACTGTAAAACCTTTCATTGAACGAAAAAAAGAAAACACTCTAAAACATTAAGAGCTTAAAGTTTGCAGAATTTTTTACAACTCATTTTCAAAGTACCCCATATGTACGGTACCGAAATAAAAACACGAAGAAATACAAATCCTATAACTCCACACCCCAAAAAAATTAAAAATAATCTAATTTAGCATGTAACATGCCAGTAAACAGAATCATAATCTGGGAAATATACACGAGTCAGGCAGATACATGATTTACCAGAGATAGATAGAATTTCTTTCATTTTTTTTTCTTTTTCTAATGGTTCCTTGTGTTTCTGTTTAGTCACAGAGGACGGTGTGACGGTACAGGTGCCTTGATGCAAGAACCTGTGTTTTTCCGTACACACACTCACACATGTGTGTCCGCTAATCTACTGTAGCTGAAACTCCAAGCTTATAGCAAAAAGGAGGATAGATTGATGAAAGGTAAAATATCCAAGGCACTCTTATTTGTATGCTCTTTCAAACGATACGAATTCAAATTTTCGTCACTGCCGCTAACCTTTTTTCAAATCAAAATGTCAATGTGGCCGAGTCCTACTGCATTTCACACAGGCGATTCAACTGACGCCACGTACTTGTTTACAACCCGGAGACGGACGGAACATCTTTTTCAAAGACCAGTTTTTTCAAATATGACCCTGCTCATCTTGTTAGGCTTCGACAACACGCCACTGTCCCCCCATGTTCCAAACACAAAACTGTACATGATATGTAAGACCGTCTTAATGCAGCGCAGGGTTTTCTTTTCTAGTATCTCCACGTTGTGAAAAACCAAAAGAAGTACCAACAGCAACACAACAACCAACGACTGATAAACCAAGGAATATGTTCTCTACGTAGCCAATAACACACAGGGCATGCCGTCCAGTTACAAAAAGTACAAAACATGTAAATTATTGCACAATAGAAAGGCTCAAATTGTTTCACGTCCGATGCAATGGTATTCACCCCCCCCCCTCCCCGAACATGGTTCATGCATTGAGTTATTTTTTCATCTTGCAAAAAGGGGGGGGGGGGGGGATAGAGAGGGTGATGAACCGGTGCCTAAACCCTGTTGTCCTCATTCCTCGTCCTCATCCGCGCCCAGACTCAGTCCACCCAGAACCCCAGAGGGAACCCCTCGCGCCCGCTCAGCTCCGCCCCAGTCTGGTCCCGCCTACTCCGTTTTAATTTCAGCGGACAGGGGTCGGTCGCTGTGCCACTTCTTCATGTGTTTCTCCAGGGTGCTGTAGACGCTAAAGGGCATGTGACAGATCTCACACTTGTACACGTCCTTGCCCATCTGGCCGTGGGTCTTCATGTGGCGCGTCAGCTTGGAGCTCTGGGCGCACGCGTAGCTGCACAGCTCGCACTTGTACGGCCGCTCGCCCGTGTGGCTGCGCCGGTGCACCGTCAGGTTGCTGCAGTTCTTGAACACCTTGCCGCAGAACTCGCACGTGTCGCTGCGCCGCCCGTCCTTGGAGCTGGGCCGGCCGTTGCCGCTGCCCCCCCCGCAGCTGCCGCCCAGGTGGGGCGTGCTGGCGCCGCTGCCCGTGCCGCTGCGCCCCGAGGCCCCGCCCCCGCCGTCCAGCTCGCCGGGCGGCGTGGAGAAGCGGAGGCTGCCGTTCTCGGAGGAGTGTTCGGAGGACGTGGCGAAGGGCGATTGTCTGGAGTCGGTGCCGCCGAAGCTGAGGAAGGGGTCCTTGAGCTGGCGGGAGGCGGCGTAGCCGGCCAGCCACTGGGAGTAGACGTTCTCCGTGTTGGGGATGGTGGGGGTGGCAGGGTCCAGGTCCTTCTCCACCTTGATGCGCTTGGACAGGGGGCTGAGGGAGCCAGGGCTGCCCACCCCTCCGAGAAGCTTCCTGGAGAGGCTGTCGTTGGAGAGCGGCGCCAGCCCGTTGATGGCGGTCATCCCCTCGTCGGCGCGGTGGTCCGACTCCAGGGCCAAGTCCTCGTCGCCGTGGTCCCTGGGCGTGCTGCGTCGGTGGGGGCGGGGGTGGAGGGCCTCGCTGTTCTGGTGGTGCCGCGCTCCCTCCAGGCGCAGGCTGAAGCGGTAGTCGTTGGTCTCGTTTCCTCCTCCCCCGCCGCCGCCGGCCTCGCTCTCCATCTCCTCCTCCTCCACTTCCTCCTCCTCCTCTTCCTCCTCCTCCTCCTCCTCCTCCTCCTCTCCCTCCTCCTCTTCCTCTTCCTCCTCCTCCTCTTCTTCCTCCTCCTCGTCCTCGCCGTTCTCCGGCGCCAGGCCGTTGTTCTCGCTCTTGAACTTGGCCACGACCGACTTGAGGGCGTCGGTGGCGCTGCCCATCAGGTCGCTAGTGCCCGGTTCGGGCGAGCTGGCGGCGGAGAGGCCGTCGTCTGACTTGGCGTTGAGGGCCGAGGACTTGCCGCCCTGACAGTGGGTCTTCATGTGGCGCTTGAGCTTGCTGGCCTGGGTGCAGGCGTGGTTACACAGGTGGCACTTGTAGGGCTTCTCGCCCGTGTGGCTGCGCCGATGGACGATCAGGTTGCTCTGGAACTTGAAGGTCTTCCCGCAGAACTCGCACGACTTGGCCTTGAGCGGTGTGCCGGGCTGCGCCGGGTTGGGGGTGGAGCGGGAGCCGGACGGCGACTGGGAGGTGGAGAGGGGGGGCGTGGCGGAGAAGGGGGGCTTGGACCCCGGCTGGAAGGGCTGCAGCAGCCTTTGCATAGGGCTGGGCCTGTTCGGGGACAGAGGGGGGGAGGCCCCCGTGGGGTTCCCCGCCAGCTCCCGCAGCCTCCGAGAGAAGTCCATGCTGGGCGGGGGGTCCAGGGGCACCGAGTTCAGCCTCAGCACCCTGTCGTAGGCGCTGGGGTGATGGGCAGTCAGCGCCAGGTCGTCGGGGCTCAGGTGGTGCCGGGGGGGCGGGCTGAACAACGGCGGAGTCCGGGGGTAGCGGCCCTCCCGGGGGGCAGAGGCCGAGCCGTCCCGACCGGCCGACCCGGAGCCGGGCATCCGGAGGAGGCTGTAGGGGCTGCCGTCGGCCAGGTGGACGGCGTGGAGGGGGGGCTGGGAGGCGCAGTCTCTGCCCATGCCCGGGGCGGTGGCCAGGCGCGGGGTCAGCGGGCTGCCCGGCTCGCTCTCCAGGTAGATGCGCAGGCCGTGGGTGTTCTGGGCGTGCTGCAGCAGGAACCAGGCGCTGGTGAACGGCTGCTTACAGCTCGTACAGGTGTAGCTGCTGGGCTCATCTTTGTCTGGTGGGGAGGGAGAGAGAGAGAAAAGAGAGAGAGAGAGAGAGAGAGAGAGAGAGAGAGAGAGAGAGAGAGAGAGAGAGAGAGAGAGAGAGAGAGAGAGAGAGAGAGAGAGAGAGAGAGAGAGAGAGAGAGAGAGAGAGAGAGAGAGAGAGAGAGAGAGAGAGAGAGAGAGAGAGAGAGAGAGAGAGAGAGAGAGAGAGAGAGAGAGAGAGAGAGAGAGAGAGAGAGAGAGAGAGAGAGAGAGGGAGAGAAAAGATATTGGTTACCTGGACTGAAGATCTACCAAACCCGGGCCTACCGTAAACCAATGAGTTCAAACAAACACATTCAAATACGCAGCGTGATAAACAAATAGAGAGAGATAAATAAATAACCCCAGATATATAAAGAGAGAGATAAAGAGAGAGAGGGAGAGGCAGAGAGACAGAGCAGTGTACACAATTTACATAGCCGAGCGGTCCGCAGAATATTTCAAACAATAATTGACTTTCAATGGCACTTGCACGCTGACCCTAGATTTGCCTGACAATGCGCTGGTAATCTCGTTAAACACACTCAGCTCCCCTCCACAGTGTTGTTGACAGAATTAGCGTGGCTAATGTGAGACATGAATCTGATGCTGTGCATCGGCATCCAAGCACAAACAACAGGTCCTATGGTAATAGAAAAATGGAGTCGTTTATTAAAGGAACGCGCCGTGCGTGCGCGCTTGCGTTTGTGTCCCCGTGTCTGTGTGTGTTCGCGTGCATATGTGCAAGTGTGTGTGTGCGTGCTCGAGAGTGTGTGTGTTTGTGTGTTTGTGTGCTTGTGTGTGTTTAGAGCACGGGGGGGTGCACTCCCAGTTCCCCATTATTATTCTAGCTTTGGTATTTCATGGTTTATGGATTTATTTAAATCCTCTCAGGTGAAAAGAAAGTAGAGGAGGAAGGAGGAGAAAGGAAGGAAAGGAGAAGTGAGATATGCAAAGCGAGTGGCATTCTCCACTGGCCCTCTCTTTCATCTCGGCATTCTCATCCTCCCTTCTTCATCCTCCCTTCTTCTTTCTCTCTCCTTCTTTGACCAGAGGGTGTTATTTTACTCTCTCTTCTGAAATCCTCCACAGACTCTCCGCGTCCGAGGCACGGTCCTAGCGCCGTGCCAGATGCTGCTGAGAGGTTAAACACCCCTGCAAGATGGCAGCCGGATGACTGTGCATGTTGAAACACAGAAAGAAAGCGAGAGAGAGAGAGCGAGAGAGAGAGAGAGAGAGAGAGAGAGAGAGAGAGAGAGAGAGAGAGAGAGAGAGAGAGAGAGAGAGAGAGAGCGAGAGAGAGAGAGAGAGAGAGAGAGAGCGAGAGAGAGAGAGAGAGAGAGAGAGAGCGAGAGAGAGAGAGAGAGAGAGAGAGAGAGAGAGAGAGAGAGAGAGAGAGAGAGAGAGAGAGAGCGAGAGAGAGAGAGAGAGAGAGAGAGAGAGAGAGAGAGAGAGAGAGAGAGAGAGAGAGAGAGAGAGAGAGAGAGAGAGAGAGAGAGCGAGAGAGAGAGAGAGAGAGAGAGAGAGCGAGAGAGAGAGAGAGAGAGAGAGAGAGAGAGAGAGAGAGAGAGAGAGAGAGAGAGAGAGAGAGAGAGAGAGCGAGAGAGAGAGAGAGAGAGAGAGAGAGCGAGAGAGAGAGAGAGAGAGAGAGAGAGCGAGAGAGAGAGAGAGAGAGGGGGGGGGGGGTGGTGGTGGAAGAAGAGCGTGAAAGAGAGAGACTCCGGGGTGAAGGAGAGGGGACGCGGCGAGGGCTGCGAGGAGAAGAATGCGGCAGAGGAGAACGGCGCGGGAGAAAGAGCGGGCGGACGAGCGAGCGGTGTCGTTCGGTGTCTTCCCAGAGTGCCTCGCGCGTGCCGGCGGCCCTGCCCTGCCCCTCTCTTTACAATCTCTCTTAAAGACTGGAGGGACCGCTGCTGCAAAATGTGCACCCAATCAGGCTCCACACAAGCCTTTTTTGGGGGCGACTGAAAAGAGATCTGGGGGGCTGGTAAAATTATGGTTCATTACAATCTGCAAAAATTACAGTTAATTGCTGCCACCTGCGAGGGGCTTTGACCCGCTATGGAATTTTTCCATCATAAAAAGACCATTTTGCCCATGTTCTCTCTCACTCTCCCTCTCTCTCTCTCTGCCCTCTTTCTCTCACTCTCTCTGCCTCTCTCTCTCTCTCTCTCTCTCTCTCTCTCTCTCTGCTCTCTCTCTCTCGCTCATGCCACTTCAACACACGTAAAAATATGCCTGTTTTTTTTTTTGGTTGCTGCCAGTATATCAAACCTCTGCTAAATGCACGTATGCATTTCAAAATGTTTTGAAAGTAAAACAAATATATAAAGAACGGACCAATATTGCTTGTGAAACCTTCACTGGCTGCAAGAGCTCGGTAGTCGGTTTGAATCCAACAATGGCAATAATACTTCGACCTTGTCTTGCGCCCTAGGGTACGTGTCACCCTATAGTCCATCTATGCGAGGAGAAAATAGATATGAATTTCCCCGTTATTGAAAAGGACAAGAGCGAGGCAGAGCGAGTGAGACGGAGGAGGTGGGGCTCACGTGTCACGCAAACCTTCTCCTCGGAGGCCGTCCGTCTGGGAGCGAGAGAGAGGGAGAGAGAGACAGAGAGAGAGAGAGAGACAGAGAGAGAGAGAGACAGAGAGAGAGAGACAGAGAGAGAGAGGGAAGTGTGCCGTGAAGGTGGCATCTGTAATGGCCGCCCACCGCGGCGGTCCTGAAGGACAAGTCGGCCGCCACGCTGCACTTAAGCGCTCGCCCCCAGTTCATTTACCTATACATCAAAACGTTCTGCCTCTCGCCACGCAATCATCAGGACCCTGACATTCCGTGCGTCTCTTTCGCGACACAAACCCCGAGGACGATAATTGATACCCTGCTCCCAAACGGCGGACATATTGATTGGCACCGTCCAACCTGACCGGCATGTTTTCCGGCGTTGAGGACCGCCACAGGCTCGCTCATGGGCGGGCCGGCGTCAGAGCCGGGGATGGAGAGGGTGCGGAGGCACGGAGAAAGGCTACTTGACAAGGCGTCTGAAGGCCTTGGAAGATTTCAAAGCATCCGGGAGAAAATATGCGGGCTGGAGGACTGATCTTATAAACTAGTGTGGCGTCCAATGGAATAAAAAGGGGGAGAGAGAGAGAGAGACAGAGAGAGAGAGAGAGAGAGAGAGAGAGAGAGAGAGAGAGAGAGAGAGAGGAAGCCCTTGTCAGAGGTCTCCAGCCAGCAGCTCTGTCGGTCTGCAGGAGGCTAAGTCCCGGGGTAGGTCCCTTTGAAATAGGATCGGGCAGGAGGAGGGGGAGAGGAGGAGGGGGAGACGGGAGGAGAGGAGAAACTCCCTGTTCGAGGCCAATATTTCAAACAGGCTTACACACAGAGAGAGAGAGAGAGAGAGAGAGAGAGAGAGAGAGAGAGAGAGAACAATGCAGAGAAAGAGAGAGAGACTGAGAGAGAGAGAGAGAGAGAGAGAGAGAGAGATAGAGTGTCCTATCTGAGAGAGACGCGTGTGCGTGTCAGTACAGAGAAAGAGAGAAAGAGAAAGAGAGAGAAAGACAGAGGGAAACGGATAACAAAAGGCAGGGAGGGAGGGAGGGAGGGAGGGAGGGAGGGAGGGAGGGAGGGAGGGAGGGAGGGAGGGAGGGAGGGAGG
>NC_140381.1:5777500-5850000 GCF_054491055.1 Hypomesus nipponensis | reverse complement strand
AATGTTATGTTAGCACACTCCGATGACAGTATCGAGAGGGGTTAAGGTGGGTCTCCCTCTCCTTCTCTCTCGCCTCCCTTGCCTGTTCCTCCCCTCTCTCCTGCTCAGTCCTCTATACAGCCCTCTGAGGTGGCTCTCGATATGCAGGTGCTTTCTACATTCCAAGGCCCTGGATCCCAGGCATAGTAAATAATAACTTAGAGAAAAAAGACAGGGGGGGAGGGAGAGAAAAGGTGAGAAAGGTACGGCGTCATTCCACATATCACGATGGGACCTCTTTTGTGTGTGTGTGTGTGTGTGGGGGGGGGGGTTGAGGGGGTGGCTGGTGAGGGGCTGTTGAAGATATTCCAGACGCGTTTCACGAAGAGAACCTGTGAGAATGATGCTCCAATCCACAACCCTAGGCGGGCCAGCGGCCAGAACCTCAGCATTGTTCTAGAAGAACTGCGTGTATGGACCGTTTCCACGACGCTAAAAGTGCATCACACTGACCACCAAACTGCCGCCTTCAGGAGAAGTGACAACTTCCTCCTCTCATTGACTCTACATTCAGACGACAACATTTAGACACCGGCAGACAAAGGTTGTTTCAGAGCGGTCGTCCATTTCCCCCCTCTCCCTCCCATCTCGGGTGAGAAGACCAGCGTCCTGGACAGACTGGGGGGGGGGGGGGGGGGGCAGGGGGTGGGAGCGCGAGCCAATGAGAGGAGCCCGTTGTGCATATGCGCCCCAGGGCATTGTGGGGGAATGGCAGGGAGACACAAGAGGGCCAGTGTTTGGGAGGGTGCTGGGGTGCCACGGGCTTAACACGTCTCCCATCTGCTGCGTGACTCCTCTCCCCTCGGTCGTCTGGGTAAAGTTCACGACCGTGAAAGGCTGGACTCTTCTCTCTGAGGGGGGTGGGGGGGGGTGGTATCTCAAGGTCAACCCCAGCACCTCAGCGCTCCCTGTGTGACTGTAAACATCCTCGAGTTTTAGGTTCAGGATCGCCCCCTCTGCATAACGCGGTCGAGGTGACGGGGGCAGTCGGGAGACGGAGCGGGAAGGATGGCGGACGAGCCACCGTGTCTTGTGACCTGCTGTGTGTTGGGAGAAGGAACGCCGGAGACCAAACCGTGTATCTGAAGAGGAATGAGGGCATCACTCGTGGCCATGCGATGCCCTATCCTCCTTCAGTCTGCCACGGTTATGTTTTATTGATGTTGGACTTGGAGGGAGCGGCTACAACACTGGAGCACTTCTTAACACTTTGTCCAAAAGCCTATTAAAGTTGTACAACGTCCTCCTGTTCAGATGTAACTCACCCTTCCGACATGTGCCCACAAACACACACACACTCGCACTGCACACACACACTCACTGCACATTCACACACACACACACACACTGCACATTCACACACATACACACATACACACATACACACATTCACACACACACACACACACACACTTGCAGTGAACATTCACTCCACACACACACACAGACACCCTTAGGGGCACACTACACGCTCACTCAAACACAAACACGCAGTGCACACGCACAACAGGCAAACACTACACAAACACACACACACACTCACACACACTCACACATGCAAAGAGACATAGCCACCAGCAGGAAGAGACAGGGCACTTCTCGGCAGAGGAAGTGGTCACACGAATGAGTGGTGACCTACAAACGGTTAGTTTCAGCACGGCCGACAAGCCGCTCAAGTCTCAACAAGTCTCTCACTGCGCTTCGAATGCGCACAGTCACCGCACGAGGACGGAGAGGGAGAGGGGGGAGAGGCTAGTTAAGACCTTCCGTGTGTAGAGTTTACTATTCACAAACAGCGTGGAAGATGGGTGGGCCATATGCCAGGTGAAAGCAGGCCACGCTCGTTCTACATCTCATCCTTAAACACCCTCTCTCCGTACCAGATTCCAGAGGACTAACTGAACGCATGTGGTCTCCTCTAGGGCCCGGCGGAGTCCCCCCTCCGCCAGACCGGGGATGTGAGACTTGGGGAGGGCGCATACGGGGCGGACACTAGGACCATGCGGGAGTCGTCGCTTCACCCCCCCCCCCCCTCCGCCCTAGAACCTTCTCTCTCTTCTCCCTCCGTGTCTGAAGTACAAGGCCTGTTGGACATAAACAGACGCCAGTGTTAGGCGTTCCAAATCCGGGGGAGCCCACTGCGCTCGGTTTCATGATGCCCAAATCGATTAAAGATGTCGATGCTCAACTCGGCTAAAGCAGGCCAGGGTTTACTTGTTTCCAGCTTGAGACAAAGGGCACACACACAGATCCAGCTCGAAGGTCTAGGCATCGTGGGGTTGGTCTGCCATTGGCTGGTCTTGTCTTCCAACATAGAGGTGCGACAGCAATGAGTGAAAGTATTAATTAAAAGGAGCCCGACGTGTATGTTTCTGCATGCAGCTGGAGTCAATAAATCAGAGGTTTTAACAAGGGAAAGGGCTTGAAGATCTCAAACCGTGCTGGAATGCTACCTGCGCACCCTTGCCAAAAATCTGTCTGGGTCCGGGTGCCTATAGATCACTACAGTTCTAGCTGGGGGACTATAGAGACTGGCTGAGGGGGAGGAGGAAGAGAGGAGAGGGGGGAGGAGAACTGAGAGAGGTTGGCAAAAAGGGGGGCGAGGGTTATTTTCGATTGAGTCATCTTGTTGAAGTAAATAACGAGTCTGTGTGTGTGTGTGTGCAGGTGTGTCTGTATGTGTGTGTGTGTGTGTGCAGGTGTGTCTGTGTGCGTGTGTGTGGCCTCAAAGTGTCCCAGAAGTGCACCCCTCACCAGCGACGCTGCCCGTCATCGTCCGCATCATCAAATCAAACCGGGTAAAGAATCCCTCATCTCGCTCCTTCACTGACACTGCACACCCGCCTCTTTTCTCTCTCATTCTTCCTCGACCCCGAGCTCCACGCCCCCCCCCCCCGCCCTTCAGGGTAGTTAAATAAAGCGAAGGGGGTGGAGGAGAGGCCGGCGGCAGGATTTTGGGAGGAAGGCAATGTTCCTCTGGTGACAGTTGGATTTATTCGTCGACAGCTGCAGGACAGTTACCACTCGGGCGCTCCTCTCAGTCATCTTCCACACACACGGAAGGCCGACACGTTCAGATATCCCAAACAGGCACTGGCAAGCGGGCTAAGACACACACACACACACACACACTAGACTAGGCCAGGGCAAGGAGACTGGCAGGGTGGGAGTTCAATCGTAAGCCGTAACTTCTAAGAAGTCCAACCGCTGCAGGAGGAAGTCGGGTGTTGACTCGCGACTCTCTTCGTCTCCCGTCAGTATGAGCCGATGAGGATCCACGGCTAATAAAAGCAAGAGGCTTTTCGGTCTTCTCTGCTCGAGACCTTCTGTGGAGCTGCTCAGATTTATGTGCCAGATGCCTGTGCCCCGGCTATTCTAACAGACAATAAAACTTAATTTACAGAAGGTTCTAGAGGTGGAGGACCAACGGCGGAATGTTCACTGCTTTTCTCCCTGGAAATATCAGCGTGCGGTGAAAAGCACAACATTTTCAATGAAGTAAACCTTCGATTTGTAAACCTGTTGTATGTGCCGTAGTGCCCTGTAGCCTACATTGGACATAATATTGGACATAATATTGTGTTTAACTGGGGTTAAACATGCCTCACGTGTCACGATGCCACTCAACAACTCCCCTATCACACATTTTCCCCTATCACATACAACCACAACAAGGACTCAATTTCCCAGAATTCCTGTCTGACAGGGGACAGAACGACCGACCCCTTCCTGACACGGTGTCGCCGTGTCAACGACCTTGCGCCTCCCTTCTGTTTTGTTCTGAGAACTAAACGTATCGTCTGGCAGCTGAACTTTGTGGGTCTGGACGAGGTCAAACTGGTATCTGTAGAGGCTGCATGGAACTAGTCACTGTATTCTTCTGATACAAAATACACAGGAACCGGGGGGGGGGGGGGGGTGGGGGGGGGGAGTGTCAGGCTAAACTGCACAGGCACGCTGCCGACTGTCATATACCTTTGGCACCTCCGTGTAGATAGCAAAGAAAAACATAAAAATATATGTTGTCTTCAAAGAAATAGGGAATGTATGGCATTTGATGAAGTGAGGCCACCCTTAGGACACACTGTAGAGAAGCAAAATGTAGGCGGAGAGGGATATAATTTTTGAAAAGGAGGAGGAGGAGGAAGGGGAGAAACAGTGTTAAAAAAGCAGGCGGAAAGCTGGTAGGGAAAAACAAAAGAGTGGTGGACAGCTTTTCGCCACAACACCCCATCCTTGAAGGGTGCTAGATTACATTAGTGCCAGCTGCTTCCTTTGTGAGGTTTTTACGGCTATAGGCCTCCCTGGAAGAAGAAAAAAAAGCTGCTAAAATTTCACTTAATCGGCCCCAGAAACCCTGGAGTCGGGCAACCACTTCACACTGAGGGGACTAAAAGCACCCACTCTCGGATAACTAAGGCAAATCGCTAATAATAGCAGCCCTGAAGACCTTTCTCGGCCGTAGAGGCGATGCTGGAGGGCTGGCCGGCTGGCGGACATTTTGTGTAACCAAAGAGGGTTAGCCGGTGCCTGGGAAACTGGCCCTTCTGCAACCCCGGCCCAGGGGGTAGACCCCCTCTAATGGTGGGTTGAGAAAACCAGACACACACACACACACACAGAGAGAGCCTACCCTCCCTCCCTCCTTCTGTCCTTTGGCCAGTTCTGTTCATCCTCTGGGGTGATTAGCTTATGCTAATTGCTAATACGGCGAGTGACCCTCACTTTCATTTAAACCAGTCCTCGTCTGCTCTTCACAACACACAACAGCTGTGGGCACTCTTGCTTTAAAAGAGGGAGGGGTTGTTGTTGGTGGTGGTGGTGTGGGGGGGGGGGGGGGAGTTAAATAGTTAAATGAGGCCCCTCAACCCTGGCATCCTGCAGATTTAAGCTCACCTGTGAGTGTAAACAAAACCTCTCAAACTAGCGAGCCATAGCTAGCGTTAGCACCGGGGCTGCCTGGCCACTGACAGAGAGCAGGCAGCAGCAGGAGCAGTTTGGACGGCTTCCTTCCTGTGGCTCTGCGCTCGTAAAGCGGCATGTCCACATATGTCCACAACAGTTTACTTAGACAGTCAGAGGGGAGCGGGGAGGGGGGATGGGGCCCCCATCGACCCCCTGAGATAATAACTTGACGGGGGCCTGGGAGGGATGGAGGGAGGTGGGGGGAGGGAGAGAGAGGTTACCCAGGGAAAACTCACCGGACGGGAAAAGGAGGTGGTTGGGGGGGGGGGGTGGGGGTTACTTTCCCAGTATTTACACGGAATACACAGCCCCTCACCATCCAACCGCACGTACACACCCACACACCCACGGAGGAGGGAGTGAGAGAGGTAGAGAGACAGAGAGGAACGTTATGACCGAGCAAAGAGACGCGCACGAGAGAGAGAGAGAGAGAGAGAGAGAGAGAGAGAGAGAGAGAGAGAGAGAGAGAGAGAGAGAAAAACCTTGCAAATTAATCTTTTTTAATTTGCGAGTGTGGCCCTGTTCGGTGGGGCGATCCAGCCGTCTGACAGATGAGGAGAGGAGCGACGGCCGCGTTCCAGCTCGTCTGGACCTCAGACTTGGCACGGCCTCCTGGTGGGCGTCCAGGGACGGCGTCCAGGGACGGCCCTGGCGTGGCCGCGAGCGGCGCGGCCGTTTCCCTCGCAGGGAAAGCCAGCCTCAATAAAGACATAAAAAAGTGGCAGATTCGCTCGGCACTTTGAACGACGGGGCGAAGGCCAGAGAGTGTAGGGAGTTTGGTGGTGGCTGATAACAAAACGGCGCTTGGTCAAAAGGGGAAGAAAGGGGAGGAGGTGGTGTGTGTGTTTGTGTGTGTGTGGGGAGGGGCGTTCCGCTGGAAAAGATGAAGAACTAGATCAACGAGTCAAGAGACCATATGCACAAACTCAAACACACACGCACTTTGCATGCACACACGCGCACACTGTCACTGAACATACTGGGCCCTGTTCTCTTCGAAATCTCTCTCACGATCATCTTTCTATCTTCCCTTCTCATTCACACACGCGCGCTCTCCACACAAGCCTTCGATGGTCACCTAGGAGCCCGCGGCGACTGAACTTCAGAGAGGCTTCCTGTCTGCGAGCTCTGTGTTGATGTCTGAGGTACGGGGTAAACAAACATCAAGGTCAGGGAAGCGCTGGAGCCTGTCCAGGCGATAGACGGCAGCCGCTGACAGCTCTGCAGGCCTGCCTGGCCTGGTGGGGTGGGGGCCACGTCTAAACCCTGGAGGGACAGAGGTCTTCATGTCTGGAGGGAGACTCTTTACATGGGGGGGAAGTGGAAAAGCCGGAGGAGGTCGAATGTAACAACCGTGAAAGATACTAGTGTCTTGGGAAAAATGGAACCAGCGTCTTTTTTTTTCTTCTTTCTTTTCAAGGATCGTTCTGTGATTTGGGGTTACAGTGCTCCGAAATATGCCTCCATTTTTGCCAGATGCCTCCATTGCCTGTAGGCATGACTAAATATTGCGTTTAATCCAATCAACATGTTTGTATATTTGGGAACAATAGTAACAATAGGGTATTTTTATACAATGCCTTTCTCCAGTGTCAGTGTCCAGTTAAGGGCTTTACAGTAAGTCCGTTACAGCAACCTTAATCCTTGCTAGACTGACCTCATTCCCCACCTGCCATAGTACAGCAAGGTCACTGAGAAAAACCTTCGTTTTAGCCAAACACACAAAAACAATACCACCAATCTGCATCATTCACATCCCTCCATTATGCTCCTTCCTTCCCTCCCCCCTTCTCCATCTCTCCTTCATTATGTATTCAAATGTGCCCAGAACAAGGAACATTGCAGGCCTCTTTCTCTCTCCCTCTCTCTCTCTCCCTCTCTCTCTCTCTCTGGTCAGATGTCATGCCAAGGAACCCAGGAGGTGACACTTGGTGCTGCGAACTCTGCAGACTTTTCTCTCTCTCTCTCTCTCTCTCTCTCTCTCTCTCTCCCTCACTCAATCAATCACTCAATCTCTCTGTCTATTTCTCTCTTTCTCTCTCTTTACACACACAAACTAGTGCATAAACACTACCTCTCTCCAGTCCCGTTCATCTCTCCGTCTTTACACATACATGCACACACACACGCGCACACACACACTCTCAGACACGTAGCGTCTTCACCAGACACATGGCCGAAGAGCAGACTGCCATCTGTGAGTGGTGGCCGGCTTTGTCTGGGGGGTAAAACAGGACCCCCCCGACCCCCACCTCTCACACGCACACACACACACCCCCGCTACCCGCGTGTGAGAGATCTTCTCATACAATCTGCACATATACATATGCAAATTGGCGGGGGGGCCGCAATGAGAGCAGCAGCCGTCACACACACATACACACACACACAGACAGACACTGAAGGGGCATATTCAGATGTCTCCATGCTAAACTAGAGACGCATGTGTTCAGTAAGAAGAGACTGTGTCTGAGAAGGAGTCCATGCTCTATGAAAAGGGAGAAGAATGGCAAGAGGATCCTGGAGAACAACCTGCTCCATTAAAAGGGATTAACGTGGGTTGGTGTGAAATAAATGCAAATGTGATTGTCCGCCTATACATGCACACACAAACATGCACATACACACACGTATGAACAGTACATACATTATCACATGTTTGCCCTCCAGCTTGTGAGGCAATGAATTTATACATAAATGAAATACCCCACAATCGATGAATGAGGAATCTTGGATCAAGATGAATCAAGCATCGCCATCTATTTATCTTATTGTAGAAACCCCCCACAGAGAACTAGCTGAAGGATACATCTTTGGATAGATCTAGCACAAACTACACCATGAATATTTCATTGGAAAGGCCTTAAGACAATAAGACATTGATTGCCTGACTGGTACTGCACACAAAACTTTGGTCTTTTGTTGTGCGAAAAAAAGTCTACAGTCGCTAGCCTGTTTTGCTACTTTGGATAAACTAATACACACACACAGGACACGGCAGGATCTGGAGAGCAGCTGGAACTGTTTTGTGTCCATAATTCCCCTTGTGTCTCTGTCCGTTTGTCAAAGACCAAAGTACATGAGACCTGAGAAACACGAAGCCAGCACCTGCAAGGTTAGTCCCGTAAGGTGACACCCGACCATCATATGTTCTCACGGCCACCTCCTAACCACAACACAACGTTAGGCTACAGTTAGCTTCAAACCATCATACAACAACAACAAAAAAACACATTACTTTTCAAATTTTTCTGAGGGGTTTCCTGCACACAGCAACCCGTGGTCTATATTCTGAAAATGCTGAATCATAGAACGCTGACGTATAATGCTGAATTTGTGCAGAATGTTCATTTTCACAGGACACCTCTTTAAATCTGCTTTTACGTAATCTGCAACATAAGTTGGCCAGGCTTGAAGTGACAGCACTCTAGAAGTTATCAGATGACGACCAGAGATGTGGGGAGTGTTTACAACAAAGGACACACGCGGACACAACGTGTGCAAAAACCATCGGCGCGCAAAAACACACGCATCGGAAACATGGACAGCAGGCACACCCACAGACGCAGACACAAACCACACACACACACACAGGTCTTCATCACACAACAGGTAACCCTGCCACTGTCATTGTCACAGTCACACACGAGGGCTATATCGTTTGGCCCGGGTAGACCTGCCATGGTGGTCGGGGGCGAAGCGTCACCCTCGGATGTGAAGCGGGGTCTCCTTCTCTCTGACACGACGCCGCGCGGGGCACAAAGGGGGACTTTACGGGGCCCGTGTACAGTATGTCCTTGGTATGAAAGCCGTCCCCTCCCCTATCTGGAGTCATGTTGTGTGTGTACACAATAGACACAACACAGCCAGGGCTCATGTTGCTCCATCAACACCTCGGACGGAGAGAGAGAGAGAGACAGAGAGACAGACAGAGAGAGAGAGAGAGAGAGAGAGAGAGAGAGAGAGAGAGAGAGAGAGAGAGAGAGAGAGAGAGAGAGAGAGAGAGAGAGAGAGAGGAGAGAGAGAGAGAGAGAGAGAGAGAGAGGGGGGGGGGTGAGCTGGGGGGGTGAGGTCCGATGGGGTGAGGTCGGGTGGGGCGGGGGGGTGGTGGAGACAAGCCCGTTTATAGCCGGCCTCTCTTCTTTCTTCACTTTCTTTCCCACGCTCCCTCCTTTTCCCCTCTCTTCTATGCATTGTCCTGCGGCCCCCAGGTTAGCTCTGTTTCCTGCACTCTCGAAAAGAAAAAAAAAACAACAACAAAAAACACAGGCACGTTGTAGGAGGAGAGGAGGAGAGGAGGAGAGGAGGAGAGGGTCCAGGCCAGGCTACAAGGCATGCATGTGCCTGGCTAGCAGGCAGGCTGGCCGGCTGCACTGGATAACCGGTCTGAACCGGTTCTGACATAGGTGAACCAGAGACGTGTCCTTTTTCGCCTCTGGCCAAAAAGCGAACCAAGCCAGCACTCGATATAGAGTCAGCAGGTAGGAGGAGTATGTGGTTGTGTGTTGAGCGTGCGTGTGTACTGTGTGCGGGGGGGGGGTTGTGCGAGTGTGTACATGTGTGCTTCTGTCTCTGCAGACCTTCGAGGCCTGGACCACTGCCAAGTTCATCTGATAATGGACCAACCACTAGGGGAGCTGACCCATCCCCCCTTCTCCTCCTCTCTTCTCTGCCTCCCTCCCTCCCTCGCTCCGGCAGCCGTGCCTGCTCGCGACCCCCCCTTAACCTCCCCAACCCCCACCCCTGCCCAGATACAGGCTTCTCTCTCTCTCTCCCTCACTCACTCACTCCTCCCCCCATCTCAACGTAGATCACTTCAGTTCCTTTCTCTCTGGCTCCCTGGCTCTCTATTTTCCTCTCTCTCTCTCTCTCTCTCTCTCTCTCTCTCTCTCTCTCTCTCTCTCTCTCTCTCTCTCTCTCCCTCTCTCTCCCCCTCTCTCTCTCTCTCTCTCTCTCTCTCTCTATCTCCCCCTCTCTCTCTCTCTCTCCCTGTCCCTCTACCTCCTGCTCTCCTCCTCCCCCCTCGCCCCTCCCCCCTGCTATTCAAGATAAACAGAGTGCTTCAAGTTCAGGGGACACCCAGGGACCCTTTAACAAAGCCATCTATCATGCTGTCTGCCGGGGCCTCCTTTGGCCACACTGGGGCCTGCTGTTGCCCCCACCACTGCTCTTCTGCTGGGCCGCCAAGCTGCTGCTAACCCCCCTACCATCCCGCCAGCATGGAGGTATTCACCAGACTGGACACCACCATGCAGAGCTAGCTGGTTCAGATAGCTAGCTAGCGTCTCCGGAGGCTTATTAATCTACGTAGCAGTCGCTGTCCTATTACCCTGACGGCTTGAAGTAGAGTTATATAGTCACAGAAAGCATACGCCTATACAGTGGTCAAGATTAAACAGACACATACATCGTCGTAGGGGTCAACAGTTCAACTGGTTGACCTCACCAACCAGGTGAGAGTGGACTGGAAGGCTGCACACACCTAACACACACAATATGGGCTATGTAAACAGTGAGCAGAGAGAGGACGAGCGGTAGAGAGACATATCAGCCCAGCTGGAGAGAGAGGTCCGTAGGGAAACATCTTCTTTGGTTATAGGGGCTAGCAGTCAGTCAAGGTCTCTCTCTCCTGAGACGCACAGAGAGAGAGAGAGAGAGAGAGGGGGGGGGGCGAGGGAGATACAGAGAGAAGGACAGAGAGAGAGAGAGAGCGAGAGAGAGAGAGAGAGAGAGAGAGAGAGAGAGAGAGAGAGAGAGAGAGAGAGAGAGAGAGAGAGAGAGAGGGAGGGGGGGGAGGATGTATAGAGAGTTTTTCCTGGCTAACGATTGTGAGGAGTGCAGGCTAATCAACTCTTGACACCTAGAACTCACTCCAGGGGAGACAGCAAGACTGCCAGTGAAACACACACACACACTAATACACACACACACACACACTAATACACACACACACTCACACTAATACACACACATGGAAAAAACACACTCATTAGAAACTCATTAGGACCAACACTGTAACTCTCTCTCTTCTCTCTCTCTCTCTCTCTCTCTCTCTCTCTCTCTCTCTCTCTCTCTCTCTCTCTCTCTCTGTGTCTCTCTCTCTCTCTCCCACACATACACTCAGTAGCCTAAAACCCATCTCCAACCTCCCAGTAAGGGGGCTGGTCTGCTCGTTTTAGAGTGCTAAATTATCCATTAGATGTTATCAAGTCTTAGCAGGGCTATGCCATTCCTCTAGGAGACATCAATCATGCATGAAGCACAGACGGCTGCATTGGGACGCACTACCGGACCTGCCCCTGTGACACACAACACACACACGCACACACACAACACTCTGGTCCATTCTGGAGACATGGCAACAAGACTTCAGTTTGAATGTAGCCCTGTATGTTCTCTCTCTTCCTGTCAGCACTCCCTCTCTCTCTCTCTCTTTATCCGTTTTCTCTCTGAACCTCCCTCTCTCTCTCTCTTCTTTTTTCTCTCGTTTTCTTTTTCAGACCACCCCAAGAATAGTTTTGTCACTGCATTAACCATTCTCCTCTCTCTCTCTCTCTCTCTCTCTCTCTCTCTCTCTCTCTCTCTCTCTCTCTCTCTCTCTCTCTCTCTCTCTCTCTCTCTCTCTCTCTCTCTCTCTCTCTCTCTCTCTCTCTCTCTCTCTCTCTCTCTCTCTCTCTCTCTCTCTCTCCCATTCCTCTGTCCCCACCTCCTCTTCCTCCTCCTCTTCCTCTCTCCCTCTCTTTTCTCCTGGTGGCCTGGCAGGCAGGCAGAAACAGACATGCTCAGAATACAAGAATGGTAATGGCCTAATCAAAAATGCAAAACAATTGGCAATTACCTTGCGAGGCTCTAATGGTCATTAGAATTTACAACAAGGTAATGAACTGAGAGTCAGCCCACGTCATGCATATTCATAAAGCAATCAGGCCTTTGAAGATTAAAGAAGCGCTTCAAATTCAAATGAGGCCCAAGCATATTATCAGTGAGATTCAGCCTGGAAGTAAGAGGTTGTGTGTGTGTGTGTGTGTGTGTAAGGGTGGGTGTTGGGGTGTGTTTGTGTGTATGTGTGTGTGTGTCTGTGTGTATGTGTGTGTGTGTGTGTGTGTGTATGTGTGTGTGTGTGTGTGTGTGTGTAAGGGTGGGTGTTGGGGTGTGTGTGTGTGTGTGTGTATGTGTGTGTGTGTATGTGTGTGTGTGTGTGTGTGTGCGTGTCTTGCAATTAAGCATGGCTCACGTGTCCCTCACTTAAAAAAAAACCTCAAACTCCCGGGTTGTTTTGAATCAACGGGGAAACAAAACCAATACCCTTTACCGCAGCTTCAATGGAACTAATGACCAGAATCCAGACTACTCTCTAAAGAACGGATACAGTCTTCTTCTTCTGATCTTCATTTAACAGAACTGGGATTTGAATCCAAGATCAAATATTAACTTGAGCTATTACGAGTCAACAGGCATTTGAAAACAAAACCCAAGAGATAGAGAACGGGCACGCTCATACATAGGCTCCAGATTATGCCACACACACACACGCAAACACACACACACACGCAAACACACACACACTGACACACACCGACACGCATGCCAGTTTCCACACATATGACGGGGCCAGACACTGGAGGCCTTTCAGCTCCATATCAATCCCTGCTGTGGAGATAAGCTCTGCTCAGCTGTAGACGGACACACACGCACCCTCACACACACACCCTCACACACACACCCTCACACACACACCCTCACACACACACCCACACACACACTCACTCACACACATGGACACCCTCACACACACACTCACACACACACTAACTCGCACACATTGACACCCTCACAAACACACACTCACACACACACTCTCTCGCACACATGCACACTGCCTTGTCCAAACACACAGAAACTCACGTCCTCTCACAGACCCTGTAATACACACACAGACACCCACTATCTCTCTTACACACACAAAGGCTGGTCTCACACACCCACACACCGACCCACACACACAAGAATTGTCACTATGAACATGAACACCAAGACGCGCACACACATACTCAGGCACAGCCACACACACACTCAGGCACAGCCACACACACACTCAGGCACAGCCACACACACACTCAGGCACAGCCACACACACACTCAGGCACAGCCACACACACAGGCCAAGCTCAGAGAGGTGAGCTGCTTCTGACAAGGCAGTGATAGTGGAGCTACACACTGAGAGACATTGACCAGCTGCACCACAGCCCGGGATGTGTGTGTGTGTGTGTGTGTGTGTGTGTGCGTGCTTGTTTGCACGTGTGTGTTTGAGTAAACATTGAACCCACTATTTTCCTTTGACTGTATTCCTAAAACATTCATTTATTTCCGTAAAAGAATTGACAGGGAGTGGTGAAAGCGAGTTGCAACGACAAAGACATTTCCACACTGAGCCGTTTCCCTCCATTGAGTCTGCAAAGTAAAGATGGCTACTTATTGACCTGCGTCAAAGGCGGCTCTCTTCTGCCTTTTTCTCCTTTTCTCTCTCCTCCCCCCCCCCCCCATCTAAAAATAAAGTCATTAACCTGCCGGGGTTGTGCTGGTGGCTGGCGAGACAGGCCTGGCGTTGGAGGGTGACCTTTGAACCCCCTTATCAGTAGCCCTGTCAGAGTATTGACAGGCCAGGAGGGTGTTTATTTCTGGAGGGGGGAAAAAGGGGTGATTTTTCATCTCCGCTGTAACAACAAGCCTTTCTCAGTATCGCTGGGCAAATATGCATTTTGACAAGTTAAAGGGGAAGCTGATGTATTTGTGTGTGTGCGTGTGTGTGTGTGTGATACCAGCAATTGTGTGTGTGTGTGTGTAAGAGCGATAGTGTGTGTGTGTGTGTGTGTATTAGGGTGTGTGAGAGGAAGGGAGTTTCTCACTCCATAGGCAGCATGGGAGGTAGAGTCATGCATGGCGGTGCAATGAGAGGTGAGGACATGGTGATGGGGCCCGAGCCAGAAGCCTCCCAGTTCCTGGTGACCAACCAGAAGGTACCTGGCTGACTGGGGGAGAGGGAGGGAGGGAGGGAGGGAGGGAGGGAGGGAGGGAGGGAGGGAGGGAGGGAGGGAGGGAGGGAGG
Source organism: Hypomesus nipponensis (assembly GCF_054491055.1). Classification (NCBI taxonomy): domain Eukaryota; kingdom Metazoa; phylum Chordata; class Actinopteri; order Osmeriformes; family Osmeridae; genus Hypomesus; species Hypomesus nipponensis. The sequence continues at coordinate 5,835,891 of NC_140381.1, read as the reverse complement.
GAGGGAGGGAGGGAGGGAGGGAGGGAGGGAGGGAGGGAGGGAGGGAGGGAGGGAGGGAGGGAGGGAGGGAGGGAGGGAGGGAGGGAGGGAGGGAGGGGTGGTGGTGGGGGGACTGGAATAGGGATGATATGTACTTGACACAGCCCCCATCCTGAACCAGCTAAGCAGCAGGGCCACAACACGTTTACTACAGACAAAACACAGACACAGGGCCGTGCGTGTGTGTGTTCATGTGTACACATGCATATGTGTCTATGAGTGTCTAACGAGAGTGAAAGAACAGAACCCTACGTGTGTGTGTGTGTGTGTGTGTGTGTGTACGTGTGTGTTTTCCTCCACTAGTCTCCACCTGAAAGGCCCAGGGCTACAGTGCTGGGTCGTTCCAGAGAAACGGTGAAACAGGAAGGCCCAGCCAGGAGCCCTGAGGACACACACACCAGGTCCACACTCTGCCACCACACATAGAGCCCCCCCCACCCCCTCCTGGGCTCAGCTCCCTGTGCCAAGTCTGCCCTGGCAGCAGCCACAGAGGGCTATCCTGAGGTAGGGCCTGCCAAGTCAAAGACCCTTTTATGTTCTGCCTGCACGCCCCGGCTCGTAAAGCTTTAACAAACACCCCGGCCTCCAACACACACACGTACACACACACACACGTACACACACACACACACACACGTACACACACATACACACACGTACACACACATACACACACGTACACACACATACACACACGTACACACACGTACACAAAGATATCCACAAATACTCACTCAAACACACACACACACTTACAAAGACATTGACAAAAATATTGTAGAAAGACAGGCACAAACACACACAAACACACACATACACACAAGCTATGGGAACAATCTCAAGAACTGGAATACACAAACTCTCCCCCGACAAGAAAGATTTGTGAATCTCTCTTGACATTGTTTGTGGGTGTTTAAAACTCACCTTCGGAATACAAAATCTTTCCCCATGAAAAATTCATCTGTGAAACACCACCACTCTCTGTAGTTATAAAATGACCAGTGCTGTGTGGATATGCATTTACAGCAAAACACAATTACAGGCCCTGGTCCCATTTCCAGGTGTCTAATTACTTAATAATAAGCTGATGAAGTCCTTTAGCTGTGTGGCTAAGTGACATTCACGTATTTATGCAACAAGAGAAAAAGAAGCCTCGGTTTTTGGAGCTGATAGCCCAAACAAAGAGACACAATTCACGCACACGCACGCCACACCAAACACTCGCCACGTTAAAACCACAAACGAGGGGGGGAAAATGTCACTATTGAAGACAACTCCCCCCCCCTCGCCCCCTCCACCCCCCTCCGACGGACACCCCCGCGACGGCAACAACGGGGGGGGGGGCTGGAAAGATGGCACGCTGCCATTGCGGCAGCACCCTCCAAAATACCTTTGTCTCTCCCCCTCCACCCACACACTCCCACACACACACACACACACACCACAACACAGCAGTAGGGCAAGCCGGCACAGGTGACGAAGAGCGACGGGGCGCAGCTCCTGCTACGCCGTGTTGCGACACACAGGGCGCTCCTGGAGGCTCGATGGCGCGCCTCCTTCCTGCTCCGGGGAGGAGACGTGTCTGAGACGTGGGCTGTCTGGGTATTGATCGGAGGCCTCGTTACAATGGAGGGCCGTAGGGAAGGGGAGGGCCGGAGGACGGAGGACCGTCTGAAGGGGTCGCAGCAGCCGGCAGCTACTGTGAATAAAACTGGGGTTTTACACGGGGAAGGAGGTGGGTGCTGGCGTCTGTTTGGCTGGGTGCTACCTTACGGGACGCATGGAAACGCGCGCTTGAGCAAGAGCACACGCACAGACAGACAGACAGACAGACACAGACAGACAGACAGACAGACAGACAGACAGACAGACAGACAGACAGACAGACACAGACAGACAGACAGACAGACAGACAGACAGACAGACAGACACAGACAGACAGACAGACAGACAGACAGACACAGACAGACAGACAGACAGACAGACAGACAGACAGACAGACAGACAGACTGGTGTACTGATTCTGTCCAGGCAGCATCATCTGCTCTATTTGTGGGAGCAGCAGTCTGGAGACTGGCTGTGTGTCTCTGTGCATATCTTACATTGTTTATCATGCAAATGAACAGCCACTCTGTTCTGTCTCTCCAACGGCCCATAGACACAGCCTCGACCCCAGCCTCTACCCCAGCCTCTACCCCAGCCTCTGGCCATTAATCTGAAACTTAATGGCCCCCAGCCCTCGGCCCCCAGCGCCAATTTTGGCTCCAACCCCAACTCCAGGCCTTGATGTCCAGCCCCAGTGAACCAGAACGCCACACCAGGAAACAGTTCTCAGAAACCCCAGAACCAGATGCCTCCCCAGCCCTAACCTCTCCCCAGCCCTAACCTCTCCCCAGCCCTAACCTCTCCCCAGCCCTAACCTCTCCCCAGCCCTAACCTCTCCCCAGCCCTAACCTCTCCCCAGCCCTAACCTCTGCCCAGGCAGAATCCCATCTGTCACCCATACATCTGCCTCGACACGGTGGCCGCTCATGCTGTATGTCAAGCAGCGGGATCATGTGTGATGTGTGTGTGCGTGTGCCACGTGTGTGTGATGTGTGTGTGGGTATGCTCTAAACGGAGCAGTGTCACCATGTTCCTAGAACAGACCGGCTATGGGTTACAGCAAGGCAGGGACTGTATGGGGTGCATAGGGAGACGGTATATTGGGACATACAGACAGACAGGCAGGCAGGCAGGAAAGAAGATAGGCAGGAAGGCAGACAGATAGACAGACAGGAAGGCAGACAGACAAACAGGCAGGCAAACCAACGCGGGCGGTAGGGGACTGGTCATGCTGAGGAAACATGGCAGGTCACATATGGAACAAATGTTGGGGGGAGGGGGGCAGTGTCGGTATGGATCTGTCATTCTGTCTGTGTGTGTGTATGTGTGTGCGTCTGCCTGCCAGCCTCTGCCAACATCATCCTCGGTATGAGCAACAAACAGCACTAATCCTCTGCAGACTCACAGAGAGAGCACAGGCTATCGTTACCACGCTTCGCGGGACATATTCTGTAAAACCTACTTAGCATTTCCCTCAGCAATGATGTCGTTGGCTGAGCTTCTCCTGGTGCCCCCCCCTGCCCCCAAACCCTCCTGACCCCCCCTCCCCCTCCCCCAATCCAGGAAGTGCCCCTGGGCCCAGTCAGCAGTTCTGACACGCTCCCCTCTCTCGATCAGGCCGCCAAGCGAATCACGTCACATGACGCGGCCGCAAGGTCTCGAACATCAGGAAGTGCGTCGGGTATTCATAGTGACGCGTCAGAGACGAGCGGCGGCCGGTTGCTACGCAGAGGAGGGGCCGTGCCGGGACCACAGACGCCCCGTGGCGGCTGATCAACGACAACAACGGGAAAACGTCGCCCGTCAAAGACGCGACGGTTCGCCAAACGACCGCGTGGTGACCGAGTTTCGGCGTTGACGTCCGTGCTCGAGAGCGTTCCACGCGTACGTTTGTTGGCGAGAGCCGAGGTGTTTTTTTTTTTCTTCGCTCGCTTCATTTAGCCGTGGTGGAAGACCACTGTGAGGACTCCTTCGTGTAGCCGATGAAGAGCGCCACAGCAATTAGTGGTTGCTGGACGCTACAGATAAACACGTTTCTTCCATGACAGTTCAGTATAATTAAATTCCTCTGGATCTTCTCCTTTTCTTCCCCCCACCCCCCCCCCCCCAGTGCCAGAGTGAGAATTTGCAAGGGTGTGTTTGAGGCAGAGAGCTACGACCGAGCGGGAAACCACAGAGAGATGGAGAACCATCTGGTAAAGCCACATGAGAGAGAAGAGAGAGACAGAGAGAGAAAGAGGGAGAAGATCTGCCCTCGTCTTTGGCGATGGAGCCGAGACAAACGGGGGGGGGGGGGGGGGGGGGGGGGATATCTCACACACAGACACACACGCTTACACTACCCTGTAAACACATGCACGCGCTACATTTCAGACAGTCGACTTGACCATGAACGAGCCATAACCTTTCAATCCAGCAGCAGGCTTTTCCCATTGCAACAGCTATCTGACCTGAAGGTGCCGAACCCAGGGGACTCTGACAAGCCAGCTCCTCCGGATCACCCTCACCCCCCCCCACACCCCCACCCCACCACCCTCACACCAAGAAACCATAAACACCTGTCCACCCTCGCTTGTTTCCAGAGGAGCGGCCATTTTGACCTCCTCCACCCACCCCCCCGGCCATCCTCACCTGTGATATTTTCCTGCTTGGGGATTATTCCTTGCGGGGGCGCCGATAAACAATCCCTGTCGTCGCGCGGCGACACCCGAGCGGCCGCCGCCTCCTCGGCCTGGGGGCCGGCGTGCCGCGGCTGGTGCAGGCGGCCGCGGGGCGAGGGGGCGGGGAACGGCGAGGCCAGCGGGGCGGAGGGCGGGCGCTCCAGGGGCTTGTCCGAGCACGGCCCCCCGCGGCACTGCCTCCTCTTGTGCTCGATGAACAGCAGGATGTCGGACAGGGGGAAGCGGGCGTGGCACTGGCCGCAGGTCAGCAGGTCCTGGTCCCACTTTGGGGGGTCTCGGACCCCCCTGCTGTGGTGGTGCGGGCCCAGCCTGGGGGAGTCCTGGGGGTCCTCGTCTGGACCAACAGCCGACAGTGGCTCAGCTGGAGGGGGGGGGGGGGTATTGGGGAGAGGAGGGGGGAAGGGGGAGACTCAGTATGCAGATAAACAAGCTATGGATCTCATTGGATTCTCAAGGAGTAGCCTCTACAGATGAAGGGGAGGGAACGGGAAAGGAGGACCGGCAGATGTGAAGATATCTCGACACTCTGGAAAGATCCTCACACGTTGCACACAGATTACATTCGTGCGACACGGTCAAACGTGGAAAGCGTAGTGTAGAGGGGAGATTGTAAAAATGGTGTCGTTCCGTGCAGGGATCAGTCGATAATCGTGGTGGAGCGTTATAGAGAGAGAGGAGGGGAGCACGGAGATTCGTGTCTGTGATGTCGGCTGATGTGAAGGATAACATCACATTTATTTCTGTTACTTGGCTACTGTATCACTGCTACTGTGAAAGCCCCAGAGAGAGAAGGGTGTGTGTATGAGGTGTGTGTATGAGAGAGAGAGAGAGAGAGAGAGAGAGAGAGAGAGAGAGAGAGAGAGAGAGAGAGAGAGAGAGAGAGAGAGAGAGAGAGAGAGAGAGAAAGAGAGAAAGAGAGAGAGAGATAAAACAGTAAATCATACTGATAATGAGATCTATATCTTATGTCTTATTACATTTTCATTACTATTCTACTGGCACTGTCCATAAAACGGTGTGATATTATCATATTATTCATTGTGTTATTATTCATAACATTAGGAAAGAAAGAAAGAAAGAAAGAAAGAAAGAAAGAAAGAAAGAAAGAAAGAAAGAAAGAAAGAAAGAAAGAAAGAAAGAAAGAAAGAAACAGCACACTGTTTCGATAAGCAGTGACACTGTTCAGCTTGCAGCCGAACGATTAAGTCGCGCCTTGACCCTCTTTATTGTGGTGCCAATCTCGTTTTTTAATGAACCTAACACCTCAGAGAATCAAAAAATAGATTCTAATTTGAGTTCAAAATGATTGGACCCCATTTCGTTAAAAGTGCTGGGATCTCGTGAACTGAGGTTAGACATTGAGGGGCGAATGTGGAGTAGGTCCCAGAAGTACAGAAGGAACGAGCATTTAAAAGAAGTAATCTAGCCACGGTAAACGACATCGCTGCCCCAACTGGGATGTCGAGATAAGATGTGATGAATTCTTGCCGCCGGTCGAACCTTTAATTCCGTGTCGGGTCAGACAAGACGCTGGTGAGGGACTATGCAAGATAGCTCTATACCTGTATGTTGGACTGAATTAAAGATGAGGGAATTCTTTCCTATTTTATGTGCTTATCTCGAGAAGCTTCTGCTTTGGACAGAGAAGTGCAGGGCTAGGTGGAGAAAAAAGGTTTTCTTCAAACCAAATAATCTCATTTTTGATGCAGGAAACAGGGAATTGAATAACTTTCGAAACTAAATATAATCCTCTTTTCCAGGATCCAACTATGTAGACCTGCAAAGATGTCGAAAATAATGTAGGCTAAACGTGATTAACTGTTAGGCTAACTATGACCCACTTGTGGTATGATAATAGGACGGTAATTATTTGGTGTAGGGCCTATATGAATTCATTAACATGCAGTTTATTCATCATGACAATAAACGTGCAGGCTGCATGTCAATACGCTACACTGTAGGTAACCTACTTTAGAAAATGACACGAATTCAATTAAATTAATAATATTACCAATCCAATAATGTAGCCTAATCCCAAATTTGCAAATTGTCTGTTTCTGTTATCATGCATTTGCCATATTCTAATGATTTATAGTCCCTTGTGTGCACGTTGATTTTACTAAGCATTCAGCCATTACAATTAGGCTACCTTATGAGCATAGTCAAATCCAATTGAAAGATTTCGACGTGACGTCCTATTATCATAGAAATGGGGCTAATGTGGATTGGAGACGATGCAGCAATACAATCTATTACTTCCAAGAGGAAAACATGGGATATAAGGTTTAGATCTGAAGGCAATGATACTATATTGTATCTTGAGCCTTACAAATAAAACATTATAAAACGAATATGTTCTTGCAGTCAACACATTTTTAACTGTGAAATTCGTGAACATTCAGTTCAATTGAATAATCTTTGAACTGATAAGAAATACGCGGCATTACAGAGCATATCAACGACGGTAACAACCTAGTAATTCACTTTAGTTTCCTTGTCGATCCATGGGGAGATTGAGACTCCAATACGAAAACTTGAAAGACAAGGAACATCCGATGTAGGCCTACGACCGCGTATGTCTCATAAAACTGACGGACGAGCTTGGTCAAGCAATGTAGATAAAGCGATAAAGGAGATCAAGTTCAAGTTCATGGAAGCTGAATGACTACAATCATATTCTGCCCCCTACTGGTAGCATGTAGAAAAATACCTTCAATTGAAGGCATATGTTAAGAGAGTATAATTGGTGTCCACGATGATCGTAAGGGCACAGCTTATACATAACGTTTTGGAAATGTTAGGACAAACTAACTCGAGTCAGAAATACCAATAGCTTTCTGTGTTATTTCCTATTCATTTAAAGAAGCTTATTTCTCTTGTTTGGCAATGGTAATAAATCTCCACAAATGATAGACCGTGCCGTTCTTCCTGGGCAAAACATGAGACGCTAAAGCACCCGGAACACAGCGACGGAAAATATATGTAAAGGCAATCGAAATAAAGTAACAACGTGTTCTCCCTGTTCATCTAAATCCAGAAATGTCATGCGAAAACTCTTACCTCCCGGTTGCCCATTCAGAGATAAGATACGCGTTAAACGCAGAAACGTTAAAATATGTTATGTTAACGTAGGTAGTAGCCTATTAGGCTAAGCCTAAGTGAACGTATATTTTCAAAGATTAGGCTATACGAATAACGTCCATCCCCACATCTACTTGGCTGTAAATATTTAGGTTTATTGACGGCTGGTAGTGGTGCGGGAGAATCCGTGTTTCGGAGACTCAGTCCTCAATCACTGGCAAGACTCCGCACACGAGGTCTGCGCTGCAGTGTAGCGAGTATGTAAACATCGCTTTTCCACATCACAGGCAACGAAAAAGCCATTCAAATATGTGGGAACAGGTAAATGTGGGATTTTTCGTAGAGGAATATGGTTTGCATTTGGCGTACTTGGTCGAGAACTCATTCTCCAAGCAACCATAACGACCTAAAGGTCCCTATAGCCAAGGCAAAGGTCTCTCTCAAGCCCTCTATAGTCTCAGCTAGGCTACTCTATACATGCCCTTTAATGGCGAAGGAAACCTGTGTTAAAGTGAATGTTACACAATTCCTAGACGAGACTTTCTTGAAATTACAATTTTCCAAGTGCTTGCAGCATTTCACGAAGCCTATAAGCTTTCGCGTAAGTTATTCAATTCAATGAGAGAACGAATTATTGCACTGTAAAGTTATATCCACTTGACCGCGGTGCGCGTTGGCATGTCCCGTTGACTATAGGATTCTTCGAGGAAGTTGTGTTTTCGGATGAGAGGCTGTAGGTTGTCACATAGCCTACTTCAACAATTATGAATGATGTTATTTAATTCTACTTACGCGAAAACTCCCGCTTGCTCAAGTGCTGGGGTTTGCCTTGCTTGCGGCGAGACATGACGGGTTAGTGGTGTCTTTCAGCTTAGTTCACATTGGTAGAGCCGTTGCACAAGGTAGAGTCCAAAGGAAATATCTTCATAGATGCGTTTGACATCCAAAAAAAAGAAGGAATTATAGATCATACGGAGCGGACGCGCACGGTACGGGCTGTGCGGAGGTCTTCATGACTTTTTTGAAAAGAGAGAGGGACAGGGGTATGGCAAAGCCCCCCTGAGCTGCAAGTTCAAGTGCGGACGTGACGTTCCTACGAACTTGAACGTCAGTAGATGGATGGACACAGACATACAAAACAGGGGCAGGGCGAAGCCGGAGAGAGGGGGAGACGGGGTAATAAAAACCAATGGACAGGCATTACGGTCTGCATATGAAATAAGAAAGAGACCCCGAAGACGCCAATGGACAGAGAGGATCAGGGGGGCTGGGCCAAGAGAGGGAGAGAGAGTGAGAGAGAGAGTGAGATAGAGAGAGAGAGAGAGAGAGAGAGAGAGAGAGAGAGAGAGAGAGAGAGAGAGAGAGAGAGAGAGAGAGAGAGAGAGAGAGAGAGAGAGAGAGAGTTACAATACACATAACCATGTTAAATGGAGGATTAAGCCAGAAAGCCTATTGGTTATGAACACAATGCAGAGGGTAGTATATCGTTTTATAAAAATGGCCAACAGGAACAAACAATTGATTATAAAGAGTGGTCATTACAGTCCAATTTTAGATGGATAGCGAAACATAGTTACACTGAATGAAAACTGCACATTTATGTTCATCCATACGTCTTATAGATGCATTTAGGGCCAGCCTAAAAATAGATTTTACAAATAAGTTAATGCATCATCAACGTCTGCTAATATAAATCCTTATGGTGAGAATGTGGAATGAGATGTTTGCTTTTTTCAAAAAAAAAAGTGCCAAAGTTGTATTACAATAGTTTGCAAATAGCTAGTAGGCTAGTACGAGTCAATACTATAAAAATAACATTATAAACATTTGATTTCCTAACTTAGACAAGGATCCTGGGGACAATCACATGCACAACAACTACAACAAACAGTCTGGACGCACCATAAACCCAGCGTAATTAATTTAACACATTTTCCTCTGAAAAAAAAGTCCCTCTTTTTCAATCATTTGAATGACAATGTTGAAACTAACAGGTGCAGATTGCTTATTTTCTATAGATTTAATGGAAAACCCCGTCTGTAAAAGCTGCCATGATTGCTCATATAACGTGCAAATAAACTTCAAGACCATTTCTAATCAAGAATATATTGTACCCTTATGGGCCTACATATATACTTCAGAGTTTGACAAACCCAATTTCCAACAGCCTCTTTTTTAACACAACTACCCTACATAGTTTTTCGGTCTTATTTAATTAGTAACTGCCTCACATTAGACTTTCAATCGCAAACATTTGAAGAGCGACTCTCAAGTCGCACATTAGGAGGATGTTTGTATTAGGCTACTGTAAATTGGATGTCAATACGACGTCGTCATCTAGTGGTCATTTGCAAACACTGCAGAAAGCAATAAAAAAGAAGAAAGAGGACCCTCATTGCAGAGTTGTAGGAATCCAGTCAGTAGACTATGTCAACATTGGATGAATCCATAAACTCCATTTGCACAATGTCCTGTAAAAAGAATACAAATTAAGTCATTGGCATCCAAGCTCAGTCATTTAGAGAGTCGAAAACAGGTCAAACATACCAAAAAACTACTTTTTACCTTTTCAACATTATTGTCAAAATAACAATTGGCTTTTCGCAAATGAAGTAGGCTACTATATTAATCCATTGTGATCAAGCTACACACCAAGTTAAATTAAGGAATGGACAGGGTACCACACACAACTTCTAAGATCTAGTGGCCTATTCTCCACGCATCCTTCAACGTGCGTACGCAAGAAGATGCGCCGTTTCTCTTTTATTGCGTAACATAAACCGATGGTAGCCTTTCGCTGCCCTGCGCTGAAGCTTTCAGGGACGTAGCGCCACCTTGAGGCTAAGAAAGAGAAGCTTCGGGACCCGGGCTGGGCAGCGGCTTCACTGCACCGTGCAAAAAGCCTTTGCTGGATACATAAGATATCGGATGCTGAATTATCTGTAGCCAACCTGATAAAGGGTAAGATGCATGTTGATTGTTTTTTTCCATCCAATCACTACCACGCCCATTGTTTTTTGTCTTACGGTTGGACTCAAGATACGGCGCAGAGAAATGAACATCTTTCTATTTGTGTCCGGGAGTCTTATGTCGTCCATAATGATACCGCCGCGGCTGCACATATCGTGATATTGGTGACTTATCTCACGTGATGATTATTATTGTTAATCCTTTTAATTAGCCCGTATTTGTAAATAGGCGAAATGTTAGAGATAGGCTAAACGGCGAATGTAGACAAACGGTTACAATCGAGAGCTGTCCATCGGAAAAGAGAGAAAAAAACATGAGATATTACTTGATTCGATGGTATCAAGAATGAGCATCCATACATGCTAATATTGCCATTTTTGACCATTCTCAAGCGAAGATAGACATGTGTCGTTGGTTACCGTGTAGGCTTATTCATCTTATCTGCCTTTATGTTTAACCAAAAGCCAAGGGGTCATGATTAATGCTCAGACTGTGGCATTGTAGTCCGCAAATCATGAGCTGTCGTTTGCGATTGGATGACAGCAATCGAAAAATGAACGGATAGTCGGCCAGTGTGTGTGTTCAAGCGAAACACTCAGCGCGAGCTGGGCACAGGAACGAGGCTGGAGAAGGTTAAGTAGGCCTTTTCTTTCAGAGAGAATCCGGCCTGTCACGTCCCATTCAGATAAGAAGCGACCACACACTCTGCCCCAGATATGACAGTGTGTGTGTAATTAAATATTACTAACTCGCTGATGGGTCTTTTCGAGGTAGGGTGAGTCAGCTAGTGTAACCTTCAGGTTCTGCTTTGGAAGAGAACTGAGCTCAGGGCAGAGAGTCATGCAGCCCGTGTCGTTGTTTAGGCCTACACGGGACTGAAAGTAAAATGAGCACCATATGGCTGTGGTTCTTGGAGCATAAAACTAGGTGACAGTGTGCGCTCTCTCTTTCTCTCTCTCTCTCTCTCTCTCTCTCTCTCTCTCTCTCTCTCTCTCTCTCTCTCTCTCTCTCTCTCTCTCTTTGTGTGTACATGAAAGTAAGTTAGTGTCTCTCTCTGTCTTAGTCTTGTGTTGTGTGTTGATTCATCTACAGTACAACCCCACAGTCTCTCTTCTAGAATCCTATCCATCTGTAAGGCTTCATGTCTAAGTGGCCTATTAACCTTCCTGTTGAGTACTCAGTGTATAAAACTGCAGTACTGTATTATAATATCTATACTTGTTTGTTTACTACCACTAACCCCTATCATGTCTGTTCAGGGTGACCTGCAGACTCTGACTAACTCAATTTGAAGACCGAGCAGGATGTTCAGCACTCAGTAAGGAATTATCTAATTTCTGGAGGAATGGAGACAGTGTGTTTCTGTATTGTATTGTTAGCAACACCGTCTGGAGTTAGATAGGCATGCCGGTATGCAATGGTACAGGTTCAGATTTACTGCTGACATATTTTTTTTTTTCTCTCTTTGGTTTTGAAAATAAGTAAATTTAGACTTTTCCCACATGTGTCAATCCTTCACTGTTGGTGATTGTACATGCTCTGAGATATACTGTGATGTATAGCTTGTACTAAGGGTCAAAGGTGACAAGTGGACCGCAGAGATGAGTCTGACTTCCTGGTTTCTGGTGAGTGGCGGGGGCACTAAGCACCGCCTACCCCGCGAGATGATCTTTGTGGGTCGGGACGACTGTGAACTCATGTTACAGGTGGGTCAGACTCACTACCACTGACGGATTATAATCTTGGATCTGGATTTTGAACACATGGTAATCTGGAGTCGTCGGGATTAGGGTGGATTATAGAGATTGACCAGATTATGTGTTGTGTAGTCTCGCAGTGTGGACAAACAGCATGCGGTGATCAACTATGAGCCAACCACAGATGAACACAAAGTCAAGGATTTAGGAAGTCTGAATGGGGTTAGTAAGATCATACAAAATGAGCTACTCTGGTATGCCCCAATTCAATGTTTACAATTTGTTAACATTTCCTTTTTTCGCAGACATTTGTGAATGATGTCAGGATTCAGGAGCAGATGTACATTACATTGAAGATCAACGACAAACTGAGGTTCGGCTATGATATCCTTTAAATGTGGTATTCATGCCATGGGATAACCCCTGCAGTCAAATGAATACAAACCAGCATGTAGGTACAATAGGATAGCTTTATCTGTTCCTGGAGTCGCCGTCCTCAACTTCTTTTCTTACTATTCCTGTTACACAACAGATAAAGGAGTCTGTTCTTGGTGCTCGGCGCTTTCTCCTGTAGAGAGACTAAGCTCATGTGGCTCTTCTCCTTAACCTGTCGTCTCACATACCAACCTGTTCACGGTGGTGCGAGGAGAACTCCACGTCCCAGAGGAGGCGCTGAAGGTCAGTCCGCCCACCTCAAACCCACCCGCTTTAGTGGCCCTCAGAAATACACTCACGGTACGCAGTAGAAAAGCCTTAGTGTAGTATTTTTCTATGTCAGCGGTTGAGTCTTGCTGGCTGAAAAGGAAAATGGCAGATTGAGGCAGCTTGGTTTGTACCCAAGAAAGGTAATTCTTCTGCAGCATACCCGGTCCATTCACTCAACCTCGAAACAGTACACAACACAGGAAAATACAAGGGAATCAACAAATAGCAGTAAATTATTATACAAATGTTTTGTTGTAAATCAAGGAATTTGGTATTTTTGAGGAATTTTGATGAAGCCTTTGTATTTTCATAAAAACAAATACACATTGAATGGGTATTGTTTTTAAATGATGGATTGCACAGCGAAGTACGTGTGTCCCATTACATAACACATACCGCACACCGTGTTCGACATTACACATGACTCTATGTCCAGAGCAGAACTGAGGAACGGCAGTTGACACAGTCTCTCATACTGAGCGGAACTCTCCTAGACAACACGCCCACCACTGTAACAGAAGCGGACAACCCACTTTGCGTCCTCGAATATCCTCCTCTCTCCTCCCTGTTCCGTCATGCTCTCTCTCTCTCTCTCTCTCTCTCTCTCTCTCTCTCTCTCTCTCTCTATCTCTCTCTCTCTCTCTCTCTCTCTCTCTCTCTCTCTCTCTCTCTCTCTCTGTCTCTCTCTCTCTCCGTCTCTCTCTCTCTCCCTCTCTCTCTCTCTCTCTCTCTCTCTCTCTCTCTCTCTCTCTCTCTCTCTCTACCAGCATGAGAAGTTCACCAGCCAGCTGCAGCTGAGTCAGAAGCGTCCGGAAGCGGAGGCCTCCAGACCGCCCGAGGTCCCAGCCCCCGCCGAGGCAGCGTGTGAGGGGGCCGCCGCCCAGCCTCCGGAGACCTGCAAGGGGGAGGACAAGCTGACAGGTGAGAGGGCGGGGCTATGCAGGGACCACGGAGGGGGCACAGATGGTAGGCCGTGTCACACTGCGGCATGCGCCGTCCGCGTAGGATGTCGACTGTGATTAAATGTATTGGGTGGGTGGCACCTGTGTTTGTTTGCTCGTCCAGCTGTTTTGTCTGCCAAGGTCTTTTTCATCTGCATAAAAAGGTACTCATAGGTGCTGAATTGCACTGTACAGCAACGTGGACACACTGCAGCAGTGTTTGAGTATTTAAGTACATTTGTCGACCCAACAGACACTGAGCTTTGGTTCTGTTCTCCCAGGGGACATTGCGGTTCTGAAAAGAGGCACACCTCTGTACGGCCAGCCTGCATGGTGGGGGGATGGAGACGCCGATGATGAACATTCCGGAAAGCAGGATGGAAGGACGTCTGAGAAGAAACCAGAGAGGGCAGAAGGAGGTCTGTTCCACTCTCTTCCTTTTCTCAGTTCGGACACGATCCGACTAAGGTAGACTTCAGCGCGCCGCCACGACACTCAGTTGAAATATCTTTTTATTTCCTTTCACAAAGAGCCCAAGAGGGCAAACGCAGAGGCCCATGAGAACGGCCTGGGGGCCTCGAGCCAGGAGCCCAGCTACTTCGAGATCCCCTCCAAGGACAGCCCCGCAGCGGAGGAAACGCCGTCCAAAGACACAGAGGCGGGAGCCGCGCCTGGCTCTAACTCCGCTCTGGCACCCGAGGCCTTCACCATCCAGTTTGACTCGGCAGCGTCCAGTAAGGTCGCCGTCAAGGACCGCGCCGGGAAGGTGACGCCCGACCAGAGGCCGCGCCCCAAGAGGGGGGCGGGGGAGGAGTTGAGCGCCCTGCAGAGCGCCATGGTGGCTGCTGAGGTGAAGGTAGCCGATTGGTTGGCCCAGAACGAGCTGCCAATTGGGTATAAGGAGCCGGTGGCCGAGGACGACGGGGAAAGTGTGAAAAGCGATGTGCCTGTTCACCTAAGGAGCCATAAAGGTAAAAGCAAAAACATTCACATCTAACAAAACTGTTAGATATTGCATATCCTGAAGAAACTATCTTTCTCTCTGTTTCTCTGTGCTTCTCTCTCTGTTTCTCTCTCTCGCCGTCTCTCTCTCTCTCTCTCTCTCTCTCTCTCTCTCTCTCTCTCTCTCTCTCTCTCTCTCTCTCTCTCTCCCAGGCAGCAAACATGAGGACGGCACCCAGAGCGACTCTGAGAACGCCCTCGGGGAGCAGCGGAGGGCGGCCGCTCTGGAGGAGCGCTCCCGGGGACTGTGGGGCGAACGCCTGGGGTCAGGGGTCAAGATCCGCGAGGGCCGAGCCAACGTCCCCGAGGGCCTGTTCGTGGAGGAGGACAGCCCGGCTCGCCGGTACCGCTCGTCGGCGTCCAAGATGGCGCCGGTCGGCGGCGAGTCGGCCGAGAGGAAGAGGGGCCCGGCGCCGTACCACCACCCGCAAGCGGGGGAGGGGTTTCGCGGTCGCCACGGAGACGACCACAGCGACAGAGGGACCTATACGATAGAGCTGGAGAACGGCGACCACGAGGAGGAGGAGGCCAGGCGGATGATTGACAAGGTAGGGGGAACTGACACTGGCGTTGTGGGAACAGTGCGTGGTGTGGTTCGAAAGACGCTGAGCGTTGCCTGAATGTGTGTGTGTGTGTGTGTCAGGTGTTCGGGGTGGAGGACCAGCAGGCTCTGTCCAGGGTTGGGTGTGGCGACCCCCAGAGAGACAGCAGAGGTGGCTCCCAGAGGCCAGGCTCTGGGGATAGGGACAAACCTGGACGCATGGAGCCCGGGGTGAGATGGAGTCTGGTGTCTGTGCAGGTTCCTGCTGGTCCACTGGGTCCATGATCCAGCCTGATCCCTGTACCGGTCTGGTCTTAGTGTCCCTGTGTGTCCTCCTCTCCCCAGACTCTACCGGAGGAGCTCATGGTCGGGGGGCCGCGGTGGGTCTCTCAGTGGGCCACTCTGGCGGCCAGCCACATCCGGACGGATCCGGAAGGTTCTGGCGCGGAGACCCACGTTTACGTCAGCGAAGACAGAGGTACTGTACCGTGGTACAATCACTGTTGAGATGGGATTTATCGTCTGGTGAGATGAAAAATTGTTACGTGTGCATTGATATACACAGGTTGGAACCCTAACTCTAAAGAATACCACACCTGTAATTAGTCATTTCCCTGCCCCTGTTCTTTGCCTCCTCCCCTCAGCTGAGATCAGTGAGTCCAGCCACTCGCCCTCCATGACCTCCTCCGGTTACACCGAGCGCAAGAGGAGGACCCTGCCCCCGCTGCCCTCAGAGGACCCCGGCCTGGGGAGGAGAGCCCCTGGCCCATGCCCAGCCCCTCGCTCCGACGTGGGGGAGAAGCAGGACACGGAGCTCCAGGAGAAGGAGAACCAGGAGGAGAGGCTGGGGAGAGGCGCGGCCAAAGTGGCCCAGGTGGGAGGAGGGGGCGGCGGGGGAGGGGCCCAGGGCGCGTGCACCAGAGGAAGCCCCCAAAAATCCTCCCCAGCCAAGTCGCAGGAGGGAGGAAGCCGGAAGGCGGGGCAGCCGCCGGCGGCAGCGGGTGGGGGCGGCGGGGCGGCCAAGCTTCCGCCCCGGCCGATGACCAGCGGGGAGAAGAGGCTGGAGGAGGCGCGGCGGAGGAGGAGAGAGGAGGAGAAAGCCAGGGAGGCCTCTGGGAAGCCGCTCCTCAGACAGGAGAGCTTCACCGTGGAGACGCCCAGCGCCAACGTGCCCCATGAGCTCATACCGCGCATCGACGCCAACTCGGGCACCAGGGCACTGAGCCGACCCGCCGTGGGTGGCCTCGACAGTGCCACTCTCCAGAGGGACTCGGAGGCAGTGGCAGCCTTCCTGGAGACGACCGTTTCAGACCAGGGGGACCCGCCCAGCCAGTCCATCGAGGGGTCGGCGTCGCCCGAGTCGGACGTGGACACCACCAGCACCGTCAGCCAGGCGGGGGGCAACGGAGGGCGCAAGGTGGTTCAAAAGAGGCGCACCCTAGCGTCGCAGCAGAAGGAGCGAACGGTGGTGTGCTCCTCCACCAGGGGCCCCGGGGGAGCCAGGGACGCCCAGGATCGGAAGCCCAAGACCAGGGCCTCGTCCGGGGGCGCGGGGGCCCGTCATGCCTCCCAGTCCAGCCGTCCCTGGACCTCCTTGGACCTGACGGACGACGATGTCAACTCCAACAGCCTGCTGTCTGACTCCCAGACCTCCATCCAGGAGGTGCGCTCCCACAGTCGTGCCCAGGCTGGGAGCACCACGGTGGGAGCCAGCACCAAGGCTAGCCGGGCTAAAATTTCCCAGGCCACCACTACTGGTCCCTCCAGTAAACCCACCACCCTGCCCAGGCCCACTCGGGCCTCGCTGCTGAGAAGGGCCCGGCTGGGAGACTCCTCCGACACTGAGATGGGCGACTTTGACCGCATGTCTGTCGCCTCCGAGGCCTCCACCACCAGCTCTGCGTCCAGAACGGGGATGGTTCGCCGGGGCCTGTCCCGAATCGAGGCCCTGGCTCAGCCCAGGAGGCCCAGGGTAGGGTCCCCGTCGGCCCAGAGCGACTCCGAGGCCACGGTCACCCGGAGCCGCGGCCTGGGGGCTCGGAGCGTCGCTGGAGACTTGGCCACTCGTCAAGGTGTCCGCGGCGCCAACTTGAGTGCAGTGGCGGTGCCCAGGGCCAGGGCCAACAGCGCATCCAAGCTGCCAGACAAGTCGAAGGGCGCCCCCTATGGTCAAGTCAGCCCCGCAGGTAACTGGCAAGCGGTCACCTCAGGGGCCATTTTCCAGGGACAGATTGAGCATGTGAATAAAGATCGTCCTCAGGCAGATGAATTGAATTGTGTCGTCCAATATTAGCTCCAATTTCTGTCTAGAAAACAGCACCATATGAACGTTGATGCATGACTTAAACAAACCAAACACAGCCTCTAACTCTGCCCATGCCTCTCCCCCCCTCCCCCCCTCCCCCCCTCCCCCCAGCCGGAGGTCGTTGGCGGCGCGTGCCCGTGGAGTACGCCTCCACCTCGGAGGACGAGTACGGCTCCAACCGCCACCCGTCCAAGCACGGCCACGCCCGTCCCTTCCCCGCCACCAGGGTGGCCCAGCTGGGGGGCTCGGCCCCCGCCACGCCCAGCCCCGGGGCCGTGTCGTCGCTGAGGCAACAGTCCAGAGAGCAGGAGGAGTACATGAGGGACTGGACTGCACACAGCGAGGAGATAGCCAGGTACGGACAGTCTGTTTTCACTTCTCACGCCAGATTGATAAAGAGGGGGGTTAAGGTCAGAACATACTTTAAAGGTACGATAACGACAGATAAGATCATGTACTGAGGGATAGTCATCAACCTACAGGAGGAAATGTTATTTATTATGCTGCAGCGCCGTGTCACGTGTCACGTGTATGGTTACTCTCTGTGGTGTGTTCCAGGATTAGTCAGGACCTAGCCAAAGACCTGGCCATGCTGGCCAGGGAGATCCACGATGTGGCTGGAGAGATTGACTCAGTCAGCCCTGCAGCCAATGACCCAGGAGCAATGGTAACCACACACACACAAGTATTCACTCACAAACCCACTAAAGCATGTGTGTGCACCCTGACACAAACACACAGGCAACCACACACACACACACGCTGTAACTGAGTTGCACCTCGTTCTGTGGGAGATCCCTTTACAGCCTGGCTTTTGTCAGATAGCCTAGACGTGCTCCAGCTCTTCTCAAATAACCAGATTGTGTTACAGCTGGGCGAAGGTTAAACTGACGCCTTCCTTCCCCCCCCTCCAGTTGGACGATCGTGTGTTCGACGAGAGCCTGGACGTGGGCGGGGGGCCCTCCTCGGAGCGCAGCGGCATGCTGGGAACAAACGGCCGCCCGGTGGAGCTCCGCCCCCGCAGCAGTAACGGCCAGGGCCCTCTCCCTCGTTCCATCAGGCGGCAAACCTGGAACAGAGACGAGGTCTTTTTAACGACGGGTTGTATCGACGTCGATCGATGTTCCTATCGATCGTTCCGTCGATCGATTATCGCTTTGTTTCCGCTGTCGTGGTTTGTTTGCGCTAGGCTTCGAAGACCGTTTGAATACTTTGTGTGGCCAGACAGCAGCAAAGGTTTGACATTTTGAGTCGGAGATGCAGGGTTTCATTAGTCAGAGAGTCATAGCAGAAGTTCATGTCAATCCTGCACCGTAGAAGGAGGCTGGATAAACAGACCAGAAGCCAGAGAAATGCCTGAAAGTGATGAATCGGCATGTGTATACTGTAGCTCACCACTAGAGGAAGCTCCTCTCATGTCAGGTCAGATCAGAGTCACGGAGCAACCGACAGACTGAACTCTTCAACCTGGCAGAAGGTTGAAGTTAGGGTAACAGGGAAGAAGAACTGTCTGTACAGTCCCTTTTGTGTGAACAGTAGAGCCCGTTCAACAGCCTGTGTGTTTGGACATCAACCACACAGCAGTTTACGAGCGCCACTCAAGGCCTGGGGACAGCGCTTCTGATCATCTTGGTTTTTCATGCTTTCTTTTTCTTTCATGCTCGCATCCTAATTTGAGTGTATCTGCGCGTCCTAGTTATGCTGACATGTCTTCCACTCGAGTGTGAAGCTACGTCAGTGACCACGCTCCTCTGTGTTGTGGCCCACAGGCTGTGTTGGACAGTTTACTGGTAGCATCTGTGACTCAACTCTCCTCTCGGATACGCCAGTCTGTCGACAAAACAGCGGGGAAAATCAGGTGAGCACCAACAACTCTCTCTCTCTCTCTCTCTCTCTCTCTCTCTCTCTCTCTCGCTGTCACACACACACTCAAAGAAATGTGGAATGGAGAAAGATGAATGCTTTTGTGATTTATGGGAAGCGGGTTGCAGTTTTCAACATCTTTTTTTTTGAATTCAGTGGAAAATAAGTAAGACGTGCTGTGCTTAGAACAGGATAGAATATGGTTTAATTTGGGATAAAAGGCAGGATAGGAGGACTTGGCATAGGCTACAGTAATTAACATAGTATGACTGACACTTCACTACAGTTACCCTGACAACAAAGTACCTTTCCGCGCCGTGTTTTCAGACTTCACATGACAGCATGCAGTCATACAATCAATTTCAAACAAACTAGATCACATTTATGGTTTTCTTCCTTTCTTAACAATTCTTTTCTGTGAGAGACGCGTCTGATTTGTTTTGATCGTTCGTCCGCAGGATATTATTCAAAGATAAAGATCGAAAGTGGGACGAGATAGAGAGCAAGCTCCAAGCTGAACATGACTCTCTGCTGCTCAAGACATCAAATAAGGTGAGGATCTCCACTCCCTCCTCTCCAAACCCTCACAGCTTTTAGGGAGCGCCTGTTATCCACTATTTGAACTAACTGCAAAGAGGAGGTTAGTGAGCTGCAGGGATGTTACCAGGTGCCTGTTTGGGTGGACAGGCGCAAAAGTTGGGCAGTAAATATTTGATACGTTTCTCGTTCCATGGGGGGGAGGGACGGGGGGAGGGACGGGTTGTTTGTTTGGTTCTTAAACTCCACCTCAGGGCAAAACTGCTGCATAAACCATGAGCGTTTAGACCAACAAACATCTAGATGTTGCTGCAGGCTCCGACGTGTTGAGGTGGTGGCAGAAGGTTTGGGATGTAGGATGGAGTGATGGAGTGATGGAGGGATGGAGGACGAGCGGGTGCGGAGGTGGCAGTCGGTTAGTTAGTGGGTGGAGCAGATGAATTTAGCAACCCCACTCTTTAAATCAAGGTAACAAGCCACTCCATGACATATGACAGTGGCCATATTCCAGGCCACTGTCATAATAAAGCATTTTAATAACCTATGAAATTAATTAGCTTTGACAGACCAATGTATAGTGTAGCTTCTCTCTCTCTTTTTTTCCTCTATCACTCCCCTTCCCTCCCTCCATCTCTCTCTCTATCAAACCCACATTTTGATTATTTACCAAAGCAATCGCTTTAAGTGCTGACACTTCTCGCAGGGATAAAAACCGTAAACTCCTTCAGCTCCTTCAGCTCCTAACAGCCTCACTCTTCCAGCTCCTAACAGCCTCACTCCTTCAGCCCCTAACAGCCTCACTCCTTCAGCCCCTAACAGCCTCACTCTTCCAGCTCCTAACAGCCTCACTCCTTCAGCCCCTAACAGCCTCACTCTGTCAGCTCCTAACAGCCTCACTCCTTCAGCCCCTAACAGCCTCACTCCTTCAGCTCCTAACAGCCTCACTCCTTCAGCCCCTAACAGCCTCACTCTGTCAGCTCCTAACAGCCTCACTCCTTCAGCTCCTAACAGCCTCACTCCTTCAGCCCCTAACAGCCTCACTCTGTCAGCTCCTAACAGCCTCACTCCTTCAGCTCCTAACAGCCTCACTCCTTCAGCTCCTAACAGCCTCACTCTGTCAGCTCCTAACAGCCTCACTCCTTCAGCCCCTAACAGCCTCACTCCTTCAGCTCCTAACAGCCTCACTCCTTCAGCTCCTAACAGCCTCACTCCTTCAGCCCCTAACAGCCTCACTCCTTCAGCTCCTAACAGCCTCACTCCTTCAGCTCCTAACAGCCTCCTTCCTAACAGCCTCTGCCCCGTTCTCTATCAGTCTCACTCTGACAGGAAGCGAAAGCACAAGGCGGCCATGTTGGATTAGTCTGAGAACTTGACTTATTGGCTGTTGTTGCCGGTGCAAAGATTAAGCCCCCCAAAAATACCGCCCTGTCTCGGGGCCAGGCTCGTAAAATTGGACTTTAGCACACCTCCAGGCCTCGGGATACCATTCTGGATAGGTTTATTCGCCGGAGTAGTCCCGGTGGTGAAATACGATTACTGAGTTTATACAGCCCCATTCCAAATGTCACTCTGTCATGTGTCTGTTTATGTCTTGGATTGACTCCTCGCCCCTGACGGATGTTTTCACCTCGGACTTGTTGTCGTTCCAGGAGATCTCAAACGTCCTTCAGGATCTGAAGAGAGTGGAGAGGCAGTTGCTAGGTACGGATCTCGTGCTTTGCCTCTTGATTTTGTCTTTTGCCAACGCCGAGCATTATAATATCTCTCAGGTTTAATATAATACATAATACACAAAAAGCATCTGCTAAACAAACACACTTTATTATCCTCTCCAGGACCTAACCCTAACCTTACTCCAACCTGAATCCACATCATCTATGTCTGTGTCTCCCAACAGTCATAGACGTGATGGTGGACCCAGACGGCACCCTGGACGCCCTCACCAGCCTGGGCCTCACCAGCCCGCTGATGTCCGAACAGAGGCTCAGTCCTGGGGGACAGGGGGCTGGCGCGGTGGGCCTCCCCTCTGGAGATCCTGGGCCCACCAGCACCTTGGTGCTCCCCTCAGGGGCCACCTCGGTCCCCTCTTCCCAGGCGGCAGAGAGGGATCTGGGGCTCCACTTGCACAACAACCTGAACGCACCGTCGCCATCCGTGGGGGAGAAGAACGCCGCACCCTAACAGGTGACGAAGCAGAGGACCGACAGAACAGCTGTGACTCCTGAATGCTCGCCATGAGGAGCTAAGTAAGATGCCGATAGAACGCAGAGGAGCCAATGATGTTACAGTTAGAACACAGAGGAGCCAATGATGTTACAGTTAGAACACAGAGGAGCCAATGATGTTGCAGTTAGAACGCAGAGGAGCCAATGGGGTTACGTGTAGAGTGGACCTTATTGATTATTTGTATCCAAACTAATCTCATCTATTAACTAATCATTTCCGGTCTTGGCAAAAGAAGTGTGGAAATTGCTTACTCTGCCCTGCAGAGTTAAGTAAACGGGTTATTCTGCATAACAACACAAATTAAACATACACAACATATTTTCTAAGTATAAAGAATGAATTCGAGAACTTGCTCATGATTTCTACAGAGACTTTTGTCATTGCTCCTATTACTCTTAGTGTTGTGTTTTATTCTCAACAATCAATCTCTGATATTGAGCTGGAACAAAGCTGAAAGTCTGCCATTTTCAGAGAAGAAACGATACGTTCAGAAAGAGTTGTTCAAAAATGTTCCACCATAATCATACGTAGTCTACCTAATCAATATTATGAATAGAAAAAGAAAATCTTGTTGACCTGTAGCACATGCACCTTCCCAAGCTTGTTTAGATATTAAACTTTTCCTTAAAGAGGCTCAAATCAAATATTTATTTGATGGAAACCATAGGGTATGTACAGCATCTGCTTGCCTACCACCTTTATATACTCCCTGTCTATGCCTTTCTTTGTGAGGTGACCTGCCTGTCTGAGATGAGCGTATCAAAGATCAAATATACATAATCTGATGTAGCCTCGCAGAACGTGTAATATAACGATAATTGTTATTATTCTTAATACATCACAAAGTGCCCAGTATCAGTCACTGGTGCTGTACTGTGGGCTGAAGAAGCTTCCATGGTAAAACAGGTCAAGAAATGGAACGTTTGTTCGTTTGCATCGTTCAAAAGCAAAGATCATTCACGTGGGCCGAAAATAAACTTAACTAAACCAAACCCATCATGTCATGTTTCATAGCAGTGTTTACACATGAATGTAACCTGATCGAAACTGTTGATGTCTATCAGCCAAAATAACTTTAATAAAGAAATAGAATTTTGTGCTTGTTTAGTATGTGTCCTTTCGTGTTATTTCAAACCATGAATATATTTTTGTTTGGATGTTTTGTATAAACCTTTTCCAAAACGTAATAATTTATTGCTTTGTAATATTATGTGTAATAGGACAATATTGTTAACATTTACCGAACATTGAGTATGTCTAATTTCTAATAAAACGCATGATAATCAACTGAACAGGCTTTGTTCCTATGAATTCACAGATGTGCTTCGATAGTTTTTTTCTTTTGTTAAGGCTTGTGTGATTGGCTTTTTAAGATTTCAGTCAACCCACTTCCACTGGAAAGTTCTCCAGGCATCAGTGCCTCCCGATTCTTGCGTTCGTTCTCCCCCTACTAAGTCCTCCTCCCTCAGCCCGCAGCCCCCCCACGCCACCTCAACCATCCCCTGTCTCCCTCCAGTCGCAGAAGAAGACGAGCCACAATGAACACAATGGCTCTGGGAAGCTGCAAGGCCTCCACTGTTAGCTGTTACTGTTAATTGTGTGCCCTGAGATATTCTGCTCCACTTCCTTAATCCCTTACTCTGGGCTGGCTCCCCTGTGTCTGTTGATGCGCATCCCAGCCTGCCTGCCTTCCAGACTCGGTGTGGGAGAATGCAGCTGTTTGGAGGAGTTGCTTGGCATTGGTCTGCGCTCAGTCGAAGTCCCCGGTGAATTGACACGGTAATGAAATATTCAGAGCCCAGTGCGACCGTCTAGTCCTCTTTGGTATTAGAGGTGCACAAGTTAAATTGGTTGAAAGCAATAGAATGTGGTTCGCAAACGAGATCCCACTTTATTTGGGGTGTTTCGAATCCGTAATTAAATATTAATCATTACTACGGCACGATAATGACAAACTCTCATAACTTGACTGATGTGTCATCGCAAGTTCGATGATGATAATGAAGCACATTTTCTTTTTCGCGCTAACCAAGACGTGACAGGAGGGTTCATGGGAGTGCCGCAGGGTCATTAACATAGCCTATATCGGCTATCGATGGACATGTCTTGTTTTTGGTCACTGGGAGGCTTCGGAGAACAGGTTGAAAGTGCTCGGTTGGCAGTTTGAAAATGCAAGCAGACTGTCGGAGGGACGGAGTAATTAGTATGCAGTGCACAAAAGCGTTTCAGGACACATACTACAGATGAATTAGTATGGTTACTCCTGAGTATGGAGAAGTAGAGGTAACATGTTTGTTAAAATGTACCCCTCCTTTTCTTAAGATAAGGTTGAGTATACCCAAAGACAAGAGAGATTTCACCCATTAAAGTCAAGTTAGTTATGTGGTATTGATGGCATGATGGTAGAAAAGTTAGCGTAGTAAATCAGAATCGTCATTGCAAAATCTATTCTACTGCCCCAGGCAAAGTCCCATAGAGGTGACATAAATTGTTCAAGGCCTCGTCAATGTTTTCATTTATTTTCTGCCGCAGCAGTGTTTATGCACCACACACACACACACACAAACACACACTCAAACACATAGTCACAACAAAAGATCATGTGCTCGCTGTACATTCATGCTGCTATTTGGACACTGTGCTATTTGCTATTTTCTGACAATCTGCCATTTGGGAGTTTTGTTAAGGCTAACCGAGGACATTGAGAGTATAACAGTTGTGTCACACTAATAAATAACCAGACTCTGGCCAATTCTCGGAGAACTAAATGACTACTGGCTGAAATGTTTTATTGTGCTTGCGCCAGTAGGCTTGCCTACACACAGTATGTTGTGTTTGTGTACGTGTGTGTGTGTGAGTCAGTGCGTGGGTGTGTGTGTGAGTGTGCAAGCAGCAGTCAGTGCATGGGTGTGTGTGTGTGTGTGTGTGAGTCAGTGCGTGGGTGTGTGTGTGAGTGTGCGAGCAGCAGTCAGTGCACTTCATACTTCCCTCTCTCCCACTCCTCCGCTGCAGCAGCAGCAGCAGCTCTCCCCTGTTGCGCCACCGCCCACTCTTCACAGTGTCCCGCCCCCCCCTTCCCCCCTCACCCCCACGCTCCCCCCCACGCCCCACCGTCCCACCCTCCATGCCTGGGATACCCTAACCACTGCATGGGGGAGAGCATAGCGCTGCTGGAGCTCAGGACAGGGTAGGGGGGCTGGAGACTGGGTTGGGGGGGGGGGGGTGGACTGGGTTGGGGGGGGGGGGGTGGACTGGGTTGGGGAGGGGGGTGGAGACTGGGTTGTAAAGCTGTGGGCTCACCAGACTGGGTGTGTCCCGACATCCAGAGACTGGCAGGAGTTAGAAGAGAAGAGAGGAGAGTGTTTATTAGCGAGAGAGATAAACAGAGAGAAAGAGAGCGAGAAACAGAGAGAGAGAGAGAGAGAGAGAGATCAAAATCAGATAGACAGTTTCTTCAGGATATTTTCCTCCTCCGTGTGTGTGTCTGTCCGTGTGGGTGCTGTTTGGGGACCCAGGCCAGCTATGGGCCCCCCGGAAGGTTCTCGGCTGAAGGGGCTTGGTGACATTCGCCCAGTCACCCTCTCCTCCGTTGGTCGCCTGGGGAACACCGTCTACACCACCGCACAGGACCACCCTGCAACCATATGGTCACGGCGTAGGGAACAGGTGAGTCTCCTGAACGCTCCTCAAACCTGCACTCTGAGGAAAGAGTGGTGATAGAGGCTGGGACAGAGGCTGGGACAGAGGCTGGGACAGAGGCTGGGACAGAGGCTGGGAAAGAAGCTAGGACAGAGGCTGGGATAGAGGCTGGGACAGAAGCTGGGACAGAGGCTGGGACAGAGACTGGGACAGAGGCTGGGATAAAGGCTGGGACAGAGGCTGGGATAGAGGCTGGGACAGAGGCTGGGATAGAGGCTGGGACAGAGGCTGGGATAGAGGCCGGGATAGAGGCTGGGACAGGGGCTAGGACAGAGGCTGGGATAGAGGCTGGGATGAATGGGGCATGTTCTCCTTGTCCTATAGAAACAAGCTGAAAGCTTTTGTTTATTGCTTTATAAGATTTTATTTAAATTAGCTTCTGTATTGGAACAGACTAGGCCTTCACATTGCCTACACACTAATTAGATTTGTTTGATGTACAAACATATTTTGGTACTATTGGTCCATAATGTCTTCAGTTAGAAAGGAATCCGGGTTGATCTCATATATGGCTGTATAATCAAGCCCTGAAGTTTTAATCAAATCAAGTGGTTTCCTATCAGTTATACTTCTGTGGATGCATGGTATTTTCTTTTTCCAACTCTAACTTGCGATGTGTGTCTGGAAACCAACAGAAGCAATCCACCAACGCAGTTCTGCTGTGTTCATATTAGATTTAGGACCGCACTAGCGTTGTTCATGGACAACCCATTATTTTTCATCCGTTCACATCCTGTTCACTTAGCGTGTTAGCGTCATCCATTCACAGCCTGTTCACTTAGCGTGTTAGCGTCATCCATTCACAGCCTGTTCATTTAGCATGCCGGCAGCACTAGCCTCTGGAGAATTGCAGCATGGGATGTGTGCTTTGCTGCATCCAATGAGAATTGATTACTGGCACCCCCCCCCCCCCCCCTCATTCTCTGTCTTGCTTCCTGCTTATTGTTCTCTGCTAAACTTTGAAACTCCTCCCACTTTTTATGGATGCATCGGCTCAAGAGAAATGTGGGCTACATGCCTGGTGTTGTATGCTGAATCTTGGGATCCTGATAGGTTAAGCTACGGTGATGTCATGTTTTGAATGCTGAATCTTGGGATCCTGATAGGTTAAGCTACTGTGATGTTATGCTTTGTTCTGAACGGCCTCACAGTGCAGATGTCTCCATGCTCCAAGCATGCTTTTATTGGACGGGCGGCTTTTGAGATGAACTCGTCTCTAAATATTTCATGGTTGGGTGTGTAGAGGAGTACTTTGAACCCCCCCGCTCTGTGTGCATGTGAACGTGTGTGTACGTGTGTGTGTGTGTGTGTGTGTGTGTGACCTGCAGTGGAATCTCACATGAGAGCAGGAGGGATGTGGTTGTTGTGCTGGCCAGGCTGTCCTTAAAAGTACCTAGTTACACACACACACACACACACACACACACACACACGCACACTCCTCTAATAAAACATATGCATAAACCCCCAATCTTCAACAGAACCAACACATTTATACCAGAAATCTGGGGAGATGTATTCGTTTCGCAAGATAGTTTGGGGCTGTGTTAATTGGCTCCTGCGAATGATCCCAAATCAGAATTAATTGGTGCGATCGAGAATATATTCTGCAAAGTTCAGCCTTTTAGTTTTCTCCATTAGAGGATATTTCCTTGGTAAGGCTCGACCGGATCCAACCCAGAACATCAGCGAGCAGCTCTGGACCAGAGTCTCACCAGCCCAGCTTTGTGGAGCAGCTCTCTCCATTCGTCTCCATTCGGACCTCTCTCTCTCACAACTTCCCGTCTGCACCAATTCGGCCTCATTCCTCACCGTCAGGCCCCCTCCCTCCGTATGCCCTCTCGCGGTTGTCACGTTGCCAGCATCCCACGGCGACGGCTTCGCCCCGGCCCTCTCTCTCGCGCGCGCGCGGACGCGACCCTCAGCGTGAGTGTGAACGCAGCTTCCTGTGAGGGCGACTCGGCAAGTCAGAGGTGTGAAGGTGAAACTCCAGGTGTATCTGAATCCCTGCATCAGCCCCCTGCAGCCGCAGCGTGTGGATACCCTTCAGAGATGTACGGAGAGAGGCCTGTCACATGACACCCCCGGCGCAGCAGGGACACCGCTAGGCCCGGGGACAGAGCGGACAAGTTTACGCTCCGAAGAAAAACCTAGCAGGGGCACGCCATTGGTTCTCCGTTGGAGTCGATGCGAGGCTCCTCGTGTGACCGCGAGAGAAACGCCACACGTACACCGGGTGTGTTTACGGTTCGAGAAGTGGCCACTGTGCGTTTGCAGGCAGTTTGCCTACCCCGGTGGCCTCTTCTTGGCAGGTGTAGTTTTAATCAGTCTCTTGTGGGTGAGCGCGGGGCCATACACACACAGATAATGATGTCCCTGATGGAGAATTAGAGAGAGGAGGAGAGGAGGAGGTTACAGTGGCTGGGGCTGAAGCCACTGTAATGATGTAACTCCAGAACAGGAAACCACTGTGAGCAACTGCTGCATATCACCTCAGGGGACTCAGGAAGGGGGATGTTGCTGTCAGGTCGGATTGAGACGAAATAAAGGTGGTTGCGTAGGTGTAACTAAAGGTCGACAACCAATCGCCCTTCACGTGTTGCAGTGTCCACACTGTTTAACAGCCTCTCCCTCAAGTATAAAGTGCCTTTGGGAGTTGTAGTTCTGATGGCCCACCTCTACATGGACATGAGAACTTTGGCCTTAGTTGGGATGTCAACTCTTGACCATCAGACCTGTCCTCTGTCCTGATGACGATGGGAGAGGGAGAGAGGGGGAGTGTACAGTCTTGTTAGTCACTACTGTCTGCTGCCTCTGCACATCAAAGTGTGTGTGGTGTGCATTTGTGTGTGTCGCTCCCACGTGTGTGCGTGGTCCTTTGGCAACATTCACCTTCCCCTCGGGATATGACTCTGCCCCTACTGTCTACCCTCTGAATCTCTCTCTGTCTGTCTCTCTCTCTCTCTTCAACAGGATGACATCTAGAGGGCACCTCTCTCTCTCTCTCTGTCTTCCCTCCCCCCCCTCTCTCTCCCACCCTCTCTCTCACTTTCCCCTCCTCCCCCCTCTGCCTCCCTCCTCTCTCTCTCTCTCTCTCTCTCTCTCTCTCTCTCTCTCCTCTCTCTCTCTCTCTCTCTGTCTCTCTCTCTCTCTCTCTCTCTCTCTCTCTCTCTCTCTCTCCCTCTGTGACTTTGTCCCAGTGGGAGCCCCGTCCTCCCCACCAGGCACTCAGCCCTCTCAGCCTCAGTTATAACAAGGCTTAGGTGCAAGGTACAATAATGTAAACAAACGGTTGATTTACATGAAAACACATACCTCATCCTTGAAATGATGTGCAGTGTGCCTCTGAACCTCTTGAGGCTCACAGTCCCTTTTTAAAATTACATTTACTGTAATATATAATTGGTGCCGGGTAAATTGCATAATGTTCCCAGGTGATGTAACATCGTAGAGTCTCACTGCAACTGTTACATTACGTTTTTAGTTTCTTATCAGCAGCCACCTCACAGGAAGTAGGCGGAGTTAAGATGGGAGCGAGGGGGTCACCTAAGGTACTCCCACTGTAACGCTACCATAAAGCCCTGGAAGTTTCACTTCAGCTGAACTTGAACACCCCTCTCTGGCCACACCTCCTCTTCCTGCTCTTCCTCCCTCCTTTTTATCTCCCCATGGGTCCCCATTCAGCACTATCCTTCTCCTGCGGTTTCCTGCATGTGTTCCTCAGTAGTGCTAGACCATGCCAAGTATTCCTGCAATCAACCCCCAAACGCACCTGAGTGGTAGAGATGAAGTGCTGGAGTTTAGTGCATGCTTGAGTGTGAAATGATTGAAGTAATTCATTATTCATTTTTAAAATGACAACAGAGAAAACGAAATGTAAGCACACTGTGCAGTTATGTTTTTGTCCACATATTTGAACAGGCTTTCTGTATCGAATGAGAGCTATTCTTGGCTTGATGCGAGGCATTGAGTAAAGTGCACATGTCTGCATGTGTGTTGGTGTGTGTGTGTGTGTGTGTGCAGTACGCACAGTATTTGTGCCTGTACCTTGAGTGTTATTTATAATGTATACACAGTCTTGGTTTGTTTTAAGGTGTGTGGCTTACAAGTCTCCATATGCTGGTCTATACTCTGAAATGAATGATTCAAAATGAATCATGATTCAAAATATATATATCTATACTCTGAAATGTTCACAGCATATCCTTCAAAATGACTCGTGATTCAAAATGAATCTTGTTGTAGATGATAGATTAATGGAGATGTATTTGAATATAGAAAACGTTTTGCGGTTTCTGTCTGCAACTGCTTCTGTGCCTCCCTCGCCCGGGGAGACACTGTTTAAGGATTTCTCCTGAGCACACTTAGCCAAGTCCATTTTCTCTCTGCCAGTTGAATTTTGCTTCAGCAGTCAGGTAAAATACTGGAGAGGGAGGGTGGCTGGGGAGGAGGAGGAGGAGGAAGAAGAGGAGGAAGAGGAAGAGGAGGGAGGATGAAAAGGAGAGAAGGGATAGGAAGGGAGGGGAAGGGTGAGGGGGAAAGGGGGGCCGGGGGAGGGGGATGAGGGGAGGGGGATGAGGAGAGGAGGACGAGGAGAGGAAAATGAGGAGAGGAGGAGGGAGGGGAGGGAAGGGAAGGGAAGGAGGGAGGATGAAAAGGAGAGAAGGGATGGGACGGGAGGGTTGAGGAGGAAAGGGGGATGGGGGATGAGGAGAGGAGGAGGAGGAGAGGACGAGGGAGGGGAGGGAGGACTCATGAGTCTGAGTGAGAATTGCATTGGATGTTTGGTCAGAAGGGGTAGGGCACTGACTTTCTCTCCCTTTATCTGAGAGGGAACGGAGGAGAGCGAGCACAAGATCTCACTCTCTCTCTCTCTCTCTCTCTCTCTCTCTCTCTCTCTCTCTCTCTCTGTCTCTCTGTCTCTGTCTCTCTCTCTCTCTCTCTCTCTCTCTCTCTCTCTCTCTCTCTCTCTCTCTCTCTCTCTCTCTCTCTCTCTCTCTCTCTCTCTGTCTCTCACTCACACACACACACACGCCCTCACGCACAGAGAGGGGCACTGGAGGGGCCATGTCAGGGCGTGCAGCAGACCTGGGGCTGCGGCACGCTCCACACACACCACACACGACGCACACACCGCTCGGACCAGCGTGGCTCCGTAAGGAGGGGAGTGGTACAGAGTGAAGACTGGCCGCTGTGGTCACAGGGGCAACGTGCCATGTAGACAGGTGTGATTGAACTGTAGTTTTTCCCACGATCCTGAAGTTTTAACGGACTACGACTGACATGGCGGGGCCAGTGACAAATGAGCCTATGAAGGTGAGTTGTACACCATTCCTCTCGATCTTCCTCTTTGGCTCTCTAAGTCTCTATTTTGTTCATCTGTAATATCTAAGACTTTGCTTCTTGCTTTGATTTCTAATGGGACAGTGTCTAATGTGTCTGTTTGGTCACATCTGGGCTGCAAAACTACCATCTGACTAAGATTTTTCGCATGTCCTATAAATTGTATTCCAGTAATACCACATACATGAAATCTCTGAATGGGCCAGGAGCGACCCCATAGTAGAATGGTAAATTTGAGTGACGTGAAAAATGGTTTCCAATTCCAAGCTCTACGCCCGACTAACCCGAGCAAATCCTCTCATTCTTCCGGCCGCGTGTGACTGAGACGCTGTGTGTTTGCTGTGGACGTTATCCCCCCGGCGAGCACCGACACAGTCAAAACGTTGCCGGGGTCCTTGACTCGGCTAAACGAAGCGTAGGCAGGAGCGTGTCTGTGGGCTCCAGCTGGGGATAGGGAAGTGCATCCAGACACCGGAACGGCTGGAGACAGACAACGTTGAGCGGAGGAGAGGGCAGGATGGGAAGCTGGAATTGATTCGACCATGGTTCTCTGAGGGGGACAAACCTTCTCCCCATGCAGAGCGTCCTCTCCGAAAGGAAGGTCCTGAGGGCATTTCTCATTAGTTTTGTTGTGCTGTTCGAAGTTGTAATGGTCGGTCTCCAGAGACAGTGTGCAGGTGGGTGGGGGATAGGCGGGGGAATAATAACACGATCGCAGGACAGGTAGTTTCTTTTCTTTGGTCTTCTCGGACAAACCTCTCATACTCACCACCACCCACCAACCTGTGCCCCCCGGCCCCCCAACCTCCCATGCGTCATCCACCTGTATACCTGTCCTCCGCCCGTTTGCCATGCTGTGAATTGGGGACGCTCTGGCAGGCCAGAGCAGAGAAAAACGGATCCCGACCCCTGCGGACATGATGTGTGGACGCTGTGCTGAGTCTCTTGGTCTTTTCTTCCCCCTACAGTAACTGTCAGATTTTCCTCGGCTCCAGTTCATAATAGGGCTCCCTCTCCTTAACGCCCCGAAGACAAGCCAGCGAGAACTGTTTATGATGGATGCACAAAATCCGGCGGAAAAGAGAATAAATAATGTGATACATAGACACACACAGCGCATGCTGACATAGTTGTCAACACGTGTGCCAAAGGGCCAAACAGTGAAGAGAATGAGATGGCAGAGAACTGTTAACGTAAGCAAAAATAGAACTGCCGGTCGGCACTTTTACAAAACAAGAAAATCGAGATTCTCAAAGTTTACCGTTGATGGCAACGCTTTGCATTTGAACCATTGAACACATTGACGTTTAACAGGCATCTCCCTCCATTCAAACCTACAGTCGTTCCAATTACCTAAACCTACCAAAACACACACACACGTCCACCCACACACTTACTTGTGCTGAAAAACGAATTCCCACAAACAGAAGCTGGTTTACTGAACCCTCTCAGCATGGGTGCGTTTGAACATGGCAGTGATGCGCAAACCACAGCACACACATACACACTGAGGAGCCATTCTCTGCTCGGTCTCATGGAGGTGCGCTGTGAATCAATTTGCCTTCAGTTGCAGAACGTTCCACCTCACCTGCCCTGCACTGCTTGCCATGAGGTAGGATTCGTGAATCCTTCTCGGCTATCTGTGAGCACTGGTCCATGGGGAAGTATCCAGGATTAGCTGCCCGATCAGAGAGGACCTGGTCCGACGAGGATCTTGATGATGGATCAATCAGGACATCCCTGAGTCCTAATCAATAGCATCCGCTGGGTGTCACAATCGAATGGGTCAACGGCCCTGCTGTTCCAGACCAGCAACAAAATAATGTATCGACCGTCAGCTAATCAGTCACGTTCACCAACCCTTGGTGTTGGTGTTCGTTCGTAGCCTTTCGCAGCAGAGCATTCAGAGTTGCGTTTGATGACTTCGGCGGAGGGTTGCGTTCCACGACCCAGTTCTGTTGTGCGAGACAAACTGATCACCGTTTGTTCAAACTGCCGCTGTTTCACCTCCGTCTTGCAGTCGCAGCAGAAGTGTGTCGCCGTCTTCGCCCTGCTGTGCTGCTTGGCCGTCCTGCTGGCGTTGATCTTCTCGGCGGTGGACCTGTTGGGGGACGAGGAGGACGGCATCACGGAGGAGAACTGTGGCCGAGACTGCAGGTGAGGAGGTCCCTCCACCCGAGCGATGACGTCATCGCCAGGGGGTCGGGCGAGGTCGGACAGAGAGTGCAGGGTAACACCCGGTAACACCAGGGAAAGTGCAGGGTAACATCCGAGAAGGTACACGAGATCGGGTTAGGAGGCCCAAATGGGCTCGCTTTACAAAACGATAAGTGTTCAGTGTGTAGTCTGTAAGTCTGGGGCGTTGTAAGACAAACACGTTTCTCTCCAAACTAATTTGATCAACTCACTCAACGGTGACATGGAAAATCCTGATTCTAAAACTGCAATCTTTCATCAGTATCACCCTTGTGGAGAATATTCCAGAAGACCTCCCCCTTTCTATGAATGGTATGACCCATGTGCCCTTGACGTCAGGGCTTAACAGCCTGTTGGACCGGACCAAGCGCTCTGTGGAGGTGGTTTCCCCTGTCTGGGACCTCAACTCCTGGGACCAGGAGACATGGCCCAACACTGCCTCGGAGGTACAGAATAAGACACTCGTTTATATCCTAAAAAAGTAATTTTCTACAGTGCCAAACTCTGAAAAGAAAGTCCAATTCACCATTCATGGAGTGCAGCTAACAATATTTCACACAGTAGATGATCTGTCATAACAGTCCTTGGGTGAGAAGGATTTTTACTGCGCAAAAAAGCGCAACATTGCTAATATATGGCCCTTGCTTTCCTCTTCAGGGCCAGTTGTTGTTCCAGAGGCTGGTCAATCTGAGGTCACGTGGAGTTCAGCTGAAGGTCGCCAGTAGCCTGACAGACAATACTGAGTTGAGGGCAATGGCCAAGCATGGTGAGGGATTCTCAATGTACCTTTTCAGCAATGCACAGAAAAGCACTTCACTTCCACTGTCCTTCATAAACTGCAAATACATTCAAATCATCCCATTAGGAGTCAAGAAAAAATATAAAAAAACATTTTTTTTCTTTATGAATAAAACATGATTTGTAATTAGAGCATACTCCATCCTTCATAGAATACTGCCTGATACAATGCATCGTATACCTTTGTTTACCTTTCAATTTCGAAGCAAACAGACAAACCTCATGCAGCCAACATCCTCCATCGCACTGCCCGGCACGATCTCATCCATCTCATTTCTTCGCCAAACCTCCCCACAAGGTCAAACATTGTGAAATTTGCAAACGCTTTCCGACACTGCTTCGGCTTCCTGTCAAACGTTACAGCCTGCCTGCAAGGCTGCTTGTCTGCCTGCAAGGTTGCTTGTCTGCCTGTCCCGCCTGCTTGTCTGCCTGCAAGTCTGCTTGTCTGCCTGTCCCGCCTGCTTGTCTGCCTGCAAGGCTGCTTGTCTGCCTGTCCCTCCTGCCCAAGGCCTGTCTGACTGTGTCCTGCCCCGCAGAAGCGGAGGTTCGCTTTGTGAACATGACAGCCCTGACCAGAGGGGGGCTGCACTCGTCGTTCTGGGTCGTGGACAGGAAGCACGTGTACATCGGGAGCGCAGGCATGGACTGGAGGGCGCTGTCAAAGGTACCCGGAAACGAGGAGAGGTTTCTCCGAAACAACGTTTCAAAACTTGTTTTCAGTGACTGAGGAATTGGTTGATTCTGTGATGAATGGGGATTCAAATGATTCCGTCGGAAAGCGTTGCTGATCTAAAGTGTTGCTTTTATAAACGCATACTCTTTTAAAGTCTTAATATTTTAGAATTGTTCAATCAGTGGATTTGACCAGATATAGGCTTATCAAGGTAATACAACATTACCTTTCTAGTCAATGTTTACTCTGACCAGTACAGATAGGAGACCAAGGGTGCAGCACACCAAATATAGACAAGCAGCATTTCACTTGACATTTGGATGGAATTCAAACTGGATTGGAGAGTAACTGTCCAAGGTACCATAGGCTATTAGCATACTGTTGTTGAAAGTGATTACCTAGCACTTTTCATGCTTCAGTGCAGCCCTGTTGGTGAATGTACTGTTGAGTGTAATCACCACACAATGGGAGGCAACAGTAGACACACAGAGACACACAGAGACACACACACACATTGGAATGGAAACACTTTTTGTTATGTGAATAGTTCTGGACATGACTGGTTCTTGGTCACCTGCCGAGCAAACAGAACCAAGAAACATTAAATCAAAGAAATCCTATTTCCGAAAAACTCCTCAGAGACGCTTCTTTTTTTTTTTTATACATTATTCTTTTAGCTTACAGTGCATTTCGCCTGCAATCAACCTCACCACCATTTTCATTCTCCTTCCTAAACACCCTCAAAGTCCTTATTTCTGGTCTGACTAGTTTCCCCATCAACAAAGCAGCCAATCAGCAGCCTGTCCTCACAGACCTCCTCCTTCCTCACACACGACTGTTACGCTCAGTCATTTAACAGACGCTCTTATCCAGAGCGACTTACAGTAAGCACAGGGACATTCCCCCCGAGGCAAGTAGGGCGAAGTGCCTTGCCCAAGGACGCAACGTCATTTGCCACGGCCAGGAATCGAACCGGCAACCTTCTGATTACTGGCCCCGATTCCCCAACCGCTCAGCCACCTAACCCCAACGTTCCTCTGTACTTCCTCCTGCGCTCTTCTTCTTCTTCTTCTCCCCCCACAGAGGAAGGAGCTGGGAGTGATCATCTATAACTGCAGCTGCCTGGCTCTGGACCTCCACCGGGTCTTCTCCTTCTACTGGCAGCTCCAGTACAGAGACTACATCCCTTCCATCTGGTCCAAGAGAGTCACAGCCCTCTACGGCAAGAACAGCCCCCTCGCCCTCACCCTCAACCAGTCGGACGCCACCGCTTACGTGTCTGTGAGTGACGGTTGGAGCACGCTTAAAGCGTGTTCGTCACATGTATGTCGCACGTTCCCGTTTGTTTTCGGAGACTCTGATCCGCTAAAATCTGCTGCAAGCCACTTGCAACTACATGCAACAATTAACTGCAACAACATTCAGTCTGGATGGAGAAAGTCCCATACACAATTATGAGACACTCAAAATATATTGCATCATCAATTAACAAGACACACTTGTCTAAGGTTGTTAATCGTGTGAAGGTTACGCTGAAGTACTTCTCGAGTCGGACTGTCACAGTCTAACTTGACAGTAATTAATCTATCTGCCTAGTGACCAGATGTTTATCAGAGATGTTGGAGACATTTATCATCCTATAGGAATTAATGACGTTGTCTGCCCTACTGTGATTCACTGTTGGCAAACTCTTGTTTCTTGCTGGTTTGGCTTGCGTCTGACAGTGATGCATGTTTCTGGAAACGACTCTTCTCATCTTGGCCTCTTCCTCCACGTTCCAAAGTCCCAGACTTCATTAAATATGTATAGGGGAGAATGTTTTGGAAGTTAATTGTGAACTCAAACTTGATTCGAAAGATTTGGTTAACAGTGCATCGTTCAATTAAGGGATTTTGTCAAAGGATGTCAAATGGATGTTTTTAATCAGAGCTATGAAACTCTGAGAAGTTGGAGAAGAGTCAACAGTCTAATTAACTTTAGAAATCAATCAAAAGCACATTAAATGCTTAGTCATTCTGGATCTCTATGTAATCATGTTTTTCTTTCTCTTAGGCTTCACCTGAACCCTTTTGTCCAAAAGACAGAACCAAAGATGTAGACGCCATTAATGAAGTCATCCGGGATGCCAAAAGCTTTATCTACATATCCATAACTGATTACCTTCCACTGCTTAACAGAACCTACCGAGGGACTGTAATCACAAGGTGATACTCTGCTCTCCACCCTTCAGCAGAAGCATTTCTCAAGATGCTCAAGATGTATCGAAACATAAAGCTGCCTATGACTTAAAAAGCAGTTATTGGTTCGAGATCATTATTTTTCGTTCTGAACATCCTTTTTTCCCCATCTTCCCTCTCCTCAGATACTGGTCCGCCTTCGACGAGATGATCCGAGAGGCCGTGGTCCTGAGGGGGGTCAGAGTTCGCATGTTGATCAGCTTCTGGAAGGAGACCCACCCACTCACATTCAACTTTGTGACTTCCCTCAAGTCACTGTGTATGGAGCTGTCAAATTGTTCTCTAGAGGTGGTGGGTAATCAGACGCTCCCTTACAACAGGCATGTCATTACAGTGGTAATTATAATGTATTCTGTTAGCAGGTACTTTTATCCAAGCATTGTTCAAGGGGGATTAGAACCTTGATGTACAGTCTAATGCTTTACCATTGATCTATATCCATCCCATAATTCCGTCCCCTCACATAGTGGTACTGTATGACGGAGGGGGTCAGAATAACGATGGGTTCCATGTTGGTTACAGAGGGTTCCATTTTGTTACAAACATCTTCAGCTTTTGTCCTTTAACCTTTAACCGGTACCGTTACATTTCGCAGAAGTTCTTTAGCAAACGGGAGTGGATGGATGGCGTTCAACAAGTGCTCAACCACAACAAGTACATGGTGACCGACAGTGCAGTGTACATCGGTAAGAAGATATCATCGATCGGTCAACTCATTGATTTCCTTCAGGGCAGTTTGTCAACTTGCTTTGATCATTTGCCGTTCATTGATTCATCTGATTGTGATCCATCTGAGGAATGTGACCTGTCTTTCTCCAGGGAATCACGACTGGGTGGGGAGAGAGTTTGTCTATAATGCGGGAGCAGGGCTGGTGATTAGGCCCTCACAGAGTCTGGAGGACAGAGGGCCCGGTATCGTGGAGCAGGTTAAGGCTGTGTTTGACAGAGACTGGACATCACACTTTGCCAGGAGTCTGCAGGTCAAAGAGGGTCAATTTCAACATGGAAAAAAACATAGAAACCTCAAACAACCAGAACTGAGGACCCCAAAAGAGGACAAAGATGGAGAAAGGAGATGGAATAACCCTTTATAAATATGAAAGCACAAATGATTAACTTGTTCCTTTATTTTGCAACCAAATTGACCACACCAGCCACCTTTAGATTCTACATGAAAATGCTGATATTTAGGAAAGTGGACTCAATCCATTAAAATTGTCATATTTCAAAATATTTCACTCATCAACCAAATGCTATCTATAGAGAATGCAAGAAGACATACATTGTTGAAGTGTTGAGAAATATATTCAGTTATATTTACATGTAATAAGACTGAGAATGTAACGTTCAAACAGTATATTTTACCAGCATGGGCTGCATGAAGACTTAAATTTATAAGATTGTGAACAAGCTCTACGTCAGATATCTTCTGCAATATTCTCAAGTCTCAGTCATTTAAATACTGCACGAATTTGATATTAAACCAAAGTGCTTGTTTGCTGTTTGATTGTGCATTTAAAGGGACAGTGTTGTTTTGAAAAGAGCTTCAATGTATTTTGGTCACGTTTATGTTGTTTTGAATAGAGCTTCAATGTATTTTGGTCACCTTTTTATACATTGCCTGTTGTTACTAATAATTAACATGAAATGTATTG
Source organism: Hypomesus nipponensis (assembly GCF_054491055.1). NCBI lineage: Eukaryota > Metazoa > Chordata > Actinopteri > Osmeriformes > Osmeridae > Hypomesus > Hypomesus nipponensis. The sequence goes on along the minus strand of NC_140381.1, from coordinate 5,797,097 downwards.
CCTTAATCATGCTTTCACCTGGTTTCTACTTTAAAAGACAGAAGCACAAACATAGTAGACATACAGTACATTACAAAGGGGTTGATGCCATCTATTGGCTATAAACTGAACTTTTACAGTCATGGTCAGAACAGAAAATAAATCAAAATAAATAGACCATGCCATGTTATTTATTGGTATTTAAAGTAATTAAACGTTCATTAAACCACTGGGTTTCAGCTCATGGACTTCTGAAGGTGATGTAATATGCTGGATTTAAAAGTATTTGTTGATTAAATATGATATAATGCATGTCTTTATAACAGGCCTGAGCGTATACGCCAGGTTTATGGTTCAGGATGACCAGACTTCTACCTCAAAGAACAAACTAGCAATAGGCGACACAACCCAAGAAGCGTCTGTCTGGAAAATTGTTGTTTCTTATCTTTAACACAAGGTGGCGGCATAACCGCACATTAGTCACTGGGATGTTCCTCAAACTGTTCATTGATACTTGGAATTTTGGTTTTGAGTTCAAGGTTCCAATGATTCATTTGATTTGTTCAATTACCAATCTTGTGCAATTCAGTTAATCAAAAGGCTTTGTTTAATATATTGATAGAAGGGATCCCACCGAACGTTTGTCTATAATCAACCTGGATCCACCACACAACTAAAAACAAGGACCGTGCTCTCCCTCTCAAGTTAAAATGTTCACAACATTTAGTTACTTTCTAGATAATACCTCATAACACATGTTCCCTTTCAAGTGGAGGTGAGTTGATCACCGCTCTTATTCCCCACTCAAGGGCAGTAAGGCCCAAATTATACACAAATCATCTATCGTTCTCCAGTTTCTGACACGTCAAAATGCTCGTCCTGTAGGCTGACAACTCCCTGTCCACTTTAGGGCACTAAGGCACTTAATGGGCGACACATTGAACAACACACTGAACATCTACACATAGAAAAACATTTGTTTTCCCATTTCTTGTGTTTTTCATTTAGTCTTGTGTGTGTGCATGGGTGCTTCTTCATTCACCTTCGTACTTTTACGTCCATCCAAGTCCAGGGACGCCACAAGGTGTGAACTGATGGAAGGTCATAGTTCATCTGCAAATTTCTCATGCCTGCTCCCACCACAGATGGCTTATCCAGTTGCTCATATGTCAGCATCCTTGACAGACACCGCTCTCTCTGTGGGCGGGTATCCAGGAAGTCAGGTGGCTGAGCGGTTGGGGAATCGGGCTAGTAATCAGAAGGTTGCCGGATCGATTCCCGGCCGTGCCAAATGACTTTGTGTCCTTGGGCAAGGCACTTCACCCTACTTCCCTCTGGAGAATGTCCCTGTACTTACTGTAAGTCCCTCTGGATAAGAGCGTCTGCTAAATGACTACATGTAAATGTCATGTATTCACAGGTTGCACGTCAGGTTCATCATCCGAGGCTTGAGCTGAGTCTTGATGGTCGTCCCCCTCCGGAGTGGGGGCGTCGCCTTCCTGTATGTCCAAATCCCCTGTCTCCAGTGCTGCATCATAAGTCTCCTGTGCGAGTAGATACGGCTCTGCCCATGTGTCCAGGAATTGGAGCCGCTTCTTCCTGCATGTGCAGGTGTGCTGTCTCTTGTGGCAGACACTCGGGTTCCATTTCAGGATTGGGGACAAAGGGCTGCGCATCTGGATTAAGCGCACTGTTATCCACCGACTCCCTACTGGCACGTCTGGTAAACGTACAGACATAGTCACATTCGTTTTCACTTCACTGTCCGTTTGTTCAATGGATTTTGTGTGACTTGTGTGTCATTTTCTCACTTTCTTCACATTTATCCACTGTTGCCAATCGAAAAGTTGAACATCTTTCAACTCCTGATCTTAAAATGTGAACAGAACCAGAAAAAAATTAAGACTTTTATTTTGTTCAGTTACTGCATTTGAGATGCAAGGTATGGATAAATGAGGGTTTATTGAACATTGAAATGTAATTGTAAAAATAGAGAATGTGACAATACTGAAGTAATGTAAAATAATATTTTGTTCATATTGAAGAAAGTTAACTGTGTCGTAACTGAGGTTTATTGGTTGTTCAAAATAAAGACATGTATGAAAGAGCGGTGAGAGTACAAACACGACTCCCTGTTTTCTTCATTCATTCTCTCCTGTATTCACAGGTAACAGTAATCTGCCAGTCAGGCCTCCTGAGCCGAGGTCTGCAACAGATTCTTGGGGGCTCGTCCGGGATTGGTTCCACGGGACGTGTGGAGACTGATCCAAACATTACTAAACCGCGGCACCAGGGAGACGTTGAGGCGAGGGCTGAGGCCAGCGGCTGCGACGTCTACTGTGGCAACGAGCCACAGAACATACCAGGAGAGTTGAGAAGACGGCTGTCTTAACCCTGAGATCGAGGCAGTGATAGAGGGGGACGGTAAGGGATATCATGGCAGATCGTACGAGGAAACGCTTGATGTGGTCCATCAGGAAGGTCCTGATCACATTACCTGCCGAGGAACTGTTCCTCATCATCAAGATTATTGAATCACTGCCAGGGACAGACTCATCTGAACTAGATCTGGAGAACAGTGAGGGTTGTTTCGAGTACATCAATGCTTTTGTATCGAGTGTTCTGCTGCTTGAGGGGGGTCCGAGGGGGTCCGATGGCCAAGCGGTTAGGGAGTTGGGCTATTAATCAGAAGGTTGATGGTTCGATTCCCGGCCATGCCAAATGACGTTGTGTCCTTCACCCTACTTGCCCTGGGGAGAATGTCCCTGTCCTTACTGGACAAGACAAAGGGAAGAGCATTTGTCACATGCAGAGGTGAGGCCACTTCGGGACCTCCTCGGATGTGCAGACGATCTGGAAGTCTATAATGTAAATGGAGACCTAATTCCGTTTGACGGCTGGACCACAATCACAGTAAACTAGGCAATGAGGACCCCAGCCTCTCCATTTATGTCCCATTCCTGGTGAGTAAAATGCCAATCGAGAGACCACTCTTGGGTTTCAACGTCGTGGAAGAACTGATTCAAGGGCGGTCTGAACGACTGTTGATAACACTTACCTCTTTGCTAGCGGGCGCCATTAATGTTCAGGACAAAAAGGTACCAACTCTAGTCAAAGTGGTATGGGCTGTGGAGGAAGATTATGGAAATAGACGCTCGAAAGTCGGCCAGAGAGATGCTGTAGTCCTGGCAGGACAGGTGACCTGGGTAAAGTGCAGATTTCCTTCAGAGATGGCGCAGTCAAACTCAGTGGCCTTATTTGAACCTCATGAAGAAAGTGCTCACTCAAGGTGTTTGGACATTGGAGAAGACCTCTTAGAGTTAAATCAAGTAAGCCCTAATTGTCTCTTGAGTGGATGAAATGAAAGATATGTACATGTATTATGTTTGTGTTGTCAATAAGATAATAAACAATTTCAATAAACCTGCTATTATCTACAAAAACGGCAAACACACACGTACCTAAAGAACAACATATTTTATGACACTAAACAGAGCGGTAAAATGTGCCCTTTAATCCCTCAGTGGCCAACAGTATAAGACAACAACACACAAAAGTAATGTTTCACGGTCCACAGACTGAGATTCTAAAACTGATCAGTCAAACCACAGGGAGATAGGCCTACTCATCTGCACATACCTAGCCTCTGTCTCCTTGTCTCTCCTGCTCTCTCTAACTCTGCATCAGTTCTCACATCAGCATCCTCTATGCTGTAAGCCTCTTTGCCTATATAGGTGCACAGTATATTTAATGTGTTCCATAATGTAGTTACCAATCTTGAAACATAATACCACAACATTTGAACCTGGTTAAGATTGATCCGATGTTTTCAAGGCATGGTATTTTTGGTGAAAACATCTTTAATATTACTTGGTTGTTGTGATATTTCATTGTTTCAAGGTGAGGAACACATGTGCAATTCACAACACAACACTTCATGGTTCCTTGGTTATCATGTTTCCTTGTTCCTTGAACAGTAGTTTTTAGCATCAAAGATTTAGAATGTGTTTGTCCTTGTGGGGAAAATGGCTTTGCAGTATCCCATAACATTCATTCTGTCACACCCACACAAACACAACATATCACTTTTCACAGCAATAAGAAAAAATGATATCTGATATGCTTTGCCACGACTAGATACTCTGATTGATGACTTTGCTGAACTATTACTACTACTACTACAATGTTTTTTTTTTTATCCCAACAGGAGATTTTAACATCCACGTAGATAATAACATGGACAATAATACTGAAAAACTCTTTGCACTTCTTGACACTTTTGAACTCTTGCAGCTTGTGAATCTACCCAAACTCAAGGCCACACTTCAGATCTGGTTACTTCTAAAGGTCTCAACATTTCTTCTGTTGTGGCTAAGGACCTAAGGACCCTTTCTGATCATTTTTGTGTCTCCTTTGACTTGCTAATCACTCTGGATGTTCAAATAAGCTGTCTCTGTTACGAAAGGGTACATAAATGAGAGTCCTTGTGTTCAGTTTATGAAGGCCATAGCTATATCACCAACACCTCAACCTTCTGGCTCTACAAAATGAAGACCGAAAAGTCTGAAATCTTCATTTTAATAATTCTAATAGACTCAGATCTCACTTGTACCAAGTGTTTGAAAGCAATTACCAAAACAATACACCCGCACTCTAACTGCCTGGATTTTACAACATTCAGTCTCTCACCAACAAAACTCCTGACCATAAACAAAACAAGATTTTGCTTCTGCTGCAGAAGATCTTAACCAAGTTCAAATGTTGTGGTATTATGTTTCAAGATTGGTAACTACATTATGGAACACATTAAATATACTGTGCACCTATATAGGCAAAGAGGCCTACAGCACAGAGGATGCTGATGTGAGAACTGATGCAGAGTTAGAGAGAGCAGGAGAGACAAGGAGACAGAGGCTAGGTATGTGCAGATGAGTAGGCCTATCTCCCTGTGGTTTGACTGATCAGTTTTAGAATCTCAGTCTGTGGACCATGAAACATTACTTTTGTGTGTTGTTGTCTTATACTGTTGGCCACTGAGGGATTAAAGGGCACATTTTACCACTCTGTTTAGTGTCATAAAATATGTTGTTCTTTAGGTACGTGTGTGTTTGCCGTTTTTGTAGATAATAGCAGGTTTATTGAAATTGTTTATTATCTTATTGACAACACAAACATAATACATGTACATATCTTTCATTTCATCCACTCAAGAGACAATTAGGGTTTACTTGCTTTAACTCTAAGAGGTCTTCTCCAATGTCCAAACACCTTGAGTGAGCACTTTCTTCATGAGGTTCAAATAAAGCCACTGAGTTTGACTGCGCCATCTCTGAAGGAAATCTGCACTTTACCCAGGTCACCTGTCCTGCCAGGACTACAGCATCTCTCTGGCCGACTTTCGAGCGTCTATTTCCATAATCTTCCTCCACAGCCCATACCACTTTGACTAGAGTTGGTACCTTTTTGTCCTGAACATTAATGGCTCCCGCCAGCAAAGAGGTAAGTGTTAGCAACAGTCGTTCAGACCGCCCTTGAATCAGTTCTTCCACGACGTTGAAACCCAAGAGTGGTCTCTCGATTGGCATTTTACTCACCAGGAATGGGACATTAATGGAGAGGCTGGGGTCCTCATTGCCTAGTTTACTGTGATTACGGTCCAGCCGTCAAACGGAATTAGGTCTCCATTTACAGCATAGACTTCCAGATCGTCTGCACATCCGAGGAGGTCCCGAAGTGGCCTCACCTCTGCATGTGACAAATGCTCTTCCCTTTGTCTTGTCCAGAGCGACTTACAGTAAGGACAGGGACATTCTCCCCAGGGCAAGTAGGGTGAAGGACACAACGTCATTTGGCATGGCCGGGAATCGAACCATCAACCTTCTGATTAATAGCCCAACTCCCTAACCGCTTGGCCATCGGACCCCCTCGGACCCCCCTCAAGCAGCAGAACACTCGATACAAAAGCATTGATGTACTCGAAACAACCCTCACTGTTCTCCAGATCTAGTTCAGATGAGTCTGTCCCTGGCAGTGATTCAATAATCTTGATGATGAGGAAGAGTTCCTCGGCAGGTAATGTGACCAGGTCCTTCCTGATGGACCACATCAAGCGTTTCCTCGTACGATCTGCCATGATATCCCTTACCGTCCCCCTCTATCACTGCCTCGATCTCAGGGTTAAGACAGCCGTCTTCTCAACTCTCCTGGTATGTTCTGTGGCTCGTTGCCACAGTAGACGTCGCAGCCGCTGGCCTCAGCTCTCGCTTCAATGTCTCCATGGTGCCGCGGTGTAGTAATGTTTGGATCAGTCTCCACACGTCACGTGGAACCAATCCCGGACGAGCTCCCAAGAATCTGTTGCAGACTTCGGCTCAGGAGGCCTGACTGGCAGATTACTGTTACCTGTGAATACAGGAGAGAATGAATGAAGAAAACAGGGAGTCGTGTCTGTACTCTCACCGTTCTTGCATACGTGTTTTTATTTTGAACAACCAATTGACCTCAGTTACGACACAGTTAACTTTCTTCAATATGAACAAAATATTATTTTACATTTCTTCAGTTCAGTGTTGTCACATTCTTTATTTTTACAATCACAGCAGGGCTGGTGATTAGGCCCTCACAGAGTCTGGAGGACAGAGGGCCCGGTATCGTGGAGCAGGTTAAGGCTGTGTTTGACAGAGACTGGACATCACACTTTGCCAGGAGTCTGCTGACCAAAGAGGGTCAATTTCAACAGGGAAAAAAACATAGAAACCTCAAACAACCAGAACTGAGGAGTATAAAAGAGGACAAAAATGGAGAAAGAAGATGGAATAACCTTTATAAATATAAAATCACAAATGATGAACTAGTTCCTTTATTTTGCAACCAAATGGATTTGCCCATCTGTAGATTCTCCATGAAAATCCTGATATTTAGGAAGGTGGACACTAACCTATATATATATATATATGTATATATATAAACCAGCATGAGCTGCATGAAGACTGAAATGTATAACATTGTAAACTACTCTATGTCCGATAGCAAGGACAGACATTAAACATTATTTACTTCAGCAATAGTCTCAAGTTAAATTCTGCACAAATTTGATATTACACAAGTGCTTGTGTGCTGTTTGATGGTGCATTTCAAGGGACAGTGTTGTTTTCAAAAGAACTTCAATGTGCTTTGGTCAGGTTTTTATTCATTGCCTGTTGTTACTAATAGTTAACATAAAATATATTGCCTTTTTGATTCTTTCACCTGGTTTCTTCTTTAAAAGACAGAAGTACAAACATAGTAGACATACTACATTGCAAAGGGGTTGATGCCATCTATTGGCTCTAAACAGAACTTTTAAAGTCATAGTCTGAACACAAAAGACATCCAAGTAAATAGAACATACAATGTTAGTTATTGGTATTTAAAGTAATTAAACGTTTATTAAACCGCTGGGTTTAGGCTCATGGACTTCTGAAGGTGATGTAATATCCTGGATTTAAAAGTAAGTGTTGATTAAATATTATAGAATGCATGTCTTTATAACAGGCCTGAGCCTGTACTCAGGTTAATGGTTCAGGATGACCAGACCTCTACCTCCTCAAAGAACAAACTAGTCATAGGCGACACAACCTAACAAGCGTCAGTCTGGAAAATTGTTGTTTCTTATCGTAAACGCATGGTGGCGGCATAACCGCACATTCGTCACTAGGATGTTTCTCAAACTCTTCACTGATAGGCTACTTGGAATTTAGCTTTTGAATTCAGAGGTCCAATGATTAATTTACAAATAAACCCAAATGTTTGAATTGTTCAATGACCAATCAGATGCGATTCAGTTAATCATTTGTCTTTGTTTAAAATATTGACGGAAGGGATCCCAACAAACGTTTGTCTATAATCAATCTGGATCCACCACATAACTCAAAACAAGGGCCGTGCACCAGCGCCGGTCAATAGAGAACATTCTACCAGTTTGTCATTGTTAAAACATGTTAACTATTAAGACTCTCAGACAGGGGTGTCAAACTCCTTTTCACCGAGGGACACATCAGCATTATGATTGCCCTCAAAGGGCCAGTTGTAACTACAATGTAACGATGTAAAAACATAGTGCTTAGTTGTAGCTTTTGTAAACATATAGCCAACTACACTGGATGAATTTTATGATTTATGAAATCCAAATAAATATATGTTTTCCACGTTTTACATAATTAAATATGTTTTGATATTGATATCACATGGATCTGTCTGACTGTCTCCTCTGGAAGGACCATGGGGTGAGAAAGGGATCTGGGTGAGATGAGATCCTTAGTATTTATCAGCCTCTACACAGAACCTGACTGACAGAATACTGCTTTGTAACCTCAATTTATCAACCTACCGGTTTGCACAAGGCCTAGTTATGTTTCCTCGTGCTTTTCTGAGACTGAATAAGCCTGAATGTCTGACTGCACTGTAAATGAGAAGAGAACTCCTGGACATAAACCCATCTCAGAACTCTATGACGATAGACAATGCGTGTGTTGCCGCAAAATGTGTTGTTGCTGTGTTATTGCATGGAATAGTCAACAATAAAAATACACAGTGAGTAAAGAACATAATTCAGCAATGAGTTCACAATCAAAATTGTAAACTAAATTGTAACTGATGCTGTTAGAGTGTATATTCTAGTTTAAAAGGGAGAGTTTTAAGAGCTGTTCTGAATGTAGTCCAGTACATGGGTGTGAGGAGGAAGTGAGTTTCAGACTTGGGTGCCAGATAGGGGTATGCCCTTATGTGTGGACCTTATCAAACAACCGGTTTGCTAACAAATTTGATTAAATGTTGTTTCCTGAATTCTCTGACAGGACTGCATATAAGGCTGGGGTGTGAACTCATGAGTGAAAACCCATCTCAGGTGTGCATGATGATGAAGAGTGCTCAGTCTGTGTTGCTCCTGCTGCTGCTCTGCTCTCTGTGTGGGACACAGGGCCTGGGTGAGCGTGGAGACGTCCAGGAGACTCGTGCCCTACAGCTTGGCAGCGAGGCCAAAGAAGCCAGTGTGAGAGAGAGAAGGGTTGCAGAGGACAAAAAGCTAAGTGACGCCTTAAAGAGCTTTATCAGGAATCAAATCGCGGATCAGAGGAGGACAGGTAAAACACAAGTTACTAGTATAGGTCAAATATAACAGTTTTAGTAAAACAGGCATTTTATTTAACACAGCTTTATAAATGGCCCCATTTACCCCTGGCACGACAGTTACTGGTAAAATAAGTAAAATATAACAGTTTTGGCTAAATGGTTTAATGAATGCCAGACACAATAACAAATATTGATCAATAATGAGTCCTCCACAATTACAACATATGGTAATAAGTAGACACGTACACAACACAGCTATTCTGACTTGATCTGAGGTGCCCAAAGCATGCATATGTCACTTTGTGTTTCAGATCATGTAGCATTTGGAGCATCACTGGGACCTCATGGAAATAAGGGTCCATTTAACACTGAGATTACCCTGGTTTACAAGGACGTTTTTGCCAATGCTGGGAATGCCTACAACCCAGCAACAGGTATATGTTCTACAATGTGTTGCTAGTTAGCACCTGACTGAGATTAGCAATGTAATTAAGATTCAGCCCTGTTTTGGATTATACATCATGTGCTGTTCTGATGGTCACAGGTATCTTCACTGCACCAGTGAAAGGAGTCTACTACTTCAGCTTCTCTGGTCATAACATCTCCAGCAGGCCCATGGGTCTCAGACTAATGAAGAACGGCCATCAGATGGTGACAGTGTACAATCATCCTGCAGGTAATCGCTTTGAGACAGCAACCAATGGGATGAACCTGCAGCTAAACAAGGGAGACAGCGTGTATATGCGTCTTAGGGCACACACCTGGATTTATGATAATGGTAATGACCACAGCACTTTCATTGGCATTTTGCTGTTTCCACTGTAAAACGGCAACGTCTGTTCTTTTGATGTTTTCAATCTGTTTCTGGTGTTTGGGGTTAACTTGATCTTATTGAATCAGTAGTTCTATGGTAAGTCAGCAAGGATAAATTAGTTGAATGATTACAGACTGTAGGCCTCTCTTATAGTTCAGTATGTCACTGCAATAAAGGTGCTGTTTGAAGGGTTATCTATTTGTCAACCAGCTAAATGTCATACTTTACACTCCAAACAAGCTGGTAGCAATGTATCACCAAAATGTTTGGGTACACTTGTGTTTTGAAAAAAAAAAAAGTTCTGTCGCCTTTATAATAAATTTCTGAATGTTTCGTATAAAAAAACTTCATATAACATCCTCAAGTTATTGTTGTTTGAACTGAACAAATGCATCAAAAGAAATCAAGAAGACATTATTTACTCAATAAATGACACTAGCATGTTAACATGTGTCTAATCTGTGTGTTTTATTCCATGTGCATTCATTTTCATTTGGTCAAAGAAAGGATGTAAGAACTCCTGAGAGAATAGCAGATATACCAATGATCTCAGTAACCACGGTGTCTTTTTCTGCCATCTGCTTCTCATCTACTGTCACAGATACCAAAATGGCATTTCACTAAACTGAGATGATCAAGTGCTCATCTCAGACAGTAGGAAACATTTCAGTTTGCTGGGACCGATTTATGTTAGTGAGATCTTGAAACGGGCTGGAAGAGCTCCTTGCCAAATTGCGGGATGTGAGTGACGAATCACACATTTGTGACACTATTTCAGTCATATTCTCCTGGTATTAAGTGCTGACAGAATCCTTGATTCTGGCAAAAGATTGTTTATATTTGAACTCAAAAGCCAATGAAATACAGGCCTCCTTTCAGTGCTGCTGAAACAAAAATTTAGATTGGCTGGACTAGAGTAGGGCTTGGTCCAGGCCACTTTGTTTGTTTCCCACTTACAAAGACCAGGACTGTGTAAAGCTTTGTGTTTTTGAGCGCACACACAGAACATACAGCGAGCTAAAGGGGAAATTAGTTGGATTTGACAAAAAGTGTTTCTTACATTATATCAACACGGCACATTCCTTTCCACCATGTTTCACTTCTTCTTTTTGTGTTGCCGGGCAAGACATTCAGAAAATTATTAATCATAAAAGGATGAAAGCATTTTTTACTATTAAAACTTGTACAAGTGCTTATACAGAGAACACTGTACCACCTGCAGTCCTGATAAATGATCAAACTAACGAACGTTTGGCCGTGGTCAAAAGCAAAACAATTGTAATTGTATTGTCATTTATTCATCTCCTTCTGAGGGGCAACTTAGCCAAAAAGGGCAAATGGGCTTTTGCCCAGTCAAATTCATCTTGATGACGATCTACACTCAACATTTGGGCTATCTTGAGTATCTTGTCATGGCAAAACATATCAGTTATCTTTTTTTTCTTATTGCTGTGTAAAGTAATATGTTGTGTTTGTGTGGGTGTGACAGAATGAATGTTATGGCATACTGCATTAAAAAAAGAAAAATTCATAACATTCATACATTTCATGTTTCCTTGTTCCTTGTACAGCAATCTTTAGCATCAAAAATTTAGAACGTGTTTGTCCTTGTGGGGAAAATGGACGCCATTTTACACATCCTCTTGCTGTACAAGGAACAAGGAAACATGATAACCAAGGAACCATGAAGTGTCGTGTTGTATAATGTTTACATCAGAAAGTTGTTTACACCAAACTCTCCATGCCTTGAAAACATTGGATCAAAACTAAACAAGATTGAAATGTTGCGGTAGTTTTAAGAGAGGTAACTACATTCTGGAATACATCAAATATACTGTGCCTGTATAGGCAAAGAGGCTTACAGCATAGAGGATGCTGATGTGAGAACTGATGCACAGTTAGAGAGAGCGGGAGAGACAAGGAGACAGAGGCTAGGTATGTGCAGATGAGTAGGCCTATCTCCCTGTGGTTTGACTGATCAGTTTTAGAATCTCAGTCTGTGGACCATGAAACATTACTTTTGTGCGTTGTTGTCTTATACTGTTGGCCACTGAGGCATTAAAGTGCACTGCGACTCTGTTTAGTGTCATAAAAGATGTTGTTCTTCAGGTATGTGTGTGTTTGCTGTTATTTTGTAGATAATAACAGGTTTATTGAAATAGTTTATTATCTGATTGACAACACAATCATACAACATATATTTTATTTCTTCATATCTTTAATTTCATCCACTCAAGATACAATTAGGGCTTCCTGCATATAGCGACAGCATAATATTTAAACAATGCAAAAGTGAAGCACATTCCCAGTATTCACATTCTTTAGTCAACACACTCAATGTCACATATTCCATGAAAATATAGTCAAAGTTAGTCAAAAAAAACTTCCCCCATCAAAACATTTACTCATCATTTTATGGTATGTAACTTTGTAACAGTGTCTGTAGGTTACATAGTAAGCAGGGACACCTTCAATATCAAAGTATCAAAAAGAAAAATGCCCTGGCTGACTGACACATCTACAGTGTATCAACATATTTGTAATTTTTGTTTTCTTCCTCTCAAACAATTAGAAGCTAACATGAACATTTAAAACAATACACACCAACAAGGTAGATAACCATCGTATTTTTACAGTGGAAGCAGCAAATGGCCAATGAAAGTGTTGTGGTCATTGCTATTATCCATAATCCAAGTGTAACCCGTGGGTACACTTGGTCTCCCTTCTTTAGCTGCAGGTTCATCCCATTGGTTGCAGTCTCATAGGAATTACCTGCAGCATGATTGTACACTGTCACCATCTGCTGGCCGTTTGTCATAAGTCAGGGACCCATGCCCCTGCTGGAGTGATTATGACCGGAGAAGCTAAAGTAGTAGACTCCTTTCAAAGTAAATCATGCATGCTTTAGGCAATTCAGATCAAGAAAAAATAGCTGTGTAGTGTATTTGTCTACATTACTAATTGTGGAGGACTCATTATTGATCAAGCTGTGTTAATATGTCTGGCATTCATTAAACCATTTTGCTAAACTGTTATAATTTACCTATTTTACCAGTAACTTGTTGTGTCAGTTGTAAATGGATAAAGCTGTGTTAAAATGTATTTTTGTAATTAAACGTTCATTAAACCACTGGGTTTAGGCTCATGGACTTCTGAAGGTGATGTAATATCCTGGATTTAAAAGTAAGTGTTGATTAAATATTATAGAATGCGTGTCTTTATAACAGGCCTGAGCGTGTACTCAGGTTTATGGTTCAGGACGACCAGACCTCTACCTCCTCAAAGAACAAACTAGCCATAGGCGACACAACATTAGAACATTGTTGTTTCTTATCTTTAACACATGATGGCGGTATAACCGCATATTCCACACTAGGATGTTTCGCTGAAACTGTTCAGCGATAGGCCTACTTGGAATTTAGCTTTTGAGTTCAGAGGTCCAGTTATCAATTTACAATTAAATATAAATGTTTGATTTGTTCAATGACCAATCTGATGCAGTTCAGTTGATCATATGTCTTTGTTTAAAATATTGACATAAAGGATCACAACCAACCAAGGAGAGACTAGGATCGAAAAACAGCCCGGGACTTTGAAACAGAGACCACAAATGAATGCAAAGGGAATTTAACAAACTGATTAGACACATGTTAAGATGCTAGTGTAATTTATTGTGTAAAAAAATGTCTTCATGATTTATTTTGATACATTTGTTCAGTTCAAACAACAATAACTTTGAGGACGTTATATGAAGTATACAAACATTCCAAATTTCATTATAATGGCAACAGAACATTCTCTTTTTTTTGTAACACAATTGTACCCAAACATTTTGGTGATACATTAATACTAGCTTGTTTGGAGTGTACAGTATAAAATTTAGCTGATTGACAAATAGTTAACTCTTCAAACAGCACCTTTATTACAATGACATGCTGAACTAAGAGAGCCTACAGTCTGTAATCATTCAACTCATTTATCCTTACCAACTTAACATAGAACAACTGATTCAATTAGATCAAGTTAACCCCACACACCACAAACAGAAGGAAGACATCAAAAGAACAGACGTTGCGGTTTTACAGTGGAAACAGCAAATGGCCAATGAAAGTGCTGTGGTCATTGCTATTATCAAAAATCCAGGTGCCTGTCCAAAGCCGCATATACACGCTGTCTCCCTTCTTTAGCTGCAGGTTCATCCCATTAGATAATGTCTCAAAGCGATTACCTGCAGGATGATTGTACACTATCACCATCTGTTGGCCGTTCTTCATTAGTTTGAGACCCATGGGCTTGCTGGAGTAATTACTACCAGTGAAGCTGAAGTAGTAGACTCCTTTCACTGGTGCAGTGAAGATACCTGTGACCATCAGAACAGCACATGATGTATAATCCAAAACAGGGCTGAATCTTAATTACATTGCTAATCTCAGTCAGGTGCTAACTAGCAACACATTGTAGAGCATATACCTGTTGCTGGGTTGTAGGCATTCCCAGCATTGGCAAAAACGTGCTTGTAAACCAGGGTAATCTCAATGTTATATGGACCCCGATTTCCATGAGGTCCCAGTGATGCTCCAAATGCTACTTGCTCTGAAACACAAAGTAACACATGCATGCTTTGGGCAATTCTGATAATGTCAGAATAGCTTTGTAGTGTACGTGTCTACTTATTACCATATGTTGTAATTGTGGAGGACTCATTATTGATCAAGCTGTGTTAATGTGTATGGCATTCATTAAACCATTTTGCCCAAACTGTTGTATTTGACCTATTTTACCAGTAACTGTGGTGCCAGGTGTAAATGGGGCCATTTATAAAGCTGTGCCTGTTTTGCTAAAACTGTTATATTTGATCTATGCTAGTAACTTTTGTGTTTTACCTGTCCTCCTCTGATCCGCAATTTGATTCCTGATAAAGCTCTTTAAGGCGTAATTTCTGTCCTCTGTAACCCTTCTCCCTTTCAAACTGGCTTCTTGGGCCTCGCTGCCAAGCTGTAGGGCACGAGTCTCCTGGACGTCTCCACGCTCAACCAGGCCCTGTGTCCCACACAGAGAGCAGAGCAGCAGCAGGAGCAACACAGACTGAGCACTCTTCATCATCATGGACACCTGAGATGGGTTTTCACTCATGAGTTCACACCCCAGCCTTATATACAGTCCTGCCAGAGAATTCAGGAAACAATATTTTGGCTAATTTGTTAGCAAACCGGTTGTTTGATAAGGTCCACACATAAGGGCATACCCCTATCTGGCACCCAAGTCTGAAACTCACTTCCTCCTCACACCCATGTACTGGACTACATTCAGAACAGCTCTTAAAACTCTCCCTTTTTAAACTAATATACACTTTAACAGCATCAGTTACAATTTAGTTTACAATTTTGATTGTGAACTCATTGCTGAACTATGTTCTTACTTACTATACATTTTTATTGTTGACTATTCCATGCAATAACACAGCAACAACACATTTTGCTGCAACACACACAAAGCATTGTCTATCACCATAGAGGTCTGAGATGGGTTTATGTCCAGGAGTTCTCTTCTCGTGCAGTCAGAGATTCAGGCTTAGTCAGTCTTAGAAATGCACAAGGAAACAAAACTAGGCCTAGCAAATCGTGCAAATCAGCTGGAAACAATGAGGAACCATGGAAATGATTAAGAGATAAAACCACACTACGTTACAAAACGGACAACATGAATTTATGCTAGTGATGGTATAGAGCTGTCAGGAGCTACAGCGAGGTCAAAGAATGTGAGACAGACAGAGGTCATTGTGTCAAATTATTACATCTTTGAAACACTAATTAGTCTAGGCACTGCTGACAATCTTGCATTCAGGAGTTTACATCCAGGCAGCAAGCCAACATTGACATTATCAGTGAACAGCCACCAAGCCAGGCCTAAACTTACATTTCATTCATGATCTTGTTCAAAAAGACCCCGTCCAGCAACTCAGAATAATCCAATTGTGTGGTACCCTCGTTAGGCCCAAATGTCTTCACCTAGATAGAGAGAAAATGAATCATTCAATTGAATTCATAGGCTACTACTGTATCTGTACTTGCAAATTATTCAAACATATAAATCGGTTCTTACCCATGTGACAAGCGGGCTCAGCATAAATTGCTTAACAAAGGTGGAGAAAACCTCGCTTTCCATCTCAATCAATAATATTGACAGTTTAATAAATCCTCAATCAGACATTTGCCCTGTCTTCAGAAGAAAACGAGGCTTGTTTTATAGATAGCCTACAAAGCAAGCTTCATTCGGACCATCCGCTTTCTGCAAAGTTGTGAATGAAACACAAACACAGAGGCATTGTGCTTGACATGAATAAAAACAAAAGGAACATAACTGAAACAAAGCAAAGCACCTCAGAGAGCAAATCAACAAAAGATGATACATATAGTTTATATACACACATAATTATAAGAAGTGATATTATTAAATTAAGAGTGCAGGTTTTAGAAACAATCAGGCTCATGAAAATACATTGTAAGATGAACATATTGCTACATTTGGGGCACATCTAACATATTCTGGCAGTTTGTTCCAGTTGTATGCAGCATAACAGCTAAGTGCTGCTCCACCATTTTAGATTAGCACTCAGGGCTCAACTAGCTGATCTGAGTCCGTGGATCTTAAAGCCCTACTCAGTTTTAAATTGTTTAACTTATCAGAGTTGTATTCTGGGCCCAAACCATTCAGTGATTTATAGTCTAGTGGTACATTTACATTTATTCATTTAGCAGACGCTTTTATCCAAAGCGTCTTCCAAGAGAGAGCTTTACAAAAGAGCATGGGTCACTGATCATAACACCGAGATAGCCCCAAACATTGTAGGTAGCCAAACATGCAGTGGAAGCACTTTAAAATCTATTTTGTGACTGGAGTAATGTGCTTAGTTTTCTTGATCTTGTATAAAACTGTAGCATTTTGAATGAGCTGCGGCCGTTTAATGTTTTTTTTTTGGTGGGAAGACCAGTTAACAAACCATGGTAGTAGTCCACCCTTCTAGAAATAAAAGCTGAGTTTCTCTTAGTTACTTTGGGACACCAAACCCTTGATTCTGGCTTTGTTTTTCATTTGATTTAAAGCTGTTTTGGTGATTGCTTTCATACAGTTGGTCCAAGTGAGATCTGAGTCTATTAGAATTAGTAGAATGAAGATTTGGGACTTGGTCTTTGTTTTTTAGAGCCTGAAGGTTGAGGTGTTGGTGATATAGCTATGGCCTTCATAAACTGAACACTAGGACTCTCGTTTATGTACCCTTTCTTAACAGAGACAGAGCTTATTTGAACCTCCAGAGTGATCAGTAAGTCAAAGAAGACATAAAAATAATAATAATACATTTTGTTTAAAGGCGCCTTTCTCGACACTCAAGGACACCGTACAAATTACATTTAAATACAGCAAAAATAAAGAATACAACGTAAAAAAAACAACTGAAATAAGCAACTAAAAATGATCAGAAAGAGTCCTTAAAGTCCTTAACCGCAACAGAAGAATTATCAAAACATAGATATAGACGTACATTCACAAGCTGCAAGAGACCAAAAGTGTCAAGAAGTGCAAAGAGTTATTCGGTATTATTGTCCATGTTATTATCTATGTGGATGTTAAAATCTCTTGTTGAGATACAAAAGTTTTCATCAATGTAGATAACTGATAGTAGTTCAGCAAAGTCATCAATCAGAGTATCCAGTCATGGCAAAACATATCAGTTATCTTTTTTTCTTATCGCTGTGAAAATAATATGTTGTGTATGTGTGGGTTTGACAGAATGAATGTTACGGCATACTGCATTAAAAAAAGAAAAATCCATAACATTCATACATTTCATGTTTCCTTGTTCCTTGTACAGCAATCTTTAGCATCAAAGATTTAGAACGCGTTTGTCCTTGTGGGGAAAATGGACGCCATGGACATTGGGCTGGTAATCAGAAGGTTATTGGATCGATTCCCGGCCGTGCCAAATAATGTTGTGTCCTTGGGCAAGGCACTTCATCCTACTTTCCTCTGGGAGAATGTCCCTGTACTTACTGTAAGTCGCTCTGGATAAGAACGTCTGCTAAATGACAACAACAAAAAACTCTGAGGGCCGTTCTTCTGAAGTCAGAGACCCATGCCCCTGCTGGAGTGATTATGACCGGAGAAACTGAAGTAGTAGACTCCTTTCAAAGTAAATCATGCATGCTTTAGGAACTTCAGATCAAGAAAAAAATTGCTGTGTAGTGTACTTGTCTACATATTACCATATGTTGTAATTGTGGAGGACTCATTATGGGTCAAGCTGTGGTAATATGCCTGGCATTCATTAAACCTGAACAGTTATAATTGACCTATTTTACCAGTAACTGTTGTGTCAGGTGTAAATGGGGCGTTTATAAAGCTGTGTTAAAATGTCTGTTTAGTTCAAACTGTTATATTTGTAATTAAACGTTCATTAAACCACTGGGTTTAGGCTCATGGACTTCTGCTGGTGATGTAATACCCTGGATTTAAAAGTATTTGTTGATTAAATATTATAGAATGCATGTCTTTATAACAGGCCTGAGCGTGTACTCGGGTTAATGGTTCAGGATGACTGGACCTCTACCTCCTCAAAGAACAAACTAGCCATAGGCGACACAACCTAACAAGCGTCAGTCTGGAAAATTGTTGTTTCTTATCGTAAACGCATGATGGCGGTATAACCGCATAATCCACACTAGGATGTTTCGCTGAAACTGTTCAGTGATAGGCCTATACTTGGAATTTAGCTTTTGAGTTCAGAGTTCCAATGATATATTTACAAATAAAAATAAACGTTTGATTTGTTCAATGACCAATCTGATGCAGTTCATTTAATCATAGGCATATGTCTTTGTTTAAAATATTGATAGAAGGGATCAAAACAAACGTTTGTCTATAATCAATCTGGATCCACCACTCAACTCAAAACACGGGCCTTGCACCAGCGCCGGTCGATAGACAACATTCTACTTGTCAGTCATTGTTAAAACATGTTAACTATTAAAATCCTGACAGGAACAATCTAGACCTAATTAGTCCTTTTCATCAGTCCCGCTTGTAATGTATCTTATAGGCTATAGCATACATCTTAAGAAGTAGCTCTAGTTATCACTGCCTGTGATAACGTAAATGTTGCACAGCTTCCTATCTTATCAATAGTTAATCGAAAGAAGGACAATTCGATCCTTTCTAAAAAAAAACTTGTGAAATGTGTAGTCCCACGGGTGTAGGTTATGGACGCTCCTCCATTGTGAGAGAATGAAAAGGGCTCTGCTGGCTGCTGCATCAGTGATGAGTAGGGATAGGGTAGGGTGGGGTGGTGGTGGGTACCGTTGTTATGGCAACAGATTAAGGTCAGAGATATTTTAGACGGCTCCATTAGCACATTTTGCAAGTGCGGTGGATTCAATGCTCTGTGGAGTTTTTGATGTGTGGGAAAGCTATTAAGACATGTGAACACGAAGAGTTTAGGTCAGTTTGGGGTAATAGCTCACTTGCCACATTGTGTCCATATAATTAGCCTGGTGATTTTACTTCTTGCTTTGGAAAGACTCTACACAGGCTGTATAGCCTTATGTAGGCAATGGCCAGTAGCCTATTTTAAATGAAGCGTAAGTCTATCACCAGGCCAATACAAACAAAAAAAATCACAAATTAAAAAGTCAAGTTGTGAAA
>NC_140381.1:5562500-5772500 GCF_054491055.1 Hypomesus nipponensis | reverse complement strand
GATCAATTAAACATCATCATTACCATGCCACACACACAACACACACACACACACACTATACACCCACTTTAACCTCCTCAACAGTCCCCAAACGAAAACAAGAAGGCAACAGCAGTAACAAAAAAAAAAGCCCTTTAGCCATTATGTCCGCTTTCCATCTGCAGGCATCCATGCTGCATTTGTCTAAGGGGAGCGCTAGCCAGCTATACATACATAACCTTTATTCCTGAGCTAGCTCTGGCTGGACCCCAAACAGCCGTCTTTGTGCTCCCGTCTCCCCAATGGAAAGTCCCTTTATCTGCCTGCTCTCCTCCTCCTCTTCACCCCCCCCCCCCCTCCCTTCTTCTCATCGCTCTTTCTTTCCCTCCGTAGGAGAATCTGAGGCAATTGATCATGATCCCCCCTCCTAATGTGCTGCTGCTTGGGAAGTCACCTCACTCGGGTAGGTCTGCTCTCTGACAAAGCCGTCCTCTTCTCTGGCCTCTTCATTTCACTGCTGGTCGTCCATGTCGAGGAAGAATCAGAACTACTGTATGATTCCACTGCGATACGATTGCCGTGAAGGGGGATGGTTTTCCTTCAGCACTGTGTTTGGTAGTGAGAGGTGTGTGATTGAGATTGGTTTGTACTTGTTGATTCTCTCCACTCAAATCAGTCTTCGAACGAGGATGTGCTTACCCAGTACTGACTCACCCTTTTCACTCCCCATCAGGGTGAAATGCTTGGGTGGCATTGAGGGACTGGGAGGGCTCGGGCGTAGCCTGAGCCTAATTCACCACACCACCTTTCCAGTTCCAACCTCACTCTGCCCTTTTATCTCTCACTTCCAATTGTTTTTGTTTTTTTGTCAGAGCAAGGCCTGGAGGAGATGAAGAAGGTGTTGCTGTTGCTGTTGGGGTGTGCTGTCCAGGTGAGTGTGTGTGTTTTGGGGAAGGTGGGGTGGGGCGGGGATGCCGTGTGTCATTGTGAGTGTGTGTTTGTTTGTGTTTTTAATTCCAATATTAAGATTGGGGGAACCTTAGTTTCACCCCACTAACAGGATGTCCGCTCCCCAGGCTATCCAGACTCATTTCCACCCTAATCTCTCTTTCTCTCTCGCTCCCCGTCTTTCTTAGTGTGAGAAGAAAGAGGAGTACATTGACCGGATCCAGACACTCGACTTCGACACCAAAGCTGCCATAGCAGTGCACATTCAAGAGGTATATAACAAACACTCTGTCTGTCTGTCTGTCTGTCTGTCTGTGTGTGTGTGTGTGTGTGTGTTCCTTAGTTTTTCTCTTTCGAAATCCTTCTCCTCAGTGGTGGAACATGCTGGAGGGTGACCTATGCTCACAGCAATCATTTACGTTTCATGTTTCACGCTCACTTTCATGTCCTCTGTGCAGGCTCATAAATACCATTTCTAAACAGATATTTCTCCAGTTGCACATAAGGAGAACCAAACAATTTCCCTGAGGTAAACAAGATCACATGGAGTTAAAGTCATAATGGGCTGAAAATGGAATTGGAATGCTCTGGAACGAACAGTGTGTATGAAACAATACATGCTCACAGAGTTTGGAGGTCTGTAGTACTTCAACAGACTGCCAAGTTTGGATCTGTAAATGAAGTGTGTCAAAAGAGACACTCCCGCACTGTTGTCGTGGTCACAACAGCGTAAACAAACAGTGTTCCAAACATTGTACCTTGACATGCTGTTTTTGAAGATCTAGGTTGTTTGGAAAGATTGCGAGATTCAGTCTTTCTTCAACTGTGGCTGTTCAATCCAATTATATCATCAGATTACACACACAACCGATATCGTTTGATTAGGTAATCCCAACGCTTATCAAACACTGTATATGGAGTTTCTCTTTAGTACTTTGACATCTTCCCCTCCCTCCCCACCCTCCAATCTTGTCCAATCAGGTGACCCACTGTGAGGACAGCGTTCTGGACCTCCACTGGCTAGAGGCCAGTGGCCTTCACCCAGACGACCTGGAGACGGTGTCCAGGAACATGGCTCTCCACCTCAGACGGCTGGTGGAGCAGAGGGACTCACAGCTGGAGGTACAGACCCCGACACAGCCGCCCACGCAGAGTAGGAGCGTGTTAGTAGTGAGGGAGTCAGGTGGCTGAGCGGTCAGGGAATCGCGCTAGTAATCTGAAGGTCGCCAGTTTGATGCCCGGCTGAGACAATTGATGTTGTGTCCTTGGGCAAGGCACTTCACCCTACTTGCCTCGGGGGAATGTCCCTGTACTTACTGTAAGTCGCTCTGGATAAGAGCGTCTGCTAAATGACTAAATGTAAATGAAGTCAAGAGATGCAAGCCCCGGAACTGCAGGGGATCGTTCAGATGTCTTGAGATGGAATCTGTGTGAAATTTAGACCCTCAAGGACATCAAAAGGTGTCCTGCACTGTCAGTGGTTGAGAAGGCGATTGAAAGACCTTGAGAGTGTGTCGCAACGCTAAAGGCAGCGTTGTCGTGTCAGACGTTTGACGGCACTGTAGAAGTAAATGATTAGCTCTCTGTCCTAGTCTGACCTATGAAACGTTGGGGAGGCAGTAGACGAGATGTCAGGTGTTTCTGTGTCTCCCCCCACCCCCTACCCCCCCACCCCCCCACCCCAGTCCATAGTGGAGCTCATGCTGGACAGGGAGAGCCCCCCGCCCTCCCCTCCAGAAGCCCAGTCCCCCAGCGAGGGTCCCAGCGTGCACCAGCAGCAGGCCGGCGCCCATCAGCACCTGGCTGTGGAGCTAGCCGACGCCAAGGCCAAGATCAGACGCCTGCGACAGGAGCTGTGAGTGGAGGACACACACACACACACACTTGTACTACACGCACACACACATGCATACTCATGCACACACACACACACACTCTTCTTTGGTCCAGATTTACTTTACACATACTTTTTTTACACACAGTTTTTTTCCTGTGAGCATGGTTCAAGTGTGAGCCAACCGTGACATGGTGCCAATACGGGGTGGAGGAGAGAGAGATACGGATTGTCACACACACGTACACACATTACACACACTCACACACATACACACACACAGGATAAGATGCCTAGGGGGAGTTTGGCCCAGATTACGACAAGCCTTGGCAGGATCTATGGACTTGCAACATTATTGACCCACATCGACCATCCACTATGTACGCTAAACACACCCACCCACACACACACTCTCTCTCACACACACACACACACACACACACACTCACACACTCACATACCACCACTACCACAAGCACCACAATCCCCATTGAACTCACCCATCCCTCCCTGCATCCATCCATCCTTCCATCTCGCTCATTGTCTGAGCATGGATGTGCTGACTCTGTCCCGGGGCTGTGCAATATCATAAAGCAACCCTCCACGGCATGACTTTGCGCTTTTCAATAGCAACAGCGCAGCACAGTGCTCGTGCTTTGTATGGGAAATGCAATAGCTCTAGGAAGAAGTACATTCTTGTCAACCCAATGATAGATCTGGCAAAAACAACACGGATAATGGAAGCTCTCGGCTGTGAGGGGATGAAGGCCGGTCACGCATAGCAGGATGAAGCGGGAGAGACATGCTTCTCAGAGAAGATGAGGGTTTAGACAGGGAGGAATGGTGTGTGCGTGTGTGTGTGTGTATGTGTTTGTGGGTGGGTGGGTGAAATCTGTCCAGCTTAGCTATCAAGTGCTTGTCATCCAATATCTGTCATCCACTGGAAAACACGAAACGACTCACTTTGTGATATGAATAGGATGGGGTTGTGGGATTATGTGTGTGTGGGTGTGTGTTTGCTTTTGCATATGTGTCCATTGTCAGCATGCTTCGCTGTGTGACAATATACAGTGTGTGTGTGTGAATATAACTAACGTATTCAAACCACGCATACCAGATAACTCTCTCTCTCTCTCCCTCCATCTCCATCCCTCCATCCCCCCGTTCCAGAGAGGAGAAGAGCGAGCAGGTGCTGGACTGCAGACAGGAGCTGGAGAACACAGAGGCTGATCTAAAGAGGCTTCAACAGGAGGTAGACCAGTCGGGGTAGCTTTATCTAGCATCTTCTTGCAGTAGTAACGGCATCCAGACTATTAGGTGGACCCAGGCTGGTCCCAGTATGTCGCCCGTCCAGTGTCACTCCCCCGCTGGGCGGCTCACTAAACACGACCCCTCTCCCTCCCTGGAGGTGACCTTGTACCCTTAACTCTTACTGACACACATCGACCCCCTTATCTGTACCATCGAGATTAACACAGAGATTAATGTACATTGTAGTTTAGTTTAGATGTGGGCTTAGTGACAGTGGCCGATCTCTTCTCCTGTGGGACAACACGAAAGCTTAATGTGGATTTGCGCGCCAGGTTTTTGACTCGGTGTTTCATGTGAAAGTACAATGTTTAGTTCATCATTGAGCCTGTATCAGAGTGTGAATTATACAATGACAATCTGGGGAGGACGACTTCTTCTCCAGGCCGTAAAATAATATTTACGATTAGAGGTAAGAACGATATATAAATGTATCGACACCCCCCCCCCCCCCGACCTGTTTTTTTTTAATCTCTTTTGAGGGAGTCAAACCCTTCCTTAATCCGAACCCTGTCCTGTATTTCATAGGTATGTTTTGTTTTTTCCAAGTTGTTTTCTTTTTTTTCCTTTTGAGAAGCAATCCTTTGGCTCTCATGCCTACGTCCTCACCTGCGGGTGTTTTTCCCCAGAATGCGTCGTTGCTGGCGGACGCGCGGGCGGCGCGCACCTACCGCGACGAGCTGGACGCCCTGAGGGAGAGGGCCATCCGGGCGGACAAGCTGGAGAGCGAGCTGGGCCGCACCCGGGAGAAACTGCACAACATGGAGTTCTACAAGACTAAAGTGGAGGTAGGGCATGGAGGGAGGCAGTCTGGAGGCAGGCTTGCTAATGGAGGTGTGGAGGGAAGCAGTCTGGAGGCAGGCTATGCTAATGGAAGTCGGGTGGCTTAGCGGTTAGGAGTCGGGCTAGCAATCAGAAGGTTACCGGTTTAAATCCCGGCCGTGCCAAATTACATTGTGTCCTTGGGCGAGGCACTTCACCCTACTTGCCTCGGGGGGGAATGTCCCTGTAATTACTGTGAGTCGCTCTGGATAAGAGCGTCTGCTAAATGTGAATGTAAATGTAATGCTAATTGGGGTGTAGAGAGAAGGCATGCTGGGCAGCGCTGACTCAGTGGGACGTCTGTGTTTGAATGTTTTCAAACCAAGTCACTCGTCATTATCCAAACGTCATCAAATGTCGGAGGATGATGCTGTGTTTCCGCCTCATAAATGCCAGTGGTTATGTGTTGTAACCGGATGTGTGTGCGTGTGCGTGTGTGTGTGTGCGTGTGTGTGTGCATCTGCCAGGAGCTGAAGGAGGACAACCAGGTTCTGTTGGAGACCAAGGCAGTGTTGGAGGAGCAGGTGGAGGGCTGGCGCACACGCTCAGACAAGCTGCACCAGCTGGAAAAACACAGTCTGCTGCTGAAGGCCCGGATCCACGACATGGAACAGGTAGGCTTTCTGACCGTCTAACAACCAGAGTAAACAAAGAGTTTTGGGTTCAAATATCCAGAGCAGTTTGCCACTTCACCCCTACCTTCCAGTTAGGGTTTTGAATTTCTGTCTCACTCTTCCTCTCACCCTCTCCTCTCCCGCAGGAGAAGGAGGTGGACAGGAGGCGTGTAGAGGAGCTGCAGGAGGAGAACCTGGCTCTGTGTCTGGCCCAGAGGAGGAGCATGGAGGAGTCCCAGCATCTGGGCTGGGAGCTGGAGCAGCTCTCCAAGAGCCCTGACAACACAGAGAGTAAGGTTCTGATCCGGTCTGGTCCGATCCAGTCTGGTTCAGTGTAAACCTGTTAACACACAACATCAAGTCGTTAAACTGTATAGTTTACCGGCTACTTAAAAAGACATCATTTTGAAAGACGAACATAAGTGTGATGTGTGTTTGTGTGCGCAGGTCAGAAGTCCCTGAGCGAAGAGGTGAGCGAGAAGACCAGGAGTCGTCTGCTGAAGCTGGAGAAAGAGAACCGCAGCCTGCTCAGGACCATCGAGGACCTGAAGGCCGTCTGCGGCCTCCGAACGCACCACGACCACAACCACCCCGCAGCGCACATCCACAGCTCCGCGCAGAGCACATCCTCCTTTGAGCATCCCCTGCTGGGCCGAACCAAGACAGGGGACAGCGCCGCCATGGACGACAGCGACTCGTCGCTTTCCTACACGTCGGCGCTTCAGCACGCCCACGGCGACGAGTCCGAGGCAGAGATCGCCCGGCTGGAGAGGGAGAGCGAGACCCTGGAGGAGAAGATGGACCCTCGGGAGCAGGAGAAAGGTCACCTGGAGAAGAAAGGGGACCTGAAAGACCTGACCTCCGACCTGGAAGAGCCAGAGAGAGGCTCTCCTCACTGCTCGCCCTGTCCCAAGAACAGCAGCCCTGTCTGGGGCAGCTTGGCGAGCCGCTCGCCCTACTCCTCCAAGCACACGGAGCGTCTGCAGGCCAAGTGCGGCGTGCTGGACACGGAGAACCAGCGCTTACAGGCTGCCCTGGATAACACTGGTGGGTTTCTAGAGGACGGATGAAGTATAGCACTACTCACGTTCACTTTTCGTAATCGAGCGCAGTGATTCCCAACCCTGGTCCTCAAGGCACCCTATCCTACCTGTTTTAGATGTTTCTCTGCTCCAACACAGCTGATTCAAATGAATGGTCATAAGCAGGCTTCTGCAGAGCTGGACCCATTCATTTGAATCAGGTGTGTTGGAGCAGGGAAACATCTAAAACATGTCTCCTGGTTCCCTCCCTCCGGGCCAGGTCGTAAGCTCCAGCGCGTGGAGGCGGAGGTGCAGGAGCTGGAGGCGGAGAACCAGGCCCTGCAGGCGGGGCTGGAGGAGCTCCGGATCTCCTCCCGGAGGCTGGAGCAGCTGGAGGTGGAGAGCCGCATCCTGGAGGTGGAGGCCTCGGGCCTGGAGAGGGACAAGAGGAGGCTGGAGAAGGACAACCGCAGGCTCAAGCAGCAGGTCAGCGGTGGGGGTGGTGGTGGTGGAGGAAGTGGTGATGGAGGAAGTGGTGGGGTGGAGGGTGGTGGAGGAGGAAGTGGTGGAGCAGGAAGTAGGGGTGGTGGTGGTAGAGTAAGTGGGGGTGGAGGAAGTGGGGGTGGAGGAAGTGGGGGTGGAGGAAGTGAGCGTGGAGGAAGTGGGGGTGGAGAAAGTGAGGGTGGAGGAAGTGGGGGTGGAAAAAAAGTGAGGGTGGAGGAAGTGGTTGGGTCAGAGTCTTCTGCAGATGGGTTTGCCGTCGGTTGCCGTCGGTAGCCACACGAGTCCATGGTGCCGTTGAGCAAGGAAGCAAATCCAGATCGTCAGAACAACAGTCTGACTGTGTCCCGTTCCGACCCCCCCAGGCAGAGATCCAGGACGCCACTCTGGATGCGGCCAACGTGCGCGTGGCCAGCCTGGAGCGAGAAGCCCGCGCCCTGGGCAAGGAAGCGGAGGGCCTGAGGGAGACGGCCGACAGGGTGAAGGCCCTGGAGAGGGACAACAGGGAGCTGGCCAAGCAGAACGCCATCGACCAGAGAACCCTGGCCACGCTCAGAGAGGTCAGGGGGCCGGGGCTGGTTAAAGGGATAGTTCGCTTGAATGAGAGGCCGGCTTTGCTGTGTCACGTCAGGGGTGTCTTGATGAGATGTGAGGGTTTGAGATATAAAATCGGGATGTAAAATGTTTTGTTTCTTCTCTTGAGATTTCTCCATTGTTAAAGCTACAGTAACATTTCCTGATGACTCATTGCGCTGAAAGGACAAAGTGGATAAACATGAATAAAACATTTTCCTTCTGAAAAGTGACCTCAGATGCTCCAACTGATTGTTAGGGTTGTGTGTGTGTGTGTGTGTGTGTGTGCGCGGGCATGTGTGTGTGTGTGTGTGCGCGGGCATGTGTGTCTGTGTGTGTGTGTGTCTGTGTGTGTGTGTGTGTGTTGGTGTTGTAGGAGTTGGTGAGTGAGAAGCTGAAGAGCCAGCAGAGAGAGAATGAGCTGGAGAGGCTGGCCCACCAGCTGGAACTGAAGGTGTTCAACCTGGACTCTCCAGCCAGCGATGAGGAGACCTCAGAGAGCAGGTAGAGATACAGTCTGCACAGACTCCCTCCAACTGGTTCAAAGCTTTAGAGCTATGGCTGTGAGATGTGGATACTGAATAATATAACTGAAAAATAATGATATCTTATAATATTTTGAAAAATTCTCCATATTTATTTTCGAGCAATAAAGCTAAACAAATTCTTCAGTAAATGTTACAGGGTTCTTGAATAGGCCAATACAATTGTGCTCTTCCACCCCCCAGTAGGTTCAAGATGCTGGAATCGGAGCTGGAATCTTCCCTGAAGAGGTCCCTGCAGATCAAGGAAGACAAGATGGCCGCCCTCGAGGCTCGTCTGCAGGAGTCCTCCACCCTCAACCAGCAGCTCCGCCAGGAACTCAAGACTGTGAGGGCTTTTCACATTCAACATTTCTCAACCTCGAGAAATGTTTTAAAGAGGCTCTTAACATTAAAGAAGTGAAGATTTGTCTGTCCCTACCCAGAAAAGGAACAATAAAACACTGTCTGACCTTTGACACCTCTGTGTCTCTTCCAAAGGTGAGGTTGAACTACGAGGCGCTGCAGCAGAGAAACGAGGAGGAGCGGGCGGACGCTTGCTCCGCCCCCCAGAGGGAGAGTGGCAGGGCTCCCAGCGAATGGCAGCGGGAGAGCCAGGAGGCCACCAGGGAGCTGCTGCGGGTGAAGGACCGCCTCATCGAGGTGGAGAGGAACGTGAGTGGACAAGAGTAATACTGGATCAGCTAGAAGGCCAATCAGAGTGTTAACACACAGTTTAGCTACACCTGTTCACTTTTCTCCTCCCTCCATCCATTCTACTACTTTTTCATGTTCTTGTAGTGTTTGTAGGATTGCCTGTTTCGTTACGCAAGACAGTGACAGTGAACTGGAACCCGAATCAGTCTATAAACCAGTTCACAGTGAACTGCAACCAGTTCAGGAACAATGTGGGTCAACATACTGAGTAATCATGTATTGATCCTGGCCCTCTCTTGTCACCCACCCACCCCTTCCCCCCACCCTCTCTCTCTCTCTCTCTCTCTCTCTCTCTCTCTCTCTCCCCCCTCCCCCAGAACGCCACCCTGCAAGCGGAGCGCCAGGCGCTGCAGGCCCAGCGGGCTCAGCTGGAGGCCCAGTCCGAGGGGCTGCAGGCCCAGATCCTGGCCCTGCAGAGGCAGACCGCCTCGCTGCAGGAGAACAACACGGCGCTGCAGACGCACAACGCCAACCTGCAGGTGGGGCCCTCCTCACCTCGCTCCCGCTACCGCTCCTACCGGAACGTGCCGCGTCGCAGAAACACTCTGACACGCTTACACACCTGACCTGACCGTACCTCACCTCACGCCTGACCTGACCGTACCTCACCTCACACGTGACCTGACTGTACCTCACCACACACCTGACCTGACTGTACCTCACCTCACCCCTGCTTTGACTGTACCTCACCTCACCCCTGACCTGACTGTACCTCACCTTACACCTGACCGTACCTCACCACACACCTGACCTGACTGTACCTCACCTCACGCCTGACCTGACCGTACCTCACCTCCCTCCCCTCTGCGCCCAGGTGGAGAAGTCCACACTGAACTCCCAGAGCGCCTCCCTGCTGGCCCAGAATGCCCAGCTGCAGAGGCAGCAGTCGGCGGCGGAGGGCGAGCGCGAGGGCGCGGCGCGGGAGCGCGAGGAGGCGCGCAGCGTCCACGAGCAGCTGCTGCGCGACCACGAGCGTCTGGCGGCGCTGCACGAGCGTCAGGCGCAGGAGTGCGAGGCGCTGATGGGGAAGCACGGCGGGCTGAAGCACGCTCACCGCAGCCTGGAGCTGGAGCACCGCACCCTGCAGGACAGGTACGCCCTCCTGGGACACATCACGTCTGGGGAAGTAGTCCTGGGAAATGACTAGTCCTGGAAAATGACGAGTACTGGAAAAAGACTAGTCCTGGAAAAAGAATAGTCCTGGGAAAAGACTAGTCCCGGAAAACGATTAGTCCTGGAAAAAGTCAAGTCTTGTGACAGTCAAATTCAAGTCATGTACAAAGTCTGTGTGCCTAAATTTGTGTTGTTGTTTGTCCTTGTGTGTGTGTGTGTGTGTGTGTGTGTGTGTGCTGCAGGTACAACACTCTGCTGCAGCAGAGAGCCAGACTGGAGGGCCTGGAGAAGGCTCTGAAGGAGGAGCAGGAGAAGATGGCCCTGGAGAAGGAGCAGCACAGGACCACCGCCTCCGAATGCTGCAGGCTCCGCGACGAGAAGGACTGGTGAGGAGGACACGCACACACACACACACACACACACACATGATATACACACGCGCGTGCGCGCACACACACACAACTACAAACACATGCAGCTCACTCATCTCATACGTAGATACTAATAATCGTCTAATAATACCTCAGGCTGAACCGGACCTACCGCCAGCTGGTGAAGGACAACGAAGAGCTCCAAGCCGACCATAAGAACCTGAAGAGCCTGCTGAACAGCACCAAGCTGGACCAGACCAGGCTGGAGTCGGATTTCTCCAAGCTCAAGGATCAGTACCAACAGCTGGACATCACCTCCACCAAGCTCACCAACCAGTGTGAGGTACAGATTGGCTTTGATTGGAATTTCAAGATTTGGATACCGAATTATGTCTTCTTCACTGTTTTCTAGTCGTCGGTAGGCCGAGTAAAATCAGTTTGTGTGGATTTTCGATTGTCATCAAATGAGCCGTGCGCTCTCAAGCTGAGGTTCCGTGTTCCGTGTGCAGCTTCTGAGACAGGTGAAGGGGAACCTCGAAGAGGAGAACCGCCATCTTCTGGACCAGATCCAGACCCTGATGCTGCAGAACCGGACCCTGCTGGAACAGACCATGGAGAGCAAAGACCTGTTCCACGTAGAACAGAGACAGTACATGTATGGAACCCTTACACGTCATCAGTGTCAACACTACAGCACTCAAGTTCTACTTCACAGTGTTCTACATACAACATTACCCATGTTGACATAGGTGTTGAAGTGCGGCTATGTGCATGTAACTCTTTCATGACAAGTCTTTACCAGGTTTCATAACTATCTCTTAAGACATCTGGAAGCATAACACTTTTTAGGAGAGTGTGTTAGGATTGCTTTGGCGAGTTATGTTGCCCCCTCTGCACCAACAACACAGACAGAGCATGCTCATCATTCTATTAAGGGGACCCAAAATATTCTGCTACTCTCTGAGCATGCCCGGTGGAGCTCCCGGTTTAGCCGAGTCGTGGATTATTGATGCTGTCTGACATAAGTGATGTGCCAGGTTTAAAAACAAAATTGACTGACCTAAAATTCTCTCTTACTCTCGTTCTCTCTTTCTCTCTTCCTCCCTCCATCTCTCTTTACTCATTGGCCTGGACCAGATGAATCTCACTGAGATATTTTATCTGTTAACAGCAAATGACTATGAAGGCAGAGTGTAAAGCATGAAAACGTTATAGCTTCATTGTTTCTCCAAAAACCACAACCTTATTGTTTTGAGATGTTAAAGGAGCAGTCTTTCAGACACTTTGACAGTTGAGCTAAATCAGACCGGTGAGTGTTTACTCTTGAATGTAAACACGTCCAGATCGCCCCTCTAACCTCTGGCTAATGCTAGCCTGGGTGTTATTTTACTGTGAGACGAGTACTGTATGTATCTCTCATTGGCTTTTGTTTCCTCCTCAAAGAGACAAACTGAACGAGCTCAGGAGGCAGAAGGAGAAGCTGGAGGAGAAGATCATGGACCAGTACAAGTTCTACGACCCGTCACCTCCACGCAGGTACCGGAAAACGCGTTCCTAACAACCGTCGTACATTACACAACCACACCGACTGCACGTTACCGCAACGTCCGACAGCCAAATTCACACAGAGTCTTTGAGCGGGGTCAATCAAAGTCGGTGGACGACAAGCGCGTTCAAGAGAACGGGCTCGAGAAGGGCACGTTCAAACGGGGGTGGGGGGATTTTCCCCTTCTCTCTCTCTTCCAACCCTCCAGGCGAGGGAACTGGATCACCCTGAAGATGAGGAAGCTGATGAAGCCTCGCAGCCGAGAGCGAGGGTCCGAGCGCTCCCCGCCCCTCACGCGCTCCGGCTCCAGGGAGGGCCCCCCCGGTGGCCCCAGCTCCTCCTCCTGCCAGGACGACGGCTCCTTCGTCGGCTCAGACGGCTCCGGGGGCTCCGCCTCCACCTCGGTGACCGACGCGCTCTCGCCGCGCCGCCGCAGCAGCAGTGAGTACAACCTCTCTGACCACACCAGGCCCGGGCCAGGCCACAATAGGCCGGGCCGAAATGGCCTAACCAATCTACGGCTGCTGTGGGCGGAGCTGTTTTCGACAGGGCCGTCCCCCCGCCGCCTCCCATTGGACAGGGAGATAGGAGGCTTTTGACATCAGCCATTGTGTCGTCATTTGAGGACGTTTCAGCAGAGAACTCTCCTATTTTTATAGATGCCTACCCCCCTCGCCCAGAGGGCAAATAATTATTATAAAAATAAATTATATCCGATATTCGAACGAAATCATTGCTTATCCCTTTCTGTCTTCCTGAATAGTCTTCTTCTGCCCATACATGCATACATGCAGTACACATATGTATACAGGATTGGATGACATGGCATGCATAAACTGTCCATGTTTGTGAACACCCAAAAACCTGGCATGTCTACCCTGCTCTCGAAGAAGTGTGCTTTCTTGCATTTCCTATGTCGGTGTTGTGCGTTCACGTGTGTTCTCTTCATTCCACTCTCTCTCTGTCTCTCTCTCTCTCTCTCTCCCTTACTCCACCCCTTCCTCCCCGTCTCCCTCCCTTGTCCCTCACTCCAATTCCTTCACCTCTGCCTCCCTCGTGTTCACACGTTCGCAAAGTGTCCGCCCTGAAAATCTTTCCCCTCATGAGGAACAGACTGAAGGACAGGGACAAAGTCAAGTCTGTCTTCCGTTCCTCCATGTGTAAGAAACGCGACACAGTCGACCAATCGGCGCCTGCCGAACCTCATCTGGGTTGTTGTTTTGGTTTTTTTGTGCTTAAACCTCATTAGCGCGCAGTGATTTCTTCCTTTTGTCGTGCCATGGTTGCTATTCACAGACTAGCTCGGCATAGTTTGCAGGGATTTAGCTCTTTTAATCACTTTTCGCTAGCGATCATTCATGGCGGCATTCCTGCATACCATTATCAGTGCTAAAATGCAGCTACTGTATGAAGGTCAACTGTCATAGCCATACCCTTCTGACATGAAAATCACACAACTAGACCATCCACCATCCAATGTCTATTATATTATCATCTATACAGACGCGATATCTAAATGTCTGTGTGTTCAGAAATATTTGACTGTATCTGCCCTCTGCATAACTATAGACTAACAGCATATGGAGAGCAGTTGGTTTGAAGGTTGCAACACAGCACAGTCCACTCAGAGGTCAGGGGAATACTGCATTGCAGGAGTGCCTCAGAACTGCATGTGCTTCTGTTTCCCTGGGACCAGCTAGCCAGGGGACACAGAGGGGCAAGCCTTACAGATGGGATATGGTGTTCGTTTATTTATGTAATACCGTATTTGTCTCAATGGGATAACCTGAAAAGGGACAGGGGTGGGGGAGAGAGGACGTTTTTAAAGGAAGCCACTCTGCATACTCAAATTCAACTCATTTCTCACTACTTCACTCCTCCCTCCTCACCCCCCCCCCCTCCTCCTCCAAGCCCTTAATGACCTGATGGACACTACGGCCCTGGCCGTGGACCAATGGGGTGCCAGCTCAGAGCAGCTGGAGGGGGAGGGGTCAGAGGGCGAGGAGGACGGGAAGGAGACGTTGACCTCTTCCTCCCTCACCTCCTCCATCTTGTCCATCATCCATCCTCATCACTCCGTCACCACCACACCCTGCCATCTCACCACCAACAACCCATCAGCTGTGCCCGAATGTTCTGAGTTCTGGGTGTCAGGTACATGCAGCGTTCTGAATACCGTTCCATTGGCTAACCTTTTCATGTTCCGTTTCGTCATTGTATTGTTACATTCCCGCAATTATTCCTTTTTATCTGTTGAGTATCTTATTAACATTTGTTTGCAGCAGGGATTGTTTTTTGAGGCGGGAATGATAACATCTCAGTTGTTCTATGGGTGCGGCTTTTTCCTCTTGCTTTTAACCAGAATCATGAAATAGCTACACCTCTGCATTCCTCCACACCCATCAGGCGGGGTGTCAATCTCTGACCTCTGACCCCTGACCCCATTCTGCTCCACAGACAAGGATTCTAATGACAGCGCCGTCCCATCTGGCTTCGACGACAACGATGACTTACAGAACCACGGTGAGCAATTAGACTGAGTGATTATTACGGGGGATTCGCCATGGCGATACAGATGAATAAAGCAGCAGCACGGGAATTAGGATGTAAATCCATCCATCCAGCATAAACATGGCCTTGATTCAGATTAATCTCTGTTTTTCCAGAGTAGTCACCGGCAATATGAGCGGCTTTGCAATGTTTCCACCTGTTGGCAAAGACATGTCATTACACTGGTTTTATTATGGCACAAAGGTTTCTTGTTAAATATGGCATTACAAAATGGCATGTCAAGGATATAATCTCACATGCAGTTCACAGATAATAAAACGCAGTCATGATTGGGATGTATAATCCCTGAATAAATAACCGAATAGCTTTTTCTCTTTCTTGCCTCACTCATCCAGGTCTGAATTCAGACACAATCAGGATATTTCAAAATCAGGGACAACAACATAACAACCTTTCCCCCTGGTTTCTCCAGGTTTGAATGGCGTGGGCAGTCGTGCCCAGAGCGAGAGCAGCGGTGAGTTCAGCCTCAGCCTGGACAACGAGCCCTGGTCCAACGGAAGCAGCCCCATCCAGCCCCCTCCCTCCCGCCGCTCCTCCTCCTGCCAGCCCCCCAGCGACACCTCCACCCCCCGAAACGGACGCCCGGCACCCAGGGACAAGGCGTCCGAGGGCTCCTCCCTGCCCATGGCCATCCCCACCACCAGCACGCCTGGCGTGAGCCACTCCGCGCACAAACCAAGAGAGGCGGGAAACGGGGACGTCTGGCCGTGCCGGAGGAGCGTCATCCGGAGGGGCTCGGGCGGGAAGATCGCCCGCCGCTTGTCCGCCGTCGAGACGCTCGGCGGCAAACCGGTTGAAGGACCTCCGGGGGCGAGCCGACCGGAGCAGACCCCCCGAGCCTCCGCCTGCTCCCCGATCACGGTCCTCTACGTCCAGGGTAAGTCGTCCTCAGCGTCGGGCTGCCTCAACTGCTTCTCCGTCCCGCTGGGGAAAGACGTGCGTCTGAGGGGGCCGCGGCCCCCGTCCACCCTGCCCCGGGCCAGCAGCGTCATCTCCACGGCCGAGGGGTCCTCGCGGCGCTCCAGCGTCAACAGCGACTGCAGGGTGGGGGCGGGGGCCAAGATCGACCTTGCGGTCTCACCGGCCGACGGCATTCAAGAGATTGAGGATTGCGGCGAGGATTCAGCCAATCGGGACGCGCGACAGTATACGGGTTTGAAAGAGCCCGTGGCGCCAGTCAAGCCCCCCAGAGACCCAGCTGTGGCCGCAGCAGAATCTGAACTCAAGACTTCCTGTGTGGAGTCTTTGTTTGGCTCCCCCTTCGATTTCACCGCAGTTTTCTCTGACACAATCTTCAGCGAGGCGGCGGTCGCCACTCACGCCGAGAACCAAAAGAACCAGACGTTCCTTTCTCTGAACCCTTCCCTTGTCCGGAACATCAGCTGCCCGCCCCTGAAGCAGGAGTCCACTGACAACATGGCTCGGCCAGAAGACCAGACCCAATCTGCTCTAAACCAAAATGGCCGCCACGACTGTGAAAACGAGAGGGAGCTTACCGATGACAAGCAGTTTGTTATTGCATGAATATGATTCTGATTGAGTTATGCAAATACAAATACAGTTGCTATGCATCATTTGAATCTACTCTGAGTGAAGGAAAAGCTACATTTAAATGTTTCATTTTGTTGGGAGGGAACAACAGTACTGATTAGGTTCTTTTTAGGAGTAGATGTAAGTAGAACTCTTAACTTTTACAGTATGTATTCACAACACTGTATGTCTTTAAGATCCCTCAACTTTTAGATACAGTTTTGTACACATCAAGCACTACACCATCCTATTGTTATGGGCTTGAATCACAAGTTTAAATAAAATGTAATTGATATGGGTTTACCTTACCTTAATAGGAATACATTATTAGTAGATCATTCCTGTATTGCTATTACCTGGCTTAAGCACATTGACAATCTTACTTTGTGTATTTTAAGTTTGTTTGCCAAAACCCTTTTCAGTGTTTTAGAAAAGTATTTTTATGTATTTTATTTGTATTTATAAGCAATTTTTGAGTGCGTCCTCAATACTCAAATGCACTTGTGAGTAACCTGCTCTGTTTCAATACAGTTGGTTTTTTTTTGCCATTGTGTTATTTAGGTCTGGGAAAACTTTATCAAAACATGCTCATTAGAAACAGTGTATATGTTGTAAAATAAAACATGTATCTGAATGTATTATTTCGCTTACATTTTAAAGTGATTGCCCAGTAGAGATTTAAGGAATTAATAATAAATTAGGGAAGTTTATAATGTTAAAACGTTGTAATAATAACACGATTTTGATTGGACCCAGTTTTGTTACATAGCGACCATGTGACAAAACGAGGAAGTTCCATGGGTACGCTTGTGGTGGAAACTATTTTGTCCTGGATGGGTGGAGTGTTCGATTGATAGCCGACATAGCACTAGAAACTGGAAAACACAACGCATTCGGACTACTTCGGATTGTGAAACGTATAACCCCAGTGTTTCAATAGCAAACAACGAACGATTGCTGTTGTTACTGTACTCGCTGTGTAAGATACCTGCAGTTCGGCTGGAGTGGTTGCAACGATTATATCTTTCAGCGCGGCGAGTGTACCCGGGGTTTGGCAAGATGCTCAATGCCGCTGCTGCCGAGAGGAACAAGGAGCCCATTTTGGCGGTGCTACGGGAGTGTGTGGACACAAATAGACCATTGAACGCTCTTGAGATTTCCTCGGGTACTGGTCAACATGTCACTCACTTCGCACAATCCTTACGCAATATTCTATGGCAGCCGTCAGAATTTGATCGGCAGTCCATCGCCAGGTAATTTCAGAATGCATGCACTACCACGTACGTATTTTATATATTCAGATTTGAACTAGACGGTTCTCTCAAATGCAGAAGGTTTAGCGACAGAGTTGGCGCTTTGACAGATTGAGGAATAGTATCGGTAAGATTACAATTAAATGAAGGGCTACCCTTTCATTTGATGGACAACAGTGCAATTGTTTTCTGGTGCACGTACGCATTGAGAACCGTCTCTTTTGTCCCCTGCAGTATAGACGCGTACAGAGCACACTATAACCTGGACAATGTGAAGCCCGCCATCCACCTCGATGCCTCGCAGCCCAATGAACACTGGGCTGGGATCCAGCCCGAGTCTCTGGATCTGGTCCTTAACATCAACATGATCCACATATCTCCTATGGCCTGCACAGAGGTAAGAGGGCCCAATCCAATGAATTGAGACCATCATTTCCATGCATTTCAGATTATTATTATTTTTTGTAGCTTTTGCCGAGTGCTGTTAGTTTTCTCTTGATACCCACACAGGGGCTGTTTAAAGGAACGGGCGCCATCCTAAAACCACAAGGGGTCCTGCTGACATATGGGGTGAATATAATATTGATGAACGCGTGCAGTGTTATATGCATGTTACAACACCGTGTGATACACCCAGCTTGAGTTTGAAACGACGCTACTGCTGTGTTCGCAGCCCTATGCGGTGAACGGGCGGATCACCCCTCAGAGCAACATCGACTTCGACTGCAGTCTCCGGCAACGGTGAGGCAGGATTCCATTGGCGGCAAAAAGTGTGAACGAGAGTGAGGGGGACATCTTGACATCAGTTGAGAGTAGCTACTCACATGTTTCCCTCCCTCTCTTTCTGTCTTTATGTTGGTTCAAGGTGCCCTGACTGGGGTCTCAGAGATGTATCCCTGCTCAGTTCATTAGCACAGAAGAGTGGCCTGTTTCTGGAGAAAGTGGTAAGGCCTTTCTAAACAAGTGCGGCACAAGAACGTGCGAATGTGTGTGTTTGTTACTTCCAAGGTGCCAGATTGTGACTGGTTTCTACCTGTTTAGGTTGACATGCCTGCAAACAACAAGTGTCTTCTGTTCCGGAAGGAAAGCTTGGTGTGAAGAATCTGCTATTGTTCCTTTTGTTGATGCCACCTCAATCTGAGATTCTATTCCAGCTAATCACCATGCATTACTATGTCACTTCCTGCTCAGGATGACCAAGAATGAACATTTGACCAGTTATTTAAACTAACTTGACCTATGACTTTATCCATATCCACTCTAGTTTAGTTTGGTCCCAATATCCTCCATTCCTTAGTATTCACATTTCATAGAATACACTTGTGCACAGATTTTATACTTTGTATAACTTCAAACTGTATGGCTCACTCTTGTGCTTGAATAAAAATTAATACAAACAAGCATTCACAATTATATTTTCTACTTCATACAAGAGTAAAAAAATGGGTTTTATTTTTGTGATACAACTTAATGGTTTAAAGAACAGGGATATTTACAATGAAAGGGAATGCTTTACCAAATGCTCTGTTGAGATTCTTCACAGTTGGTTATACATAAACACTTCTTTTAGTGAAATGTAATACAAACACTTAGCACACCAACAGAAAAACCCTCACCATGACTCACCATAATATTACTCTATTGGCAGTACTGGAAGGTCAGTACGTGGCTACGTCCGTATGAGACGATCCACAACCTTACACATGATGCATCCGGCAACTAATAACATCATTTACAATGACGTCATTTTACAACAGTTATGATAACCCCCCCCTGTCGTCAAAAGTGACCAGCATCAGTCCTGAAACCTGTGGAGCATTTGGCAGGTCTTCTTCCCTATCACCTCCCGGATCTTCTTCAGCCTCCGGTCAGTGATGGGTCTGACGTAGCTGTCTGGCTGGATCACGGCCATGCCGTCCTGCACTTCCCCCATCACCACCAGCAGGGGGCCCTCCTCCATGGTGATGTTGGGACAGGGGCAGCCCCAGTCTATCTTAGCCAGCGTCACCTCCAGGTGCCTGGTGTTGAAGAAGGCCAAGCCCATCTTCTCGTCACGCAAGACCTCGTCCAGGCTGAAGCGGGCAATCCCAGAGTCCAGGTCCTCGATGAGCTCTGTCAGTCGGCCCACGATGGCAAAGTCGCTTCGGCAGAGGCTGGGCACCATCTTGCCCTTGACGCGGCAAGTCTTGCAGGGCCGGCTCTTGGCGTGGGGGCAGCTGGCCTCGCACTCCTTCTTGCTGCGGAAGCTGTTGGCGTTGCCGTGGCAGCCGCCGTAAGCGAAGGCCTGGCACTGTTTGGAGAGGGAATTCCAGGCCCAGCGGCCCTGCCACGACTTGCAGGGGCCCTGGACGGCGGGCAGGGAGCATGTGCCGGCGCCCTCCCGCTGGCACGACGCCCGGCACTCTTCGTACGTCTGGAAGCGGTTGCGGCCGTCCTCGCAGCCGTTGTTGCCGAACGCCACGCAGGTGGCCTGCTTGCTGTCGTAGTACCAGTCCACCTGGCGCTCGCCGCCGCAGTCTCGCCGGTCTACCTCCGCCAGGCAGTCGGCGGGCGAGAACGGACGCCCCATGGACATCCCCAACTCCGGGTCCTCGGAGAAGTCGTCGTCGGCGCGCCGGACGACCGACAGGGGGTAGTCGGCGCGCAGGGCCCCGCCGCTGTTGCGGGCGATGCAACTGTAGATGCCTGTGTCCCACACCTGGGCGTTGTAGATGACCAGCTGACCGATGTTGGTGATGACCACGTTGCCGTACATCCGGTCGGGGCGCATCACCAGGCGCTCCTTGCGATCGGTCTGCTTCTCCCAGGTGACGTCGGGCCGCGGCGCCCCCATGACGTCGCAGTGGAAACTCACGGTGCCGCCCACGTAGATGGACTGGTGGCTGGGGTTGGAGAAGAGCGTAGGGGGCATGGGGTCCTCCAGGGGGGAGCTTGGGGTGGGGTTGGCCGTGGTGTCCTGTGGCAGAGGGCTGGCTTGGGGCCCGGCCAGGTAGAAGCGGCAGGTGACCACCGTGATGGTCACCCCTCGTGCGCAGGCCTCGGCGTCCATGTAGCAGCGGTTGAAGTAGGTGAGGCCGTCGGAGGCGCAGGTGAAGCTGGGCTCCTTCTCGCAGCGGTCCTGACACTTGCAGATGGGCTGGCCCTCCCAGATGTCACAGGTGGCCCCCTGCTGGCTGCAGATGAAGCCCTGGCAGGTGGCAACTGAGACCTGGTCTTCTCCACGCTCCAGGCCGTCCGGCTCGGCTGGTGTGCCATCAGAGAACCGTGCAGCCACACAACTATTGAGGCCACACACGTTGGTGCAGCACTTCTCAAAGTCTGCGCAGTCCTGAGGAGCAAAGATGTTGGATTTTTTTTTTTACTGGATTAAAGCATCTCCTAAATGACACAATATGTATATGTCTTTCATGGAATTTTCACAGATCATTTAACGAATAGCAACGTCTTACCTCGTCGACGTTGCATTCCCTCTCGCAGGTGCTTTGTGCATCAACCCAGAGGTTGGCATTCAGCGTGTTCGGACAAACTCCTTGATGCTTAATTTGGACTCCTGTTAAACTTGCACTCGAAGCGTCCTGGGGCAATGCCCAAACCAAAATCATGAAAACGAGAATAGTCCATCTGATTCTTCTTAATAAAAGTCCCTCTGGACTAAGTACTTTTTGCCGAGGCGCATCAATCTTCACTCCAACCTCCCAATGTCCGACACAAGTTGTATGCATTATTACTTATTTGCCATAAAACACCAGCCACCTATTATTTCCATATCTCCGTCAGTTTCTCATGAAAGCAAACTCGTTATTTCAAACCGCAGTTGTTCCGTTTGTGCGTAACCAATCTGGGAACAAGTGCCAATTT
The DNA here is from genome assembly GCF_054491055.1 of Hypomesus nipponensis. Lineage (NCBI taxonomy): Eukaryota > Metazoa > Chordata > Actinopteri > Osmeriformes > Osmeridae > Hypomesus > Hypomesus nipponensis. The sequence continues at coordinate 5,751,419 of NC_140381.1, read as the reverse complement.
GTTGCGAGCTGAAAATAATCTCTTCTTCTCAAATTGCAGATGAATAAACCATTATCCAGCAACATCTACCCACTCGAATACAACGACCGAAGAAGCCTACTTCAAAGTAACAAATACAAAAAAAACAGGATACAATTGTAGCTCGATATTCTTTAAAAAATGACTTAAAACTTAATGTCGAAGCTTCAATTTGCTCCAAACCAAACCTAAAACGTGTCTCTGCATTCGTGCAAAAGCAGACGTGCACAAAGAAAGAGAAACGCAATATCGGTGAGTGTGAATGGAGGTGGAAAGGGCAGCCCCTCTGACCGCCCCCGTGGTCATCCAGCGTCTGAAACTTTTACGAAGGAACACCATGCGCTAGGCAACTGGACAAACATTGTAAATACATCAAAGGAATCGTGGGGCCATGTAGGCAAGCTGTCCCAACAACCGTGCGCACGGGCCAAACATTCCGGTGAGAAATCCAATGTTTCATGCGCCCAGACACAATTTATAGAGGTGATGCTCATAAACATGCTCATGACTGAAGGCTATAAGGAAGGGCATTTAATTTGTTTCTATTAGGCTATTGACACACCGCATCTTCTTTTTCGAGCCGCATGCCCAAATTGCTTTTAGTTAGGGATGTTGATTTGGGGAAAATACAATTCTATAAACCGAATTGGCTTTCTGTCCTAATAGCTGCACTCCAACTCCCAAGTTAAACTGAACGCAGGACCTGACACAAATAGCCTGAAGAAAACATCGTCTTTACGTTCGTCGGTGTCTAGACGTCGGTCAGTTTAGCACCATCACTCATTCACACAAAGCTCTGAGATGCCGCGGTCAGGTGGGAAGACGTAAACACACATTTTCAATGGTGTGCGACTCATCTTTGTGCAAGCGCGGCCGCAAGGCCTCTGAGAAGCAGCTCCACTCTTCTTTTCACTGAAAGTGACCTATCAACCTTAGCGTGACTTTTGACCGCTCGGCATTCAAATGTCGTAGAGATGTACCGGTTAGCCTCAGCCCGGCCAATACCGCGAGGCCAGCTAATCAATTCAGCACCCCCACGGTTTTATTGCACTTGAGCATGATGCCGGCTTCCCCGCTTTGCTTAGAAACCCAAGAAGACAATGGGAAACAAAAAAATTCCCACCGCTTGCGCTCTGACCTTGAAGAAAGAAAGAACAAGATCATATAGGCCCAGAGCGACGATATGTGGCAACCCATCATTTATATTCAAGACTGCACTGAATGAAAATCCCACACAAGTAAAAACGGTCAAGGACATTTTGCTTTATTGTTGAAGAAATCAACTGCTTTTAATGGCAGCTTACTTTTAGGCAGTCAAAATAGGAATTGAAAGTTGTTCATTATTACCGTCAGCCATGTTGTATTAACATATTAACAAAACCAGATAGTGTTTTGATCCTTCATTATTGTTCTTTTCCTCTAACAAAATACAAATGGAAAACATCATGCGTGAAATTGTTGTTCTGCATGGCCTTTAGAGGAATGTTCCAGAGTGAATAGCCTACATTCTAAATAGTTGTCCCTTTAAACACCTTACACTTTACCACAACATAACAAACACTGGAATATTTGTAGACATTCATGAAAAAGAGAATAAATAATCAGTAAAACAAAGAAATTAGAAAAGAAACTAAAAACGTTTACTTAAGTCCAATGGTAGTATGTTACAATTTAATCCATTCCCATTTTTAAGACCTTTTACACATGCCCTCAAAAACACACCAGTAAAGCCAGATAGGTCAAAACCTTAACCAGAAGAAGTCAAAGCACCGCTCAAACAATGCTTGGCCTAAGATTTGTACATTATTTCAGGAGAAAAACTAACTGCCAAATATTCCAGCATATAACTGACAGCAGAAGAAGACTACAGGCATGTTGTACATCACGCCCAATTAAAATTAACCCAAGTACATTTTATTGCAGCATGGGCCTGCTGACTGGTGTCTGTGGGTGTTGGGTTCCCGATAGCTGGAATGACCATGACGACATCTAAGCAGTTGAATGATTGATGGTGATGGATGACAGAGGGAGTAGAACGGTAAATGGCATGAGACCAGGCCCAGCGGTGGACCTAGATACCTCAAATATCAACTGAGTGTGTGAGAACTGTGTTTAAGGAGAACGAGGGGATCATGCATGAGGCTTTTTACAATGCCAGTTACACAGAACTTCCCCTTCATTGTCATGTTAAAAGACCCAAGAAGTTGGTGTGAAAACAAACTGGAAAACAAGCCAACAGTGTATATCATGTATTTACAACAAAGTATTACTTTCACCCATGTGATCGAGTCCATTAAAAAGGCTGTCCTCCGCCTTATGTAGTGTTGACAGGTGAGCGCAGACCGCTTGATTTGAGCTTCAGGACTCGACGGGTCACAGTGAAAGGCGGTGGGTGCAAGGGTCACCCACAAAAAGGTGCGCGCGTGTGTGAATGGGGTTTGAAAACGAGCACACACCAAGTCGGCTTTAGCGCCGCTGACTAACCCCACCTCAAACAGCTGCATCCTCAGGCAGACCACGTCCTCCGTAGCAGTTCCCCCCCCCCCCCTTACACGGTGTCCCTGTGAGTCCACTCACCCACAGTGAGCAGACGAGCGAGGGTGGGTTACTCGTGCACTCGTTCCTTCCTCCCTTCATCCCCTACGATATCTTACAGTTGATTTTGCCGGAGGAGCTCTTTGGGGGGCTCTGCGGGGGCCGGAAGGACTTGGACCTCTTGAGGCTGTTGCCCTTGCCGCTGTTGGAGCCCGCGCCGCCGCCGGCCCCGCCCCCGGCCGGGTGGTTGGCCACAGAGTAAGAGCGTCCGTGCATCATGACGGCGTTCATGCCGTTGGCCACGGAGAAGGACTTGAGGTGGGACTTGATGGCGACGGGGAGGGGCAGCTTGTCGATGAGGTGGACGGGTGTGCAGGACACGATGGAGCGGCAGCAGAGGTCCTGCAGGCTGAACACTGCAGGGAAGGAGGGGGGGGGGATAGGAGGCCAGACCACAGGATTGTCAAAGACTTTGAATATTGTTTTGTTTTTTTAAGCTTAAAGACTTCACAGTACTTACATACATGCTGGTGCTTAAACAAAGCTACAAGTACCTGACGCTCATATTCCCGTAACACACCCTGGCCCCCTGATAGGTGATATCCTACTAATCACAAACCCACCGTGTTCCCCCTCTCCATCCCATACGTCCCAGACCAGACCCCCCCACACCCCCTGGTCCCTAACCCCACCGGTCCTCCTCACCTCGGTTGGGCTTCCAGAACTTCTCCATGCCGTGCCTCATGAGCACGATGCGTGACAGCTCCGTGAACGACTCAATGACGTTGAAGTTGCAAAGGGGGCTGACCTCGAAAAAGGTCATGCCGTTCTTCTCGGCGTACGCCCGCGCCTGCTCCGTGGGCACCTGCCGCTTGAACGCCAGGTGGAGACGGTTGCCCACCAGGATGCGGGGAACGCCAGGGGCATGCTGGAGAGGAGGGGGGGGGGGGGGGGGGAAGAACCGGGGATGGTTGGAGTTTAGCCGTTTTTTTTTTTGCACCACCCTCTGGTTAACATCTCACTGCCTTCCACAACTCATGTCGACGGTCCAGTTTCGCATTACGAGTAAACTGTCAGTCTCTCTTTAAGCACGGGAAATGGATGAGCCATGGAAATGGAAAATAGTGATCCTCCCAACCACCAGTGACTGAATGTGAATCGGAGATTGGACTACTGTGAGAGCATTCTTGTTTTTGCCCAGTGTCACCCGACCAATGTGTTAAAAGAGTTTACCTCGTCAATCTCTCGGATCCAGCGGTCGATGCCATCGAACGACCAGCCGTTTGTGATGTCATACACCAACAGGATTCCCTGTGGAAGGAACAAACATGAGATAATACCACGATATGTACAGGACAGACAAATATCAGCTTGGACAGAGCAACAGTCCTCTCACCTGGGCTCCTCGAGAATAGGATCTGAAGATGGTGCAGAATCTGCCTTGGCCAGAGGTATCCCTGTTCAAAACAGCATTTGTGAGATTGAAGTTAAGATTAAACCCAGAATGCCAGGCAACTCAAATCTATCCTGTGTGTGGTTTCATTACTTACCACAATTCTAACTTGACTCTCCTTCCATCCAATAGGATTGTAGTGGTTTTATAGTCAATCCCTGAATGCACAATAAGAATTAGAACAAAGATTTTTTTTTATTGGCACTTTGTAACCAGCCATAATCAATCAAACCCATTTAATTTAAAAAGCAAATTCTTAAATGAATGTTAACCAAACTGATCTATGACCAAAAAAATACAATTTTGGAGCACCGAGATAATGACGCACTACAAACCTGAAGCATATACCCATGACAAGACTAAGGATTGCATTTATGCAGATTCATAGTCCCAAAAAACTTCCAACTGCTATTCACCACTGATTCCCCACCCGACCAACAGTACTCCAGTGCTGTCCCGCACTCACCACTGCTGTAGGCGTAGGGCGATTCCACCGACCCATCCTGCAAGCTTTCCAGAATCTCTCCCTTCCCAACATCACTGTCCCCCACCAGTAAGAACTTGAGGAGATAGTCGTAACTTTTGACAGGACTGCCCTGAGCGCCCATGATGCCACGCATTGGGTCTGATTAAGAGTTGAGCTTGTCGCTCCGATTCCTGTCCTAGGATCACTTGATTTGAAATATAAATGGCCCAAATGGCTAGCTACTAGTTGGAGTTAGCTACTTTGTAGCTTAGAAAGACATGAGCTATGATAGCTAGCTAGCTATACTATGCAAATAAGATATACATTTAGAAATATATCAGGAAGACAGCATTAGCAGACAATGCTACAATGGTTTGAGATTGTACATCTAACACAATTCCAATAGCAGTAAAATTTGCAAACGCTAGTTGTTAACGTTATTTGTCCATGTTCTTGCTACTACTAGCCTAGCTGTCAAAACAATGTCGTATGTGGCTGGTACGCGAAGGGCTACAGTTGTGAAAGCCATTCTGTCAGCAATAAGCGTGTCCACAACATGATCGAATTAGATGGATTTTAAGAATATTGCGCTTTGTTTCTGTAGCAAGTTAATAACGTTATAAAACTAGATTCCCAAAATGTTCGCGTATAGTCGTAAAACAAACATATTGTTAGCCAGCTAGCTAGCATATCCTCTTGGTTGCGTTGGAACTTCCTGAGTTTACTGTTCGACTTCCGGCATACGTTCCATTAGAAAAATAAGGGTTCAGAAAAATTTTTACATAGTCAAAAACTATCTGGTTTGTGTGTGCAGCTCGATTTTGAGTCATTGCTTTGTGATTTGGCTGACATGAACGCAACCCATGAATATATTTAAAATTCATGATAATACATCTCGGAGTGGACTTCGAGTAGACCAATTATTTGTTTGTAATGTAAACATTCGGGATGCGCGCGCACCATGGTGGCAGAAAACCGGCAGATAGCCTTTATAATGGCTAGAGAATTACACGGATTATACAAATAGTTAGATTTGACCAAAAAGGTCGAGGAGGACATCCTGTAAGAAAGAAAGCAATTCCCCTTTGATCTGTCACATCAGAATATTGATTTGGGTCACGAAAATATTGAAATTTGAGTGAGAATATCCAGGTAGTCCGCATAGCCTAGTCGGACGACATGTCTTCGGGTCATGCCACAAAATTCATAATTTTACAGTTTTACAGTCAATTCTACACCTAAAAAGTTGAGCAGGCAGCTTTCAAGAGATATGGGAATCCTGCTTTTAGCCAGCTGGTCCCATTATTTTTGTGATTTGTGTAAACTGGCTATCTGAGACCCCATTACACTGTTTTGACGTTTGCCTCAGTCAGACTCGGGTCGCTCACTGGCAGTGTGCACAATGTTGTATTTCACTCCAATCTACACCAGAAACGTCCGCGAGGACTGTCATGTAATTCCGAGCCTGCTGAAGATAGCCAGCATCTCGGATTTCTTGAACCGACCATGTTTCATTCATCATTTGCCTGAGAAAGTGACCTCCGTCAGGTTATTAGTATTTAAAAGTATCGGGGTCAAGTGACTTTAGTGCATGGACAAATGAAACGTAAATGTACTTGTCCAAAGGACCAGTGTCTCAAAAAGTTTTTGTCAAACCCTGCAATCCAGTGGCCAGAGATATATGGTCGACCTGATCGACACTCCAAGGCCTGGGAGAAGTTCGTCTTTTGCCTCCGACATGCGCAGTTGAGCCTACTTGACAGTCGTTTGACATAGGGTGATAATTGGTCTATTGGTTTAGCATAATTGGTATAATCTGCAGGTGAAATCAATTACCATCGCTGTGTTGCGGTATAAATGCAAACAGAGCCTTGCTTCTTGTTACTCGTGGCAAGCTAGTGGTTGATCTCAAAATGGGGGTGATAGGATTTGTGCTGCTTACGTTTATGATAACCTCTGCCTACTGCCTTAAATTTGAAAATGTTTTTGGGCAGTCACCTGAGGCCCTCTGGTCAGAGATGGAGAGAGAAATCGAGCAAGATGAAGCGTCAAGGTTAGTACCGAGGCAATGGAAACAAGGCCAAGAACGGCCAGGCAGCCGTCTCGAAGCCAGGAAAGTTCCAGAATTTGTGCGTATCGCAGCCTCTTCGGACCAGAAGTCTCTTGTTGGCCCTGGGAAGGATGCCGAACCGCTGCCTGACTCAGTAAAGGACATTCTATTGGCTACAAGCGGTCCACCTACCCAGAGGCCTCCCTGCAATAACCCTATTGACCTACTGTGCCATATTAATAGGATTTATGTTAGAGTTCAGAGAGAATTATTCGCCAGCCCTGATGCCTACAGTTACCTGAAGTTTGGGTCCTGTCCCGTCAACCAAGCCACCGATAGTCATTTCTACCTGCTCTACCCCCTGATGGCTTGTGGTACTGTGATTACGGTGGGTGATTTGAACTGATGCATTCGTTTTCACTGATCTTCGGTCTAACCTGAGCTCACAAGATTAGGTTTCACATCAGATTCTTGCAGGTTAAATTCCTCCTTTTGGACTGGAGCCCCAGCAGCAGCTTAATTGTTCTTTTTCTTGTAGAGCCATGCTGACCGGGTGACCTTCACCAACAGGATCTCTTATCAACGGGAGTCTACAGGACCCATTGTGAGGGACTTCAACTTTGATGTTCCCATCGAGTGTAGTTATAATCGGTAAAACCCCACCCACTTGCCTTTCTCCACGTCAATTATTGCTTAAAACAACATGCGTACGTCATTGGACTGGAGTTGGCATAAGATCTCCAGTTCTGACTGGGCTTCTAACAATTCCTAAAGTTAAACCAAGAGAAATGATCTCCATGGGGAAGCTCATCCTTAAACCTTGCTTGATCCTGCTGTCCTTGCAGGTTCCATCTCTCTTACAAGGTTGGCTTCAGGCCCACAGTGAGGGGAGGAACTGTATTCAGACCCCTCACTTCAAGGACCTGGGTCACCCTCACTGCCTATGATGGTAAGTGGGGAAACAAGACCAAAAGTACAGGGACAGATTGCAATTTAGTAAACTATGACTTGGGTGTTTTAATGTTCTTGGAGGATGAGACATGATTCTGTTTCAGTCCATGGGACAGAGTTGACTCCAGGTATCGGCTACACGCTTGGACAGCCCATGTTCTTTGAAGCTATGCTTGACTCTGCGCTGGCCCAAAGACCTGTGAGGGTGTACGTCAACAAGTGCTTTATAACCATCTCTCCGTTGCTAACCTCTGTGCCACAATATACAGTCATTGACAACACTGGGTAAGGCCCTCATTTGTCTGCGTATACAATACTGGTCATTTTATAAATTGTCAGTGTATAAGTTTGGGTTTTTCTATCCCTGGGTAGTTGTATGGTTGATGGCCGGTACTCCAATCAGTCACAATTCATCCGTCACACCACAAAGACCGTTTTGAAGTTTACGATTGGTAGCTTCATATTTGAAGGGATGGCCAAAACGTCTACCCCAAAAGTATGGTTTTTATTTTTTATAATCATCAATGTAGTGAATGATATTTTACTAATTAGAATTTTTACATAGGAACTCTACATGCATTGTGATATCTCAGTGGGAGATGTTACCGCGACTGAAAGTGCAAAGTCCTGCAACTACAATCCTGGAAGCAAAACGTAAGTGTCGAAACCTGCTATGGTTAAAGTTGAAGGTCCCCAGGTGCTTTATTTATCCATTCTTGCAGGTGGACTGAGTTGTATGGTGATGATGCGGTCTGCTTTTGCTGTGGCTCTGTCTGTCCCCCACCACAAGCAAGTGGGCTTTGCATACTTGTGCTTTGTACATTCATTGACAACTCGTGTACAAGCCAAGTGCTGGCTTTGTTGGCACTAACTCTTGTAAACTGTCTCTCTAAAGTTTCACAGGTGGTAACCAGTCACTCCTGGAATGTGAATGACCCTCAGAGCCATCCTCATCCCCAACACCCCTCTCATCCTCATCCCCAGCACCCTTCTCATCCCCATCCCCAGCACCCTTCTCATCCCCATCCCCAGCACCCTTCTCATCCCCATCCCCAGCACCCTTCTCATCCCCATCCCCAGCACCCTTCTCATCCCCATCCCCAGCACCCTTCTCATCCCCATCCCCAGCACCCTTCTCATCCCCATCCCCAGCACCCTTCTCATCCCCATCCCCAGCACCCTTCTCATCCCCATCCCCAGCACCCTTCTCATCCCCATCCCCAGCACCCTTCTCATCCCCATCCCCAGCACCCTTCTCATCCCCATCCCCAGCACCCTTCTCATCCCCATCCCCAGCACCCTTCTCATCCCCATCCCCAGCACCCTTCTCATCCCCATCCCCAGCACCCTTCTCATCCCCATCCCCAGCACCCTTCTCATCCCCATCCCCAGCACCCTTCTCATCCCCATCCCCAGCACCCTTCTCATCCCCATCCCCAGCACCCTTCTCATCCCCATCCCCAGCACCCTTCTCATCCCCATCCCCAGCACCCTTCTCATCCCCATCCCCAGCACCCTTCTCATCCCCATCCCCAGCACCCTTCTCATCCCCATCCCCAGCACCCTTCTCATCCCCATCCCCAGCACCCTTCTCATCCCCATCCCCAGCACCCTTCTCATCCCCATCCCCAGCACCCTTCTCATCCCCATCCCCAGCACCCTTCTCATCCCCATCCCCAGCACCCTTCTCATCCCCATCCCCAGCACCCTTCTCATCCCCAGCCCCAGCACCCTTCTCATCCCCAGCCCCAGCACCCTTCTCATCCCCAGCCCCAGCACCCTTCTCATCCCCAGCCCCAGCACCCTTCTCATCCCCAGCCCCAGCACCCTTCTCATCCCCAGCCCCAGCACCCTTCTCATCCCCAGCCCCAGCACCCTTCTCATCCCCAGCCCCAGCACCCTTCTCATCCCCAGCCCCAGCACCCTTCTCATCCCCATCCCCAGCACCCTTCTCATCCCCAGCCCCAGCACCCTTCTCATCCCCAGCCCCAGCACCCTTCTCATCCCCAGCCCCAGCACCCTTCTCATCCCCAGCCCCAGCACCCTTCTCATCCCCAGCCCCAGCACCCTTCTCATCCCCAGCCCCAGCACCCTTCTCATCCCCAGCCCCAGCACCCTTCTCATCCCCAGCCCCAGCACCCTTCTCGTCCCCAGCCCCAGCACCCTTCTCGTCCCCAGCCCCAGCACCCTTCTCGTCCCCAGCCCCAGCACCCTTCTCGTCCCCAGCCCCAGCACCCTTCTCGTCCCCAGCCCCAGCACCCTTCTCGTCCCCAGCCCCAGCACCCTTCTCGTCCCCAGCCCCAGCACCCTTCTCGTCCCCAGCCCCAGCACCCTTCTCGTCCCCAGCCCCAGCACCCTTCTCGTCCCCAGCCCCAGCACCCTTCTCGTCCCCAGCCCCAGCACCCTTCTCGTCCCCAGCCCCAGCACCCTTCTCGTCCCCAGCCCCAGCACCCTTCTCGTCCCCAGCCCCAGCACCCTTCTCGTCCCCAGCCCCAGCACCCTTCTCGTCCCCAGCCCCAGCACCCTTCTCGTCCCCAGCCCCAGCACCCTTCTCGTCCCCAGCCCCAGCACCCTTCTCGTCCCCAGCCCCAGCACCCTTCTCGTCCCCAGCCCCAGCACCCTTCTCGTCCCCAGCCCCAGCACCCTTCTCGTCCCCAGCCCCAGCACCCTTCTCGTCCCCAGCCCCAGCACCCTTCTCGTCCCCAGCCCCAGCACCCTTCTCGTCCCCAGCCCCAGCACCCTTCTCGTCCCCAGCCCCAGCACCCTTCTCGTCCCCAGCCCCAGCACCCTTCTCGTCCCCAGCCCCAGCACCCTTCTCGTCCCCAGCCCCAGCACCCTTCTCGTCCCCAGCCCCAGCACCCTTCTCGTCCCCAGCCCCAGCACCCTTCTCGTCCCCAGCCCCAGCACCCTTCTCGTCCCCAGCCCCAGCACCCTTCTCGTCCCCAGCCCCAGCACCCTTCTCGTCCCCAGCCCCAGCACCCTTCTCGTCCCCAGCCCCAGCACCCTTCTCGTCCCCAGCCCCAGCACCCTTCTCGTCCTAAGTCCGGTCCAGTTGGTGTGGTTTCAATCGTACCACCTTTTGCGAAGAGTGACTATAAAGGATTAGTTCCAGAGACTCCATCTGAGGAACTTGTTGGCTCCATGGAGTTCTGGGATGAGGATGATTATGTCTGGTAAGATTGTAAGGGAATTGTTACAAAAGGCATTAGCATGTTTTGACATTTTCAAGAAATTACCTTTTTTTTTGTAGATGCTGTCAGGAAGAAATGACCCGTGAAGCTTTTAAATAAAACATTGATCATGTCTTAATTTGTCAAATTTTATTTGGTATTTTGACCTAGTTTACTTTCAGAATGACGTAACTTAAATTTTACATAGCCGCTCAAGATTTCATTCTTTTGGTGCATATTCTTGTATCAGCACAGACATGTTCTTCAGCAACTCATGGACATGCTTTACAGTTTTAAAGTAAATGCTTTTTTGTACCACAAGGGGGTGGAAGAGATTCACTGGTTTGGCCTCTGCAAGCTCTTGAGACAGGCTTGTCTTTGAAACCAGACTGTTACCAATAAACGCATGACTCAACTTCTTGTGCTCAAGGCAGTTTTCCAGGAAACCCAACAAATCTTGAAGCCTATTGGTCAATTGTTCAGGGTGCCACATTAATGTTTCCTTAATTAGAAGGTGGTATAATGAAGTTTTGATGTGGTAATCTGTAAGGCCACTTTTACCTGTCAAACCAGTTTGCTTCCTGTGAAGGAAGACAGCAATTTCAAGACACTTGATGTGACAGGAGTTCTTGGGCAGATTTATATTGAGCAGTTTTAGAAAGTGGTCCTCATAAAGTGCCAATGAAAGTTCCCAGAAGGTGTCTGAACAATTGTTCACATTTTTGGTTGGAGCACCGATGACAAAATATGCAGCTGTACCTTTGAACTGTACCACAGGTTTAATATTAAAGGTTATAACTCTTCCTGATCTGAATCGGACTGTCAGAGCACCAGGAACACCAGCGGTGTGAAATGTTAACTCAAACTCATATTTGTGGGAGATGTAATCCCAGGCGTGTCTTAACTCTCTCTGGAACCATTTTTGAACTTGTGTTTTGGAAAGGTACGGTGTGGTTGGTGACAAAAATGGGTTATCTGATTTCTTACTTATGTCAACCACCTTCTCGTCACTATGTAATAAGCAGAGCATGTCTATATCAGTATTACCACAAGGGCAGCCATTTTTTTTCTCAACACCTTTCACCATTTTAATTCTACCATAGCCTTCCATGTCTGCTGGTATTTCCTTAGTCTGGCTGCCCCGAAGTTCAAACTGGAAATGGTATGGATCCAATGGTAGAATGGGAATCATGATGTCACACACACAAAACCTGAACACACCTTCCACCATTACAAAGTCCTCCATCACCATGCCAACCGCCTTGTCACTCAAACTTCTCATGGTACACAATAGATCGCTGGCAAAACCCTCCACAAACTCGGCCACCCGGTATCTCTCATTGGGTGAGAGTTTGACACATTTGTCGTATAAACGGTTCAGCGTACTACTGTCTGGCAGCGATACCTCAGCTGAGAGTTTACCCTCTCGCAACATGTTTGTGTTTTCAGACGGGACGTCTTTACTTTGGTTCATTTGCAATTTCTTTCGGTAATAATTGATGGAAAAATGGATCACGGATATGAGGGAGTATGTGTTCCAAAGGTACCAGAGATAATCGTTCTCTGTATCAGTCACCTGCTTCCATCTTCCTTTGTCTTTCTCTGATGGTTCTGTGAGCATTTGTGGTGGTACTCTGTATTCTTGAAACACTTCCTGATGATTCTCAGCTGCTTTTGTTTGGTCCTCCCTGGAAGGCTTTGTGCAGAGTTTTGGGGGATCGGTTTGGACTTTGTGAAGCACTTCCTGATTTGTCGGAACTACTTTCGGATTTACTGAAGGTGTATTGTGGTTAATCTCGACTTCCTGAAAAAACATTTTCTCGATACTAGGAACATCGCTATCCAATGAAGACAGACCCTCATCAATGAAAGGATTGATGATGGCGAGGGAATGATCAGACTGTCCCACAGGTGACAAGTCGAGGTCTGAATCTGCTGCGTCTTCATTTACCTCAGTCACCTTGGTCTCTTTTTCTTCAGTGTCCTCGTCTAAAAGGGTTGGCTTTACTTGATCATCCTCAAGGCCTTCCAGAGAACGATATTGGTCGGTTTGAGCCACACGTTGGTTAGCCTTTGGTTCATTGGTGTTCACTGGTTGGACGGTGACAAGACACTCATCTTGGTCCTCCTCTGGTGCTCCCTGACTGACCACTGTCATTTCCTGTTCCGTCTTTTCCATCTCCTTTAACAGCAAATCCTGTCGCGCCTGCATACCCGTTGCTACATCATCATCCTGGTCCATGATCCTCAGCTCCTCTCTAGGATACATTATTAGACTAACAGCCACCACCACCACCCGAAGAATGGTATCTTGCATCCTAAATGCATGTTCAAGAGGCAGAGAAATATGAACCATGCCATGTTACTTTCATACAAACTGTCAAATTGTTGCTTCAAACCTACCATTGCACATTGTACTCAGCATTCATTGATTGATTGGTATTCAGTGTACAGCAGTATATGTTGAAATTTGTAAATCCAATGAATGGATCTAGCAAGTGCTAGCCGAAAACAACATCTTTAGCACAACGATTGAATTCAGCTAAAGAGGAAGTCAGTACCTTCCTGTCAGAAAAGCATTTACCTTTTGACTCGAATAGACAATATTTTACACTATGACTAAAATGAGACTTGAAAGGTTTAAAGTATAATCACACCATTAATATTTTCAAATATTGAAGTGCGCTAACCTGTCAAGCTTTTCAAACAGCAAAGCTGATCATGTGCAACAGCAGGAAGCTGGAGGGAGACGAACCAAACCTTGCACGACAACGGGCTGTTTTATCTCTTCCTTTTTTACTTGTGGTTGTAGGTCGTCTTGCATGACTTATTTCCTGAGTACCCTGTCCCTGGGCCGTGCAACACTTTCCTCTGCAGACCGGATGGTATTAACTTCCTCTACGGCTTAGTTACAGTACAAGGCCTACAGTAAAACAGTGTTAGGTAGAGTGACATCAGAGAAATGACCATTATACATTTTCAGCTATTCATCCAGTTTATGTAACGAGCTGTCATTGAAACATAATTGTATTCAAACTGTAGTCGTAACTAAGATACTGGTTCTCTGTTTGATGGTTTCATTATAAGATGTATGGCTGGTTACTAGGTGTGTATCACTGCCAACTCTTGATGCTTAGGCAACTTAAAAGTCATTCCTTCGTTGGCTTGTATGACTTAAATGCTTTGTATGAGTGGCATTATCACGCTATGGATGTAAGATTGTACATGCCTCATAGACAAATCTGTTGTATGGATGGCCAATGATGCATAGCGGGATTCTTGTGTGTTTCATTGTTGTGAAAACTGAAACACTCTCTTTGCTCTTCACATAGGGTTCCAACTGGTTTGTCCAGCTAGGCCTCATTCTGTAGGGTGAAGTTGGTGCCACAGGAAACGACTATTAGGCTATAGGTAGAATTTGCAACAAATATGGCACCAGATAATGATGAGCGTAGTATATTTGGGGAAAAAGGCAATGTGTTATGAACACAAAGATTGTAAAAAAGCAGAGACAGTGATTTAGCTACCATTGACACAATACACAAATATGGAGGATCAAGAATCATTTGAATATTTAAAAAAAAAGAAATTGCATTCAGCAAAAGTGCATACTGTGTTTCTATGAAAGGATCCTCAGTTCTTCTGTAAAAAAACACACAAATGTTTTATCTTCTTGAAACTCCAAAATGATGGTCACAGAATGAGTTTTTTCTGAGGCCATAGAATGTTTGCTTTTGGGACAATGGTGTGGTAGAGTTGGGAATCCTGTTACATCACAGAACAATGTCGAGCAGGTGCTTGCGATGGGAGGGGCTTCCTGACAAATGATGTGGTCTACCTTCTCCTCATCCCCACACGAAGAGTTCTGAAAAGAAATATTCTCGGAATCACCAAGGATCAGTGGTACCAAATTCTAACAATGAGCCAGGGAGACTTCAAAACCTATATATTAGGTATACTAGTCACGTTTCAATAATATCTTCACAGTTCTTGTCACCCCTGTACCAGGAAACAGAAAAACAAAGTAAGTAATAGCTTTTTTTTCTGACACTGAAATAAATATATTTCCAGACAAGTAGTCCACTTTGTTTACCTCAAGCGCTCAAATGATCGATTGTGTCACCGAGAAGCTGTTTAGAATGGGTCCACCTGTAATTACTCAAGATGTTTCAACAAATTCTCCATTGATTTGAGTGGGTCTTCAGCCACTTCTATCAAATCTATTGATGTTCTGTTTCAAAGTAATAGGATATTGATCATTTAACAAATTGAAAATGGGTTGTGCTTGAATCATACAGCATATCAAAGTGAAAAATTGTGACTTGAGTTGTAAGTTTCCATGGACAGTGCTGTAGTGCCAGGGGTTTAAGATCCACACCACGGTTTAATAACCCACACCTACTGGACTACAGGAATATCAAGTTTTGTATTTTGCCTTCTACAGACAACATTCTCTTTCATAAAGCCTGCAAAAAACCGACTCTATCAAGATGGATAAATTCCGTATGATGTTCCAGTTCCTTCAGTCAAACCAGGAGTCCTTCATGAATGGAATCTGCGGTATCATGGCGTTGGCCAGTGCCCAGCTGTACTCTGCCTTTGAGTTCAGCTGTCCCTGCATTCCTGAATACAACTACGCCTACGGCGTTGGACTCCTGGTTGTGCCACCCATTTGGTTCTTCCTCCTGGGGTTCGTATTGAACAACAACATCTCCATGCTAGCCGAGGAATGGAAGAGGCCGACGGGGAAACGGCAAAAGGACCCCACCATCCTCCGCTACATGTTTGTTTCCATCACGCAGCGCTCCTTGATTGCGCCCGCGGTGTGGATAGCTGTGACGCTGATGGATGGTAAGAGCTTCCTGTGTGCGTTCAGCGTCGACTTGGACATCTATCAGTATGGGAACGCTACCCTCATCCAGGACATGTCAGAGGTGGAGCAAATCAAACTTTTGGCCAAGATCCCATGCAAGAATATTTTTGACCAGCCTGAGGTGATATCAAGAGAAGCTGCTGCTCGATACATTAAATGTATCTCACAGGTACGTCTGTTGTCTCATGCTGTTTTTACTGTTGTAGCCTAACCAGGTGTTATATTTATGTTGGTCTTTGTGGCTTGGAGAGCCTTTGAGATAATTGATAATGTTGACGATTACTGATTGACTCTGTTTCATTGATTTCAAGGGATTTGGCTGGGTCTTCCTGTTGTTGATGACTTTAGTGGCCTTCATGATCAGAGCCATACGGCCTTGCTTCACCCAGGCGGCCTTTCTCAAAACCAAGTACTGGTCGCATTACATTGACATCGAGCGGAAGATGTTTGATGATACCTGCAAGGAGCATGCCAAGAGCTTCGCCAAGGTCTGCATCCACCAGTACTTCGAGAGCATCAGCGGAGAAATGCGCAGCTTCCATCGCCATCGCTCCAGAAAGGACGACAGCGACGACGAAGACGACGATAAGAAGAAGAGTGACGAGGACAAACTTTTAGGGATTCGCGCTCAGGAGGATATGAATAAAGTTTTGTGGAACTGGCACACATGTAAACCGCCTCTCGCTCTGAGAAAGGAGCAACCCGACGGCCAAGACAGTGATAGACTTCAGGAAGAGACCGGTGGGAGTCCTAATGGTTATGCCAATGGACACGCCCACGAGATGGCAAAGAAAGAGTGGGCGGTGTACTACAGCAAGGTTTGAACATTTCAGTTAGTAAACAACACTTCATATAGATTTTTTTTTTCATTCATGCGGAATTTGTGTTTGGTGATAAACTCAAAAGGGAGATCTTACTTGAATTTTTATTCAAAAATCGTATTTATTTTACTTGAGCAATTTGTTGTTGCTTTCTGTGTTGGTGTGCGTTTTAAATTATTTTAAATTGCCATGAAGCAATCTTTGCCCAGGATATATAACTTGAAGCAGTCAGCATGTTTGTTAAACAATAAATACCAAAAGAGGTCTGTTGGAAGTTTGGAAAAAATACTTTTCTGGTTGTTGTCACATTAGACACTAGCCTATGATCAAACATAGGAAGATTTGAGAGCTATGACCTTATTTAATGTAAACAAGTCAGGACACTGTATGTGTATAGTTAAATATGCTTTGCAAACCATGAAGAAAACTTAAAAAAGAAATGTTGTCAATTATATCATAGCTATTAAATCTTCAGTTTTTTGACAATCTTTTGTAATGGAGCAATTTTAAACCAAAGTGGTCTCATAACAGCACTGGTCTTAGGTGCTTGTTTCCATCCCATAATGCCTTGTCAGGCCTTCATATGCAAACAGGGAACCCATTCTCACTCACTGGCTCAACAATTTACATGATGGTAAATAAGGTCATCATTTGCATGTCTCTCCTCTACCTCACTTTAACAAAAGCTTTCAGGTAAAGTGCTTTCCATCAGTCAGGTGGGTCTCAAGCAATAATCTTACGTGATTTTTTTTTTCAGAACTTGAATTTTTTTTTCTTCCTAAAATGCAATATGTTATTCTGTAAGTGTCAAACAACCTCTGCATAACAATATATTTTACTTTTGTCATGAGTTTCAGGCCGACTGAATCAGTGCTGCTTTCTCTTTCTCTTCCACTAGAGGGCGAGCTACTGCTTAATCTTTGTTTCCGAACACTGCAATGCTAGTCAACAACAGGCCTAAAAGGCAGCCAGCATACCAGGATGTCAATGCATCCACGCAAGCACACACATCAATGCCATCTTTGAGTTGAACCCACACTTAGACTCCAACGCCCATCAGGGCACTACATATTTGCTTAATTATACAGCTATGAAGCAATGCAGCTGTAAAGCATCCATTTAGAGCTGATGTCATAGTTATAGGGAGGAGGGAATTATATGAGTCCCTTGTATCCCATATAAACACTCCTTCTTTACTGGTCTCGCCTCTCCCCTTTGCCTTCTATGTTGATCCCTTTCGTCCTCCACTCCTTCTCTCCTCTCGTCCTCCTCTCCTCTCTTCCTTTCTTCCTGTCGTCCTCCCCTCTCCTCCTCTCCTCTCCTCCCCCGCCACTGAGAGTCAACATGGAAATCCGTCCAGCTTCACCCAAAGCCTACAGCAGCTGTTACCTCTGAACCAACTGGCAGGACTGGCTGTATGACTGTCTGGCTGACTGTTGGTGTGGGGGTGGGTGCTTCTTGCTTTTGTCCTGCAGGCCATCACATTTTCCTCTGTCTCTCTTTCTCTGTGTGCAAAGACTTCTCTGTCTCTGAAACATACTCTTTCCAACTCTGTCTAAATCACATCCTGTGTCACCGTCTACCTCTCTCTCTCTCTCTTTCTCTCTCTCTTTCTTACCCTTTCTCTGTGTGCAAAGACTTCCTCTCTGTCTCTGAAACATACTCTTTCCAACTCTGTCTAAATCACATCCTGTGTCACTGTCTACCTCTCTTCCTCCCTCTCTCTCTCTTCCTCTCTTCCTCTCTACCTCCCCCTCTCTCTCTCTCTCTCTCTCTCTCTCTCTGTCTCTCTCTCTCTCTATCTCTCTCTCTCTCTCTCTTCTCTCTCTCTCACTCTCTGTCTCTTTCTCTCTCACCCTCTCTCTTCTGTGGCCGGGTGCAATCTTTTACCGCACAATGGGCGACATGTTTATATATAGATCAAAAGACGCAGAGCTGAAATATAATCAGGCTTTATATCTGACAAAGCTCCCTTCTGCCTGAGCTCTGCAGAGCAGCGCTGCAGCCAAGCCTGTGAGACAGCACTTGTTTTGACTCACAGGACCGGCCTCCACTTCATCCTGCTGGCTTTGTTTTGACTGTTTGTCGGCAGCGGCATTGCACATGTGACTGACCTGGACCTTGATGAAATGTTCACCAACACATACACACACAGTAACACGGCAGTAACAAATACACATGCATGGCGAAAGCACCATACATTGGGCACACACACAACACACACGCTCACACACACACACCGTAGCAGACGTCAAAGTCTGTCCCCTCTGCCTTTCTCCCGCCTATCCCTGCTGTCGTCTCTTCGGGGGAGGGAGGGAACGAGCGAGAGATTGGAGGATGGAGGCAGAGAGGGAGGGCAGAGAGAAGAGGCAAGGGGAGGAGGCAGAGGAGAGTTGCGAGGCAAATGAATGGTCACATGAGCAAGGATCTGTTTACAAACGGAGAGCTGAGGAAAGAAGAGCAGAGGAGGGCAGAGAGAGAGAGAGAGAGAGAGAGAGAGAGAGAGAGACAGAGAGAGAGAGAGAGAGAGAGAGAGAGAGAGAGAGAGAGAGAGAGAGAGAGAGAGAGAGAGAGAGAGAGGAAGAGAGAGCAGGGGAATAGCAACCGCTGGTAGACAAGAGTCTCTGGACACCATTATGGATTAAGAGGAAAGAGAAGGGAAGTCTGCCATAACAAAGCCAGCTGAAGGTGGGAGAACCCTGACCACAACACACGCGCTGACTGACACACACACATACACACACACACACACACACACACAGCACTGACTGGCAGACATAGCCTTTTGTTTCAGATTTTTCTCAATTGAAGCAGCAGATGGTTAGAGGGAGAGAAGGAACTCCCTCCCCCCCACCTACGTGCACACACAAACTGGCACACACACACACACACACACACATATAAACACATGCACGAACAAAATACCAAGCCCATCTTGGGGACTGTTTTCGTCTGAGCTGCTTCAGGTTCTGAGGACATCTCATTGAATGAGGAATACCCCTCGGAAGATCAGAAAGATTGGAGGAAGAGGAGGAGGGGGCGAAAGAGGAAAGGAAAGAGGGATGAGGCTTGTGAAAATCCTTGGTTAAAAAGAGGCTTTGGAGGAGGACAAAGCAAGTGACTAATGCCTGCAAATTACCCTCATTGGACTAAGAGGACTCTGTCGTTCGGACTGTTGGATGTCATTGATCTGAAGTGTTAAAGGTTCGGTACCGGACAGCAAGTGAACCCAAGGGTCCATTTTGAAATAAGTGTAAGTGTTACTCTTTGCTAGAAAAAATATATTGCTGGTTTAAATGTGATCAAAATCAACTCATGTCCTACCGAATTTGTGAATGATGACATCACAAAAAATGGAGTACAGCACATACTGAGTGAAAGAGAATCAACGAGATGTGTTTCTTTGTTTTGACAGTGTTCACAATGGTGATGTCATCATTATCACTAAGAGGCAGGAGCACATAAGGTCTGCAATCCCAGTCCCAATCCCAGTCCCAAATCTCCCAATCTGAACCCGGGCAGGGGGGTTGATCTAATCCAGATTGGGGAATGCTGCACACGGACTGCTGAGCTGACAAACCTGCACAGCTCAAGGATTTGAGGGAGAAAAAATCTGCAATCTTCATGTTTTGTCGTTGGACAAGCTTTTACACCCTTAGCGTGGAGTCTCCTCTAGCCCGGGCCAAGTGACTTGTTTTGGGCTTGGAGCTCCAGAGATCCAGGCTCCAGGGCTCCAGAGAAGTTCCAGGCAGCAATCTTGGCTCGTGCCCAGGTCCCCTGCTCTTTTAACAGGGCCTGAGTTTACTGGTGCTGCCCTGGGAGTCAAATTTCATGCAACCATTCCAATGGTGTAACGGTAAGTAGATTTTTACACCCTCTGCCAAAGACTTACCATAAAATGCATTGCTTGTATGCTAGCTTTTGCTAACTAGCTGTACATACAACTGCAACACTCAGCTATGACTAACTGAGTTTGAGCAAACAGATGCACTTTAGAAATATGCTAAGTTATATGCTAAGATGCTGGTTAAGGAAAGGGGGACTGGCACTTGAAATTAGATGGATTTCTAAAGGTCACGTTTATCATACAGAACAACCATAACAAACTAGCATTTAACCAAGTGTGTTGTAACTCCACACCACAGAACCAGAGCCAATTTCAAGCAAGCGAAAAAACATAATTATTATTTGCCTGAAGACAAGAAGATCTATGTTGGTGCTATAATGTCAACTACACAACACGTACAGCAACAGTTTTAATCAGTTCTAAGAGCCCCACCACCCACCAACCCCCTTGCTCCCCCCGCCCTTCCAACACACTCCTCTCTTCCCCCATCCCCCATGTCAAATTATCTAAACCATACCCCCCACAGTGTGCAAGCTGTACCCATTCAGTCACTCTAAAGAAGAGTCCCATTGACATTAGAGGCTGGCAAAGGGCATCCGTGGTGCAAATTAATAAGAGCACATGGGGGCATATGGAAGTGGGGGTTCCTGTATCTTTGTCTCGCCAAATGGTGCTTCCCGTCCCCAGAGTGTCTGCTGATGAATAGAGTCCAACCGATGACAGACACACCGCGCACACGCACACAGTTACCCTCCTCCCCAACCCTGTATACACACAGGAGTCACCTCTGTGGAGTCTGTGGAACAGATGGTGGGGTGGCGGAAGTGGTTCTATGGCTCTCTGTGTTTGTCTTGTTCACAGACGATTAGACTCCGTCCCCCACCCACCGCCCTCCTGCTCCACCAAACCCAGCCCCGGCCTCCGCCAACCCCCAGCCACCAGCCTTAACGCCAGGCTTCATCCCCCGCTAGCCCCAGCCTCTAGCCCTCAACCGAGTCTCTATAGCCAGCCCCTAACCCTAACCTCCTGCTTGCCCCAGCCTCCAGCCATAGCCCCTGCTCCACACTCCATTAACCCCAGCCTCTAGTTCCAACCTCCAACCCATTCTTCAGTCATTTTGCCAGCCCTCTAGCCATAACCCAACTACAACCTCTGCCCCTAGTCCCCCGAACTAAAGTCTGGTCTGGACCAGATTAAAGAGCAACAGAACTATAGGTGGAATTCCGACCAAATGCCAGACGTTTCCTCACCAAATATTTGCCTGATGTTTTTTGGTCGATACAAAGGCCTTCATGGGCACAGGGCCTGGAATAAATCTGTGTTTGTAGCTCTGAGTGTGGGCTTGAACTGAATATGTTATGCTACTGCTATGAATTCAGAATCGGATGGCTATTTCTTCCATATAAGGGAAAATATTTCCACGAGACAAACATTTTAAAACCCTTATGAGAAGCAAGGTGTTGGACAGTGATAAAAGTACTGACTTAGTCCACATGGTTTGATAAAGGGAACTGAGGTGAAACACCCACAGAATAAGTGAAAATAGGAACTTCCTTCTTAAAATAGGGAAATAAGCAGAAGAGCACTTCACGACATCAGGAAAACTTCAGCTGGTGATGAATATGTCAATGTTGCCATTCTAAATTGTGTCCTTTGCTGCCTTCATTTTTCCTTCACCCCTACAGGACAACTAAAACTACAAAATGTCTATGGCCCACACTTTAAATGGCATCCCTCCTGCCCTCTACTTCCTTCTACCCAGGATGCCTGTGTGGTCTAGGTCTCCAGCGCTCTGAGAGATACTGCGCCATGACGTCCGACATTTATCACCTCCCCCTGAACGTCTACATCATCGTTCTGGGCATAGGTCTTTTTGTCTTTATGCTCAGCCTCCTGTTCTGCTGCTACCTGTTCAGGTAAGTGGATATCGATCCTGACAAAGACAGAAAAAGTTATATTGAACTTAAAAATTGCAGTTTCATTACCGTGCAGTTTATCATACACTATACAAAGTGGGTTAGAATTCTGGCATTATAGAGTAATGATGTACCTTTATTTTCCTGGGTCGATGCACACTAGCCAACCTCATAATGGCCTACTTAACGTGCTGAGGCTGCAATAAATAAATAAATGTATTTTCAAATCACATTTTTGTAATTGTTGCTGGTTGTGGAAAAACAGGATGGGTGAGTCAATTCCCAAGGCATTGCTCTCCTGTTGCCTGATGGTGTAGCTACTTTTGAACAGACAGGCATACCGAACTGTCTTCAGTAAATACAGTAGATCATTACAGCTACGTCATCATATTCCAGCAATCAGCTTACCGTAAAAACTAAAAAACGAGATTTGAAAATGTCGTCCCATGGCATGACAACACCGTACAGTAAAAAAAAAACAAAAAAAAAAAAACAGAACTTGGTCGTGACTTTGCATTTTTCTCCTCATTTTCTGTCTTTCTCTGTCTTCCAGGTTGAAACAACAAGGCACAAGGGAGCAGTTCAGCTACAACGAGGTACAGCAGCACTCTGTCAACATAGGGGCACATGCTACACTGGACTCTGACGAGCACGTCACACCCCTCACCATGTGTGAAACCGAATGCCAACCTTTTATAGATGACCTTGAGACTACATGACCTGTGTTCGTTAAACGCATGTGTAACACAGACAGCTCATATTCCAATACGAAATGCCCTCGACTCCGAGCGGCATCTTAAATGAGGTCCTGACACACCCTGTTAGTCCAGTGGACAGTAGAGGACTTTTAACCGAGTTAAAATGTCTATCGACATGTGAACAAGAGTCTACTTGTGTCCCAGGTCTTCTTGGAATCTTTATTTAGTTTTGGAGCCAGCATGACGATGTCATATGGGCTTGACTTGGCATGGTGATGACACTTCAATGGATCCTTTACATGTTGAAACATCTTTCCCTCTCTCTGCCCCCCCCCCCCCCCTGTAGGTGGTATTGAAAGGGGCAGGGAAGAAGCTCAGCCTTCTTGGGGTAAGTCGTCATTTAGTTAAACTTTGTTTGGAACTACACAGATTTCTTTAAAAAAAAATCTTCATTTTATAAATCTGTTTTGTGTTGGCACACGTACATTTGAAGGCCCAAGGTCGTGACGGCATGCTTGACGTAACATGCCGTTGCTTCATGATTGATTGAACGTAGAGAGGTGCTTGACTCAGACAGTTTTCTCCTTTCAGAGGGAACTGACACACACACACACACACACACATACATACAATAACACACACACTAATGATCTCCTCTTCTCTGGCCTTACAGCAAACCTGTGCGGTTTGCTTGGAGGAGTTCCGGACTCGAGATGAGCTAGGAGTGTGCCCATGCTCACACGCATTTCACAAGAAGTGAGTACAGACTCAGCATTCTGTCTCGCCATGAGACCTAGTGCGGAAGGGAACTTAGCTCTAATTGTACACAAACATTTCCTGAACAATCAGCAAGGCCTAAAGGATCACAGCCTCTAGCCTATACAGAGCTTTATTCAGCGAGGCAGCAGCACATTAAGCCATAATGACTCAGCAGGATCGTGTTTACTCACGTCCTGTTTCACTTTACAGTTCAAATCAGCGCAAGCCCTGAGAGTCGTGTAGTAAAACAGTAAAATGACATCGGATAAAAACACCCCCCCCACAATTGTTCTCAATGTCACCTTCACATTCTGTGATCACATTCTAGAACCTACCTTGGTTGAAGAGAAACACAAGTAAGCACGGAGGTCAGTCAGGTCAACCTTTCCCTCACTACAACAAGTGGTCCTCATTCACGTCCTCCTGTCTGCCTGCCTGCCTGCCTGCCTGCCTGCCTGTCTGTCTGTCTGTCTGTCTGTCTGTCTGTCTGTCTGTCTCTGTCTGTCCGTGCAGGTGCCTGTTGAAGTGGCTGGAGATCCGGAGCGTGTGCCCCATGTGTAACAAGCCCATCCTCCGGCTCCACACTGACACCCCCCAGGGGGCAGAGGGGCCCCTGGACCCTGAGGAGGTGTGATGGGGTCCAGGAGGACCAGGGGACCCCCCCTGAAGACACACACATCTATACACACAGAGGACGATGATGATGATGATAATGATGGTGGTGGTCATCTTATGGACATCTCACTTGAGGGTTGATTGTATTCGTAAGTGGCTTCCTTGTGGCTCTTCTGTGTATTAGCGATATAGCTGGGCGATATAGCTACGTTTTGATACGTTGAAGATACCTGTCTAGGTTTTCTATGGTCAGTTAGAAGCAGTCAAGCTAGTCAAGAGGAATAGGGGTACCATGTGTCAAATTTGGGGAAAAAGGACCTCCAATAGTCTAGTCCCCCAAGATTAGTGAGATGTGACTTAGGAAAGGGAGCCACTTTAGAATATCCAGTTTCTCCTCCCCTTTCCCTGTCATTGGACGACTGGTTATGGCACGGACAGGAGACCGCCAATCACAATCGACATGCCAGGCGTTGTTAGTAGGTCATTGGTCAGGATCGGTGTGGATACCTCTAATATCTCAGGGGTGTAACAATACAGCCAGCACAAAGCATCTCACATCATAATGATATTAACCTTGTGCCACACATCAGACCTGGGACTAATACTTGGGGTGTGCTCGATACGTTACGCCGTACAATGAAACCGATGCTACTGTATCCCAAAAACACAAGAGTGGAATCAAGCACACCCCAAACCTTTCCAATCATTTCATCCACGTATTTGACCTAGGTCTGATTAATATCCAGTAATGCTGCCAACCTGTGTAATGCTATACTAAAGGGGAATTTAAACATATGGCTAGCTAATACAACAGATCAGTTCAGTAGGCCATACAGTTCTGATGTAGACAGTTATGTACTATGTATGTCCAGGTTCACTCGTTCTAAGACTGATAGAAAAGCTAGTCTTGCCTGTATGTGTGTAATGTGACCCTATATTGTCATTTTGTATCGTTTGTTGCTTTTAAATAAAATGTAATGTATTGTACTGGACATGCATCTTAGGGAAAATCATTTCAATTCGTAACCATCGACAACCAAACAGTAATCAATGTTATATAATACTTCACAGATGTCATTCAGTCAAGTCAATCATGTTTTTTAATTCATCCATACAATAATAGCTACACAGACACCCATACTGCTTATTCTAGTCATTCAAAATAGATTAAAATGCCACACAGTTGACAAAGGCCCAAGAAAGTATGAGACTGTAAAAATACCCCCACACTAGATTATTAACATTCTTATTAATTCATATTTCCTTATTACGGCACACTTCCCTCCTGCAATAGCGCAAACAATTTCTCAATGAAAAATATGTTGTGACTCAAGACATGAGGCTTTACAAGAAAGTCTGTTTGGTAACGTTGGATACGGTGTGTGTGTGTGTGTCTTTAACTAGCCGCCTGTGTAGCCTTGTTCTCCACGTACTCCAGGGCCTTCTCCTTGACGGCCTGGATGCTCTCAGGGGTGCCGTTCTTCTTCTCGTACTCCAGGTAGCGCTTGAAGAAGAACTTGATCCTCTTCACTGCTACACTCAGGTGGATCACCCGGTCAAAGAGAGCCCTGAGACAGAGAGAGACAGACAGAGAGAGAGAGACAGACAGAGAGAGAGAGACAGAGAGAGAGAGAGAGAGAGACAGAGACAGAGACAAGAGAGAGACAGAGAGAGACAGAGAAAGACAGAGCGCACAGATCCCTTTATAGAGCACTGTAGAGTGGTGAATGTGTTGGCTTGTTATCAGCTGACAAATGGCCGTGAGACTTCCAGCTGCTGAATGTTTACACGTTAATAAGGTTAACGTGCGGAAGGGAACTTGTATACGTTTTTAAAGATCGTAATATTCAGTGGAGCTGAGATTCAATCAAATACACCAGCAGATGCATACAAATAAAATAAAACACCAAGTATTATATAAATGTTACATATTTTCCCCATTTCCTGCACTGGTGACTCCAACTCCAGCTCACAGGCAGTGTGTTCTGCTCACCTGATTTCTTTCTGGGAACCGTGCTTGACCATGAGGTCGATGAAGACGGACCACAGGTCCGTGCGCTTGGGGTAGCTGCTCAGCACCTTGTCCAGCATCACCTTGCCTTTCTCCACGTCGCCGTACCGGAACTCCAGCTGGGCAAACTTGGCAATCACGTCCACATCTGGAGACGAGGAAGAGGGGGGCGGGGTTCCAAACAGGAAATGAATACGAACCCAATCGAACGTTTCAAAAAACAAATGGTGGGTGTGCAAGGCTATATGGCTTCTGTAGATAAGCCCCTTGTTTTGGGATATCGCATTCATATAACTCCTCTCCTTTTGGGATGCGTTTATGAGTGTTGAAACAGGAGCCATGCGGCCCAGCAAGCGAGGTGGCTTACTCTCTTTGGTGGGCAGGCTGTTGAGCGCCCTCTGCAGGAGAGCGCTGCAGGCATCGCTCTGGCCCTGCTGCAGCAGGAAGGAGGCGTAGCTTAGCCACACCGCCTTCTCCTGGCGGAAACGCTTCACGATCTTCTTGTAAAGGTTCTCCGCTTCCTAAACACGGAACACGGGAATTCATCCAAACGTTTCCCTCAAAAGTGTAAACTAAAGCCAATGGGTGTAACCCCGGATTAGGATGTCCTCCATTTTGAAAGCCCATGGCAGATGGGGGGGGGGGGGGGGGAGGGGCTGCAGGTCGTACCTTGGTCTTGCCAGACTTGGCGTAGATGTCTGCCAGCTGCTGGTAGACAGGCATGGGCTCGCAGAACTGCAGCGCCTGCTCAAACGCCTTCTTCAAGCTCTCCTCGCTGCCGTACAGGTTCTCCAGGTTCAGCAGGGCCACCCACACGTTGAGCTTCTCCTGCTCCTCCCTGGGGGAAGGGGACACACACACGGCTTAGACACGTGTACAGACACCGGGTGTAAACGCACGGAGAAACACTAGCTCGCACGCTAACACGCTAACACCGCTACCTGAAGGAGATGGTCTTGAGGGCCCTCTCGGCCACGGCCCGGGCCTGCTCGATCTGGGTGGCCTGCAGGTGGAAGGCCATGTACTGCAGCCAGAGCAGCGAGCTGTCGGGCGAGGCGAGCAGCAGGCGCTCGAAGCTGCCCGCGTCCTGGGGCCTCAGGGCCGGGTCCATCAGCTCCGCCTCCCGCTCCGACAGGGCCTTCTCCACCTGGCGCTTCTCCGCGTGTCGTTCGTGGCGAGTCTTCTTCTGGCGCTGCAGGGGGGGGGGGGGGGTTAGAAAGGGGAGAGATGGCCAACGCGGTCGGAGAGAGAGAGGACACAGGGTTAAGGGGAGGGGACACAGGGGTGAGGGCACTAGCCGTGTTCCGAGAGAGGAAAAGGGAGGACCCTCGGAGGGGCTCCGGGCAGTGCGGGTGGTTACCTGGCCCTGTTCCTCCTCTCCCTCGCCCTCGCTGGAGTCGTCCACCTCTGGGGTGGCCGAGGCGGGCTTCAGGGTGCTGAGGGCAGCGTCCCAGGAGAAGCCCCCCGACACCTGCAGCCTGGCTGGGGCCGCTGCTGGCTTACCCTGCTGGAGGGAGAGAAAGAGAGGATGGAGAGGGAGGGAGGGATAGAGAGGATGGGGAGGGAGAGAGAGAGGATGGGGAGGGAGGGAGAGAAAGAGAGGATGGGGAGGGAGGGAGAGGATGGGGAGGGAGGGAGAGGATGGGGAGGGAGGGAGAGGGAGAGAAAGAGAGGATGGGGAGGGAGGGAGGGAGAGGATGGGAAGGGAGGGAGGGAGGGAGGGAGAGGATGGGGAGGGAGAGAAAGAGAGGATGGGGAGGGAGGGAGAGGATGGGGAGGGAGGGAGAGAGGATGGGGAGGGAGGGAGAGCGGATGGGAAGGGAGGGAAAGAGAGAGAACGGCGAGGGAGGGAGGGTCAAGGAGGTTGACGGGGAAGGGATGGAAGGAAAGAGATTGACAAGATGGCGTGCGAGAAAAAAAAAAAGCAGCAATAATGAGTACCGGGTCGATTATTCAGTCAACAAAACAAGATACCAGGACGCTAATTAGAAACGACTGATTGCTGTCAGCATGCGAGTGCAGTGGCTAACCTCTGGAGGGTTCGATTTCTCCTCCACCCCCACCTCCCCATCCTCCTCCTCTCGGAAATACACCTCCACTCCACTGTCAATGTCCTCCGTCTTCTCCTTCCTTCCTTTCTTCTTCTTCGCCGGTTTCTCTACCGCCTCCTAGGACACAACAATCAGCAATACCGCACACCATGACACATCTGCTTTGACATCTTCCTGGCTCTTTATTATCCCTCTGCAGAGAGAAATAGACTCTGATGAAGAGAGGGTTGACTTGAGGAAGGGGGAGGGAGGACAGACGACTGACCGGCTGGTTCTCGGAAGACTTGCGCTTCCTCTTGGCGTCGTACTTCTCCTTCTGCTCTCCCAGCAGCCTCAGCGGCAGCCCAAGGGACTCTGGGAGCAGGTCTGCTTTCCCGGTGTCGTCTGATAGCAGGGACAGGTCCACCTGCTCATTCTGTGTGTCAACACTGGAGCGGAGGGGGGGGAAGTAGGGGGAATGTCCAAGTCAGACGTTTGGAAATGGAAAGGACTTGGATCACGTTTGACCTGAAGCTCCTGTAAGGAAGGAACACGCAGAATTGGACCGCTCTGACTCATGGCGTCATTGGGCTCCTTACCGGAGGACCTTGGTGGTGAGCAGGGTGTTCACAGGGACGTGCTTGGCGAACACGGCGGGGCTGCTGAAGTACTTGGTGGCGTGCTGAAACTGGGCTCTTCCGGTGATGTTTGTGGACAACCTGGGACAGAACACAACCCCTCTCGCAGGTCAGCAGGATGTTTCTTGTCAGGTGACAAAGTCACTGAACTATGCCTTTTTCGGATAAGGAGACGGATGATGGTGCGGAATTCTGCCTTGGCTGATGACAGCGTCTACTTATGAACTCGGGGGAAAACAAAACGTCCTTTGAGTGCATAAACGTGTAAGACGTGCAACCCTTGGAGCCCGCAGGGGCGTGCTGTTTATGTACCTGATGAAGACTCCATGTTCGCCCACAGACTTGACGTAGCCTCGGAGGATCTGGCCCGGTTTCAGGTCCCCCGCAGAGCGCACCTCCGGGTCCTTCACCACGGAGGGCTTGTCTGGGCACAACCTGCACACAGCAACAGAAGCTGAATACAGGCAACAGGGCGCATGGGTCGAGCACGCCCGACGCGTGGTGCAGACGATGTGTATGTGTACTGAATGTGTATAGAACACTGGTTGGGGGGGGGAAGAGAGGCAGAGGGTCACACCTCGAGGGCCGGAGAGAGAGCTGCCAGTGACCGCTTTTCTCACCGAGAACACAACACCTGGAGAGAGCGAGACAGAGAGAGACAGAGAGAAAGACAAAGAGAGAGACAGAGAGAGAACACAAACATTCAACTTCATTAGGACTTTAGTACAGGTAATCAAAGGGCAAAGCTGGCGTTAAAACAAGTTGTTCATCCAGTGTCCGGCCTCCGCTAACCTGGTTTGTCACGTGGCCGTACACCTTTAGCCTAGGCCTGAAGCGGCCCACTCACCTGACCAGCTGGTCTTTGCTGAAGGACTGGAGCGGGTCGCGCTTGTACGAGTCCAGCAGGTCCACCTCGGCGACGGTTCCCCTGGCGCCCAGAGGCAGCCTGACGCACACGCCCACTTGGGGCTGGACGCTCTGCACGATCCCCATGGTAACGCTGCCCTTCTCCAGCTTGGGCACGTCTGAGGGTTAGAGGGTCGAGTTAAAGAGCCTGGAGCTGCGACCGAGCCTGGAACACTCTGGGGATGATCCATGCCGTTAGGATGACACAGCAAAGCCGAGTGGGTGTGTGTGTGTGTGTGTGTGAGAGAGGGGGGGGGGGGGGGGTCGCTCACCAGTCAGAGTGAGGGAGAGACGCAGAGGTTTCAAACTGACTTCGACCACTTTGGCACCGACTGCCTGGCCCAGTTTGTACAGCTTCTCGGGATGTTTCAAATCCTAAAAAAGGTGAGAAAATGTCTTGTGGGAATACTGACATTCATATTTAGTGTGTATATGTATATTATATATTTATTTTTATCATGGAAATTGACACATGTTAACTTACTTTAGGATCAGTGACCATGGAAAGTATATCAACAGTTCCTGTTACAGAGGGACTGATGGTCACCTCCAAACACTTCTTCTCTGGGTAGTACTGTAGAGACACACGCACACACACTCATTAGACAGGGAGTCAATTTAAATCACAAACATGTCTCAAACTCTTCAGTGCCGTTGCACGCTTCCAAACGTACCTTTGACACAAAGCATGTGACCTTCTGGCCGACCTGGTAGGTCATGAGCT
Source organism: Hypomesus nipponensis (assembly GCF_054491055.1). NCBI lineage: Eukaryota > Metazoa > Chordata > Actinopteri > Osmeriformes > Osmeridae > Hypomesus > Hypomesus nipponensis. The sequence goes on along the minus strand of NC_140381.1, from coordinate 5,720,938 downwards.
CTTCCTTCAGGCTGAGCTTGACCGGCTCCAGAACCACGTCCTCCTGTAGCTTACTGGAACCACAGAGGGTCATGTTACAGAAAAAATGATCCAGCACTGACATTGGGGGGGTCAATCCCCTGCCCCCCCCCTCCCCCCCCCCACTCCCTCCCTTCCTCCCCACTTACCTTGGCAAAAGACTGAGCTCAGGAATGAAATAGTTGAACTTGGGGTGGCTGAATGGAAGGTACCTAAATGTTGTTTTGTTTTTAAACACAAAAAAAGAAAATTGTTCATTCATGATGACACAACTCCTCCCCTGCAGTAGTAGTTACATAAACACACGTGGCGCTTGGGTGCTGACCTGTGACTACAGGCCTCCCGCCCTCCTATGACCCTGGCCGTGACCTCGCTGCCGAGCTTCACGGCGGACGTGGGGAAGGTCCCCAGGCACGCCCCGTCCTGCACCTCCGACACGTGCACGCTCCCCGTGGCCCCGCCCTCCAGCTCCACCTGCACGCTCGTGGGCCTCACCGCCTTCACCTTGCCCTTCACCAGGTCGCCGTAGCGGTGGCGCCCGGTCCTCCGCGCCGACGGCCCCGCCTGGTCGGCGTCCGCCGCCGCCCCGCGCTGGACTTTGGAGTCCCACTCGACCAGGGGGAGCCCTTCCAGGTCCTCGCAGCTGGGGTCCGTCACGCTGACCGCCAGGAAGCGGCCCGGGAGCAGCTTCTCCGTCTCGAAGCGGAACGAGTCGTTGAGGTTGTTGGTCGTCTGGACGACGGTCAGCTGGGCCGTGTCGCCCAACGAGATGACGGCAAAGTCCTTGTCGGCATGCTGCACCCGGGCGGTGTACTTGGCCCCCTCTTCGACCTACAGAATTACGAAGGGAAAAAGATTAACGGTTGTAATTTTATAACCATATAGAAAGTATCAACATTTTCATACTTTATATATATATATATATATATATTTTCCCCTGGTAGAAAGTTTGTTTGAATATAACAAGCATTTCTCAAACCTCAACATCAGTTCCATCACACACCTACACATCTATCCAATCAGATCAAGCAGGACAAATTGACCAATGGTCGACACTTACCGATTTCCTCTTTGCCACTAGCTTAGGCAGCAGGGAGACATGGACCTGGGTGCTCAAGGGGTCAACATGGAGGACCACAGCATTCACCTTCTGTCCAGGAGACACCTTTAAACCTTAGAACACACACACACACACTGTTTAAGTCACCGCTAAACAAACCTTTTCATTCACCAAGCAGTTCACAAAACCCTCAAAAATGAACAGTTTACCAAAATGGCAAAAAGACCTTCCCAGAAGAGAAAACAACCGAGCGAATATGTTGCCCGCTGACATTTTCATTTCACGACATTCAGACTGGGTGAGGGGTTGGAGGGGCGGTTTGAGTCCTCACCCATGCTGTGATGTTTGGTTGCCAGCACGGTGGCTCCCTTCAGCTCGTCACACAGCAGGCTCACGCTCTCGTCCTCCTTCACCTGCTCCACGGTCAGCCTCAGCCTCTGGCCCAGGGTCACTACAGACAGCTGCTGGTGGAGCTCAGAGTCCTCTGAGAAGACGGGGAAAAGGAAAAATCAAATGTATTTGTATTCACATACGCCAATAGAACTGCCCCTCAAACAAACTAAACCCTCAAGGAAGACAAGGGAAAAACTCCCAGAAAAACTCCCAATGGGAGGAAAAAAATGGAAGAAACCTTGGGAGGGGCAATTCAGAGAGGGATCCCCTCCTCCAGAGACGGTTGGTAAAAAGAGAGACACCAAGAGAGAGAGAGAGAGCGAGAGAAGAAGAGGGGAGACGGAGGGGGGGGTCATGAAGAGCAGTAAAAGCCGTGCCGCAGACTATTAGATCGGATCTGTTGTTGTTGTTATCGAGTTACAGCAGGATGCTGACAGAATCTGAAATCTCGATAAACAGCGACAGAAACCAGACGCCTGAGGCGCCCACACACACACCCCTTTGCGAACACCCGACATGGTCTGGTTCCCTCTTCAGTTCTGCACACAAACATACACACACACACACACACACACACACACCTTTGTTGGCCATCATGTCGGCCACAGCCCTTCTCTCCAGCAGGCCCTGGACCAGCCGGGCCTGGCCGTCTCGCTCCGGGGCCATGACCTCAGACACCTTGAGGCTGACTAGGAAGCGGCCCTTCTCCTCGTCCAGGTTGGTCACCTTGGCCACCACCGTCTGGCCCAGCTGGAAGGGCCCCGTTGTGTCACTGATGAACTTGTCGCTCATCGCCTGGATGGAAGGAGGAGGACGGGTCAGTGGAGGAAGAACCACAGCTCGCGTTCAGGAGGAATCGGACATCGGTAACATCGCCTCTCCGCTAACTTACTCGACGACCTCTTCGATGACTACTCACCGATTTGGGTGCCAGGCCTACCAGTCCGCAGGGAAACTCCACAAACACGCCGTAGGGCATGATGTTCTTGATCCAGCCAATCAGCTGCATGCCCACTTTGACGTCAGAGAACTCCTTGGCGACGGGCCCGTCCTCCATGGCAGCCCTCAGCACAGGCTTCTTGGTCAGGGTCTGGACACGGCAGGGTTAAGGAGGAGACGAGCTTCCTGACACTGTACAGTCGTGTACAACAGTCCTGTATCATGTTGTGTACAACAGTCCTGTATCATGTTGTGTACAACAGTCCTGTATCATGTTGTGTACAACAGTCCTGTATCATGTTGTGTACAACAGTCCTGTATCATGTTGTGTACAACAGTCCTGTATCATGTTGTGTACAACAGTCCTGTATCATGTTGTGTACAACAGTCCTGTATCATGTTGTGTACAACAGTCCTGTATCAGGTTGTGTACAACAGTCCTGTATCATGTTGTGTACAACAGTCCTGTATCATTTGCCAGACCACAAAATCCAATCCAAAACCAGACTAATAAAACACTTACATTTTGTCATTAGTAAATAATCACTTATATTAATAGTACTAACTTAAAGTATATTTACAACATCACTTTTACCTCTCCAAAAAACACATTTGCAAATATTATTTTGGGGGGGAAAGACGAGACATAGCCAACGGGTCCTATTGTCTTGCCTCTGCAATGCCATTGGATACATGTGGTCTTAAAGAAAAAGAAATGGTCTGCAGCGTTCTAGTCATGAAGGATACGATGTGCTGCTTGTTGTGGTTGACACAGACGAGGTTGGAGATGGTGTCGCCCTCCTGCAGGGCCTCAAACAGGAGGGGGCAGTTGGACACGTGGTCGGAGAGGTGGCTGAGGGGGAGCAGCGCCGGGATCTCCTCGGGGAGGATGGCCACCTCCAGAGCCCCAAGGACTTTGGCCACCAGCCTCGCTTCCACCTTCTACGGGAGGACGGGACAGGACAAATTCGTTTAGAAGCTCTCAAGATTGAGGAGAAAAATACGAATTTCGTTTTCAGATCTTGTAAAAAGGGTGTTTGTTGTGGGGGAGTGAGAGGAGGCATCGGGGAGGGGGGGGGTAGAGAGAGAGAGAGAGATGTGTGAGAGAAAGATGGCGCCCTCTTACCTTCCCGATCTCAAAGTCAAACTGGGGTTTGGGCGGCGCCTCGGTGTCCCCTCCTGCCACGGCCTTGAAGGACAACAGCAACTTCTCCTTCAAGTCACAGTTCAGCACCTTGGCCTTCACCACCTGGACACACAGCCGCAACCACAAGACCAGCAGAACAGCTGAAGCATGCCAAACCATAGTGGAAGAAAGTCAAAGCTACCTTTGCAGTATATGTATATTATTAATATGTTGATGGTTCCCCCCCTTCCTCCCCCACACTCAGAACCTGCCAGTAATTCAAAGTGTTGGTAAAAGTATATTGAAAAAAGGCATGAAATATGGCTCCATCTAATCCAGTACTGTTACCTAGCGGCGGCCATTTTGTGTCTCCCTACCTGACCGACAAAGAACATCTTCTCCGGGACGATGACAGGCTCCGTGCTGAGCTCGCGGACGGGCACCAGCCCCTTGACGTCGCCGTAGAAACGGACGATGCAGCCATAGTCCTTGACGCAGATGATGTGTCCGTGGGAGATGCGGCCGGGGCGAGCGTCGGCGAAGGTCAGGAAGAGCGGCAGGGAAGACTCCACCAGGGCCTTCTTCCTGGTTAGGGTCAGGCTCTTCCTCTGAGGATCCACGGCCAACACCTAGACACACACAAACGATAAAAGAGTTACGACAAAAATAGGAGAAGATGGATAGATATACAGCAGACTCTATTTAGCGCAATATATCGTTCCCGATGAGAAAAGCGTGAACCAGGAGCCCCAGTGAGAGATGAACTCGTGCCATTCTCGGAAGTGTGAGTGTTGAGCCGCTCGCTCACCCGACATTTGACCTTCATGCCCTCTGTGTATTTCTTCTCCGGGTTTTTGAGGATGATGTCAGAGAGGTGCGTCCTGGGGACCATCCCCCGGATGTGCTCGGTCAACTTCACGGTCATCCCGTTCTTCAGGTTTATCACCGTGCCCTGAGGAAGAGGAGGAAGAGGAGGATGGGAGGAGGGTGAGGGAACAAGTTATCCAAGAATGTGAACCAGACGTATGGCACAGAAGCTGGTGAGTGTTTTTATCGTTCATAGAAACTTCTGGATTATTATTATTTATTTTTCTCTTCTAACCTCCACAACTTGTCCAGGATGGATGTCGTGGTATCTGAAGAATGGTGCTTTTATAACACTCCTGTAGAAATGATCGCAAGGTTACAAGATGGAAGGAAAAAAACCTTTCCTGTCCATTCATGACAAACTCATTCACTCCCTCTCCCTCTCTCATACATACATGCGCAGGCTGACATAGTGCATCTGCTCCATGGGGCTGTAGTCCATGATCCTGCAGGTGTGTTCCGGTTTGGCCATGACCCTGTTCATGTTGAAGGGGTCTTTGGGCTCCTTCATGTGGTTCCTCTACAGCACAGAGAAGACAAACACCACCACCAAACGGTTACCCATGGAGGACGCTTATGCTAGCATACAGCTCTGGAGGTCCCTGTAGGCTTTACAGTTGCTGGTACAGGGGGGGACAGGAGTTCCAGGTACTCACATGCACAAAGACCTGGGTGCTGTCGGGGAGCTCCAGTATGGCTCCAGAGTAGTGGTGGAGCGAGGTCATCTTGCAGCCCTCCAGCACCTCTCCGATGCGCTCGCTGGTCACCTGCGCCAGGTCGCCCTCTGGCTGCAGGAGGTGGCCGCGCAGCGACAGGCCCAGCAGGCGTGAGGAGGGCTCCAAATACAGCAAGCAGGCTTTCACCTGGGAGGACATCAACATATGCTGACTGAAGTCTGACTTCGGAATGGATATGATAACTGACGTTGCATTGCTTTCATGACCCATGACCTATGAACCTCGGTGTGACAGAGTAAGACGCGAGGTAAAGATGAGGTCCTTACCTCATCTCCCTCACTGTAGCTGCACGAGGGCTCCATGTGCATGAAGTCCACCATGCCTGAGAAGGAGGAAAGGAACTCCAGGATGAGACCGTGAATGGTCACCTGGGAGAAGAACCGCGGGGAGAACATCAACATAGGCCACGCCAGATTAGCTTAGCGGCAACTTGGAGATATAATGTAATGTGTTGACTTGGAAGATGCTTTTCTTTAAAAATAAAAAGATGTACATTTACAGCATACCCATATGCTGTAAATGTGGCTGTAACAAAATGATACATTTTGGTTCTCAGACAAGATAGTAGTCACCAAAGTACCTTTTTGATCTGGGCTTTGACCAGGAGCCCAGGTAGCAGGTTGGTGAGGGTCCAGCCGTGTTTGGTGTCAGCATAGGACTGAGCCACGGACCGCGGGCAGGTGGAGAGACGGATCACACGCCCGTCGTTCTTCACCTCCTCCAGCAGGGACACCACACACTGACCCACCTTCAGCTCTGCAACGTGGAGTCAGATGGCTGAACGGTTAGGGAATCGGGGCTATTAAATCAGAGGGTTGCCGGTTCGATTCCGGCTGTGCAAAATGACGTTGTGTCCCTGGGCAAGGAATTCACCCTACTTGCCTCGGGGGGGAATGTCCCTGTACTTACTGTAAGTCGCTCTGGATAAGAGCGTCTGCTAAATGACTAAATGTAATGTAAATGCAACGCCAGAGGAAAAGATGTCTGCGACACAAACGCCACACAGAGCTGGCCTTCAATAAACACAGGCAGCGACACTGGCGCAAGGTACACAACAACAGTGAGTCCAGTCCTGGCTTGCTTGCGATACCTTTTGGGATGGGCTGGTCTGTTGCCGCCTGCTTGGGCAAGAAGGCTTTGGTTCCGCTGACGCCAATGTCAACCAGGTACCCGTGATCCTCAACGCTATCCACACAACCACTCAGGATCTGCGGAAATAAGACACAAAAACATGATTTCCCGACCCTTCCTTATGGTCCAGATCCCTCACCTGTATTCACATCCCTCAAATGTGTCACTAAAAGGCTTGTTTGCCTACACGTCGATAGCGGACTCACCATGCCAGCACTCAGAGAGCTGGTGGTCAGGCCTTTGTTGACCTCCTTGGGGTTGATGGACAGCTGGATGCTGACTGTGCCTCTCTTGGTGATGTTCAGCCTGACAACAGAACACCTCAGCAGCATGCCTGGACTGAAGAGGTCGGGGAGGGAGAAGATCTCCTGTGGAAGACCAGAAAAATATCGTCGTCAGGCACTGCGGTCAAACCTGTGCCAAATATGAGGTGTGTGCGGTTCTCTCCGCTGCACTCGTCCACAGTATACTACGTTTGTATGTTTTTGTAAAAGTGAAACGTCAAATGTATACACACACCCTCCATGAACAGCAATCTCTTACATTTACATTTAGCAGACGCTCTTATCCAGAGCGACTTACAGTAAGTACAGGGACATTCCCCCCGAGGTAAGTAGGGTGAAGTGCCTTGCCCAAGGACACAACGTAATTTTGGCACGGCAGGGAATCGATCCTTGTGATTACTAGCCCGACTAACTCACCGCTCAGCCATCTGACTTACCTCGGCATCTGAGTCCAGCTGCTCACGGACCATCTTGGTGTAGGAGTCAGAGATGTTGGAGATGGACAGGTATCCCATAAGGCCGCTGGGCAGGCTCACCAACACCTCGAAGTCTGTCACTTCCTTGATACACCCCAGTACCAAGGTACCCACCTTCAGATTCTGATCACAGGCACACAACACGCAAGTCAGGTAAGTTAGGAGCTTCATGATGGGTCAGTTCTCTGTTGGAGAGCTTTGTGATTTGAATTGATCATGCATAGCAGAAGGGCATCATTCAGAAACATAACAAGTCGAGTAAACAGGATGCATTGTTTAAGCTTACCTTCAGATGTAAAATTTCGACTTTGGCTGCTGCATTGAGTTTCAACCTCTCCTCTTTGCTCGTTTTCTGCTTCTTGGCCACATTCTTGCTGTCGTTCTTTTTCTCTCCCTTCCTTTTCTTTGTTTCCGCTGGTTCATGCGTCTGGAACAGGTTGTCCACCTCAGTGTGCTGTCTCACGGGTTTCGCTTTAGTCTCTGCTTTCTTGCTCGTCCCTCCACGAGGGAAATCCTCATCCAATGACGCCATAGTTGATATTGATTAAATTGTCTGTAAATAAAAACGTAAGAAAATCCAATATTGTGTCGATAAAAGAAACGGGTGACAAACAACTAGGAAGTGTCTGCTAGCTGCAAGCGAAAGGCACGTCTGGTTAGGTTGTAGATAAACAAGTGAACAGACTAAATAACAAACAAGACCTTATGGACAAACATTCTTTCAATAGTTTTCAATACTGAAAACCAGACATCTGCAGCAACACAAAGTTAGTCAGCTCCAAGCTACTAAGAAGGTGCCTGTAGTGTAGGTTACTGAAAATATACTCTACACTACAGTATCGTTCTCAAACATCTGCATACGTGTGATGACTAGCTAACTAGAAAGATAGCCATATTAGCTAGCTTGCATTCCAAATAGACAACATTCAGTGAGAGAAATAGACAGCCGAAACAAAACACGGTTCCAACATTTCTGTAAATTATACGCGTTTAAAATAATGCAAAACGTTTTAACATACAGTTAATCCTTACTGTTGTAATCCACTTCTCAATTTGGTATCCAAACTCACATGTGTTGATCACTACCACGCCATGTTTCAATACCGGAATGGTACCGAGATGGGCGTTTCAGTAATTGACCATTCACCACCCAAAGATAAATGATTGACGTTCGGATTGACCTGCCATTAACTATTATTCTTCAAAGGGGCGGTATTTGTATATATTGACGTTTACTTGGCCCTATCAAACTGAGTTTTCTTACAACGTAACAAGTAGGCGGGATTTCCTGATAAATCTAGCATTGCGGCCTCTGCTGAAGGGCACTTGTTCAAGTCAATTCACAAGGGTAGTGTGTGCAGAAGGTAAGAAATGTAACGAATAAAAAATGTTTGTCCTATTCACGTTTACACTGTTCAGTAATGCATCATTGTGGTAGATTTCCCGCCTATATTTGTTAATGTTTTGATTAATGATCTGTTAATATAAACTATGGTTCAGTCAGCTAGCTAGCTTGATGGCTAGCAAGCTACTACTAATACTAGCTAGTCAAGTGGCAACTCACTCAGCCTGTTAGCTAGCTAGCTGTCTCAATGAAAGTCAAAACAGTAAATATTGAGCGTTCGTTAGAACTTAACCGAGCAATGCCCACAGTTGTGCATGATCTGGGGCTGACGTGGATTTATTTTTGAATTATGTATAAACAACCAGCTAGCTAGTTGTCAATTGAAATTACAGTGTAGAGATTAAACTAATTGCAGCAGGCCGTCTCTGGGCTCGTGGGTTGTCAACCAGCGAATTCAAAGGGACAGTCTATTCACTTACACTTATGTAATACCACTCATCTCGTGCTTTAATCTGTAACAACCGATTTCAATGTGTCCATTGTATTCCTCATAGATGCACATCAGGATTTAGCATTACTCATGTTCCTTCAAATATGGGTGTGCTCGCAACTAGTTTTCCCTCTTGCCCTCTGCAGTCACCCACAAAACTGTCGTTGTCCAACCACATGCAATTCTCATTAAGTGATTTACTTCTTGTAGGACTAGTAGACATCAACCATGGGCGGACACGACGCTGGATCTCAACACCAGTTCACTGGCATTGCCAAGTACTTCAACGCATACACCATCACTGGAAGGAGGAATGTAAGTTGTGGACATCTTCTCACTAAGTTGGTGTTGCAGCAACATAAAAACATTGTCAATGTTTGAATTATGCTTCTTGAAGTCTGGTCCAGATTGTTGTTTGAAACCTTATTGAAAGTCAGACAATACTGTTAGTTTACCAGAAGGTCATATGTGTTCTGTCCCATTCCTAGTGTGTATTGGCCACCTACGCCAGCATAGCCGCCATCGTCCTCTTATTCAAACTGAAGCCCAAGAAACAAGCAGCGATCACCAACTGATCATGTAAGCATAACTGTTGAGATGACTTCTGCATCTCAGTAACATTTGGATTATTCTTTACCTTCTGAAACCATAGGTGTTTGTCATATGAATGTCTTAAATTTCTGTATTTGGATCAGGGTGGGTGCTCAATCCTTTTTATAGTAACACATGTATTATCCTCACTTTCATCTCATGTTCATAAAGGTACTTTTGTTGCAGGAAAATCCTTCAACACCCATTTCCTGTCTGTTCTTGTCTGTGTTGCAGGTGACCGGACAGTTCTGTAGTATAGTTGGAGCTGGTGGCGGCTGGATGTGCTTGTTGTAATTATACAACCATTTATTTGGTATTAACATGTTAACAATAAAAATGATATCGACATAGAAAACGTGTTTTTATTTACACAATATGCACTGGTATAAAAGGCTATACAGCTATGACAGCCAGGAACATTTAGGCTGTGTCAATGGCAGTGGTAAAAACATGGTTTTGAAATGGCACTGTTTAGGCAAGGGGTGTCAGGATCTCAAATCTTTTCTTTTTTTTTTACGTTATGTTTGATGAAGCTGCATGCATTTAGCAAGCCAGGGGACGCTTTGAGATTAATTAGCAAATTTAGCGACTTGTCTTCCTTCATTGCCTTAACTATGCAGAGCTAATAATGCTACAGATTATGTCTCATTACCATTAGAAAGACATTCACAAGTTGGGTGTCTACAGTCAATTCAAATGGAATATATTTCTATTGTATGAATCCTTCTTTGGATTGTTAGAATTCCTGGCCCTTCACCCATCATCAAGTAAAGTTTTCGGAGGAAAACAAAGAGGTGATCAGTTATAAGAATGTTCATAGTCAGCAGCCGTACGGTTTCTCAGCAGGGATTGTAAGCGCCCGCGGCGAGCAGTAGATTCCTACGGGTGAAGTGGAGGTGTATGACGGGGGTAGACTTGGTCAGGTAGGTGCCCAGGAGAAGCTCCTTGGAGTTCTCTGGTAAATGGATGTGACCCGTGGCCATGGTGAAGTCGTCGGTCTCCAACTCGTCGAACGCCTTCATGGAGTCCCAGAGCTTGACGGTGTTGTCCATGGAAGCTGGAGAAGACGCAGCATTTTCACAACATGAGAGCGAGCGGCGTTTCGATGGAGCCATTGTTTGCAGCAAGTTCGGGTTCAACGGGTGCAAGGATCTCTGCATTAAATTGAAACGTGTTCATAATGGCTATTTTATTGTCATGTTGTGAGACATCTACCTGAGGCGAGGATCTCTCCGTCTCTGCTGAACTTGAGGGAGTAGATGGTGTCAGTGTGGCCCTTCAGATCTCCTATCATCAGACCATGGCCTATGTCCCACAGCAGCACTCTGCCATCAGTGGCTCCAGACGCCATGAACTTCCCGTTGGGTGAGAAGGCCAGGGCATGGATGGGGCCCTAAATGACAAAAACACACGACATAAAAAAAAAAAAAGGTCTAAAGCCTTTAACCAGGCTTGAAAAGGAGCACAGTCCTCCCAACCAAACTTGGCCTTGCAACCTTCCAAGAAAGTCGACCTCTGACCTTGTGACCGGTTAAGATGCGGACGCAGTTCCCCGTGAGCACGTCCCAGAGGCGGATGGTGCGGTCGGCGGAGCCGGTGGCCACGTAGTTGGAGTTGGGGTGGAAGCGGGTGCAGGTGATGTCCGCCAGATGGCCGGCAAACATGCGTAGCGGTTGGTAGTGATCAGTGGCCCACAGACTGGTGGAGAGGAGGAGGAACGGCATGACTCGTCATTCGTCGTGCTGCAGATAAGAGCTCTGTGAGAGCTACCACGATGAGGCTATTTGCACGTTCAGAAGAAGTTATACACGTTCTTCATTTGTTATGGACTCATGTATATAAGTCTATGCTATACTTGAGGCTTCTCTGTAGTATTGTACGTGGTAGCTACTTTATGTAGCGGCATACAAAGTAAGCACGTTTGTAAGTAATACAAACTATGCAGGACCATTTACATTTACTCATTTAGCAGACACTCTTATCCAGAGCGACTTAGTCAGTACAGGGACATTCCCCCCGAGGCAAGTAGGGTAAAGTGCCTTGCCCAAGGACACAACGTCATTTGGCACGGCGGGGAATCGATCCGGCAACCTTCTGATTACTAGCCCGACTCCCTCACCGCTCAGCCATCCGACTTCCTACATGCACGTGTTTCCAGTCGTACGCCTCAGTTCTCACCGTGCCACCCTGTCGTGCCCTCCAGAGATGAAGTAGTAGCCGTAGGGGGAGAACTGGGTGTCCCAGACGGGGTAGTTGTGTCCTTTGTACCCCACCAGACAGGTGTACGTCTGGAGGCTCCACAGTCGCACCGTGCCGTCCTCGGAACTGGACAGCAGGTAGTTCCTGGACGACGCGACGGGGGGGGATGCAGAAGAGCTTGGATTAATCACAACATGGAAATGCAGAGACTTCTCTGTGTTCTCGTCCCGGTTCTAAAATCTCAAGCACTGATCCCGGTGTGCCCACTTGCTCGCTCGCTAACCAACAGATAAAAATGAGGAATAATACAGTTGACGCTGACAGAGACTTTAGGATGGGTTCCGAAAGCGAAGGAACTTCACGAAGAACGAATGAGAGGGTGAACAACAGGGTGTGGCCTGTGCAGTCTCACCTGTCAGGGCTGAAGCTGATGCCGTAAACTGGCCCGCTGTGGCCGTGGAGGACTTTGGACTCGCTGGCTGTCTTCTCATCCATGATCCTCTCCAGCACGTCGTCAGACTCCTTGTCTATCAGACTGAGATCTTTGGTGGAGAAGAGCGAGGGAGGTCAACAATGAAGGTCAACGATCAGCATCGGTATGTCGAGGTGTGCGGTTCTCAGCACTAGTTTTTGTTTACTACTCAGAGACATAAACCAGTGGGTTAGGGCAGGAAACTAGTAGGAGGAAGGAGTGTTTGTGTCGTAACCGGAGGTGTAGTGTTTACATTTAGTCATTTAGCAGATGCTCTTATCCAGAGCAACTTACAATAAGTAATACATTAGTAGTATTACATTCCCCTTACAGTAATAGTAAAACATTCCCCCAAGGCACGTAGGGTGAAGTGCCTTGCCCAAGGACACAACGTAATTTGGCACGGCTGGGAATCAAACCGACAATTTTCTGATTAATAACCCCATTAATAACCCCATGTTTACCTGCGGCTGACTTGACCCTGCGCAGCTTTTTGGGCGTTACGCTCCACACCCTGACGGTGGAGTCTGCGAAGCCCCCCGCGATCAGGCTGGAATCGTCCGTGAAGTCCACCGCCGTCAGACCCTGAAGGTCAAAAGGTCACGAGAGAAAGAATCATCAACGGCGTGTCCGGGGGGGGGGGTTTAACAACAACAAAAAGCATCACCTGCAACTCGGTTCTAATAGTGGTTACAGTACCTTTCGAAGAAACTTAAACATCGAAATACTACACACACAATTGTTATTGAACCATGTTAAACGGGCCTGTTTGTTGTTTGTACTAGGCAGCTGCTACAGCACCTGGTATGCGTTGAGGAAAGAGTAGAAGCAGATGGAGGGCAGGTTGTCCGGCCCCAGTCTGATCTTCTTAGTGGCCTCCTTCATATTCATGATCTTGTCCAGCTTGTCAGAGTCCTTCAGCTCTGGGAGAGGAATCCTACAGGACAGAAAAACAATTATTATTAGAACTCCTACGATCCTAAAATAATCTGAATGGGAGGGATAGTTCACGAGCATGCATTTTTCTGACGTGCAATGTCTCTTTGCCTGTGTCATTTTTGAGAAAAGGGGTGAGGGAATCTACACTGACACAGATTCTAAAGGGATCACTGCCTTTTAAAAAAAAGTAAAGATATGCCAAGAGTTAGTAAGGACTAAGTAACCAAGGACGTGTGCTTGCTGTCGCTAGGCGGAGGCTTCCCTACTCCACCTGTTCTGCTGGGGGGCGTTAGGATCCTGCTTCTTGCTCTTGTTGCCCGTGCTGTCCTTCTTGGGCTTCTTCTTCTTGGGTTTTCCCTCCTCGTTCTCCGCCTCCTCGTCCTCGTCGTCCAGGGGCACCTCGATCTCCGGCTCCTTCAGCAGGCCGTAGAACACCTGGAAGCAGCGGGGGGGAAAGGGAAGAGTCGCCCACGACGACGGCTTTGTAAGTTTACGGACGCGGTTCGCTCTTCTGTCCGTGCGATCCTGAAGCAGTCTACCGCTCTCTTTCTCTCTCTGAGGCAACACAAGCATCGAATCACCAATACACGCCCCACCCCCACCCACCTTAGCCTTGTTGGCGTCCCTCTTGCCCTCCCCGGCCAGACTCCCGGACATGGCGTCGATCTGGCCCTTGCTGCGCGGCATGCCGTCGAAGATGTCGATGTAGAGGTGCTCCTGGATGATGTTCCAGATCTGGTTGTTCTGGCGCTCCTGGAGGTGCCTCTTCAGGAGCTGGTACGAGTCCCTGGAGATCCTCAGGACGAACTTGCTGGTCCTGAAGTCCAGCAGGGTCTCGTTGCCCTTCATGTGTTCCTTCTTGGTCAGGCTGGAGAGGATGCGCAGGTCTTCCTCGTAGTAGCACTCCTGGTCCCCGCTGAACCTGAAAAGAAGGAGAGACGGAGGGCAAGGAAAGAGTAGAAGGTAAGGGTGTTGGTCAGTACACAGTGTGTTGGGTAGTTTGAGGTGGATAGTCATTTGAGTGAAACTTGGCCCAGAAACGTACTTTTCGAAGAAAGCCTTTGCCTCCATCTCGTGGTTGTTGTACACAAGCTCCAGGTACATGTGGACGAAGAGAGGGTAGAAGACCTGGGACAGCTCAGCTCGGTGACAATCGAGAACAGACTCGATAAACTTCTTCAAGCCGCTATAGTAGACTTGGTATAGTGGGGGATCCCCCTGCTGGCTGTATGCAGACAGGACAACGTTGACGTCGGGTTGATCCTCGCCGCCTGACGCCGGCACTGTAAACAAAACAAAAACATGAATGACTACATAGTTTGGGTCAGATACAAAGCAAACAAGGTATGGGTAACTAACATTTTCATGTATAGTGCTATGATAACATTGCAACTCTTTTGTGATTTGCATAACTAGCTTCTGGTTTTCAATTGGCTATACGCGTTCTACTTCCCCCCCAAAAAAGACGTCTGTCAAACTTGTCTCATTCATTCAGAGACTTGTTTCGCTTGCAACTATTAACCATAATTAAATGAAGACAAAAGAATGCTGCTTTAAAAATCACGTTACTAAGATGTTGATAACCTAAATAATTGTAATGATATGTATTATCCCGACCTTTTGTTGGCGCCGGTGTCGCTGTGGCTGGGGGAGCGGCGGTGGCTATGGTCACCCGGTTCAGAAGAGAGTTGGCATCCCCGCCTTCAGCATCAACATTCACGGTACTTCCCAAGCCCGATCCTGCAGAATCCGATACCTTTGAATCATCTGCATCGTCTGATAAACCGGCTTCACGCCGCAAAATGTCTACGGACTCCGACAATTTATTTCTCTTGAGAAATTGCAACACCGCGAGCAAGGTCTGCTGATCTTCGGCCCCTGCAGTTAAAGTTTTCGTTGTTCCGCTAGAAGACGTGGCATCAGGAGATGAAGAAAGTACTCCTCCATCGTTTGCATTATTGTTTCCTGACCCATCGTTTGATGGTTCTGTTTTAATATCTTTTTCACCCTCCGGATCGATCTGACCACCTTGTACAGCCGCCATTTTCGAAATGATGTGCGCATGTGCAAACAAAATAAAGGAATTGTCACTGCTGAAGAACAGACATTCTGATTGGCTCTCAGAAAACGTTTGCCGCAGGGTTGTCGATTTCTAGTGGTTTTTATGGATAACGAAACACATTCATATTTATGTAGCGTATTCATTGCTGGCTCAGTCAAGTAAATGGAACAAAACAACTTTAGATGGTATGTGTAATCTCTTCCAGATAGACAAACCTTCAAACTCCGGAACGTTTACACAACTGTACTTCTGGCCAATCTAATTCCACATCCATTCACGAGTAAAAGCTGTACTGCACTAGTTGGCCTTTAGCACTGGCCAGTAACCATGGGCCCTAGGTCAACATCCCGGAGTCAAACACCGTACACAATTATAGACAATTCGACTGTATGTCTGTTAGAATACAAACGCAAATCACATAATCAGTTAACTAGCCTAAAATAGAACAGTAGAACATTTATTTGAGCATGACTTGGTAACAAAGAACGTGACACAAGGACAACATCGAGTCAGTCTGGTGTTAGTGGGTTTATACCTCTTCGTACCAGATGATGGCAGTTTGGTTCCACCCCAGCCCCTCTTCTCTGTCTCCTAATGCTAGCACATCACAGCATGGCCTCTTCATTGCTGATGGTATCGTTGAAAGGGTGTAAAAACCCACCCTGCCATCATTCATCACAGCTTTTGTTGTCACATTCACGACTCAGAGACACATTTCTGGTGATGTCAAACTGATTTTTTTTTGTCTCCAGCTTTTCTTTCTCCCACTCTCTCCATGCACTGTATGTACCCAATCAGTTTCCCAGCAAGGTTTCCGATCTCAATCTCTGTCCATAATTAATCCTCTTATCCTACACTGCTTATCTGAACTCACCTTCAACTGTTAGAGAACTTATAAACCAAGAGATGTCATATTTAGGCCTATTTCTTCATGGATTTTTCTAACATCTGTCAGCATGTATCCTGACATGGTTAAGTCTAGCACACACATGACTCCATGCTAGTTCCAGCATTAGAAAAACCAGTGAGCGTGCCTGTGCATTTTAAACAAGGATGAGTCAGGGGCTGTATTGATTGCAAAAAGGTGGCGTTAAGAGTAATTAGTCACTTGTTATTCAGTTGCATGAATGACACAGAAAAAGGTCAGTGATTTATGTCACTGGGAGTCATGTCAGAGGTAGAAACGGCAGGAAGAATGTAAATATGAAGGAAAATCATAAAACACGTGAAGGGACGGATTGAGGGAAGGTGGATGGAGGAGAACGAAGGTGAGAAACAAGGGAGGAAAGGTGAAAGGAGGAGGAGATCAGATTGACTGTGTGCCCATGCTGAGGGTGCACTTCCTGTAGAATCCCCCAGACTCCAGAGTAACACGTCTGATCCCATCACAGAAGACTCAGCAGAGCAGGAACACACAATGCACCATTTTCTCTGCAAGGGCAAAACTGCATCTGTTTTCATATCGTGTCCCCCCCAGCCCCTTACCACCCCCCACCCACACCCGATAAAGGTCAGATGCTCTATAGTACATATTGAGAGAGATGCAGATTAACTTCTAAGTTTTTCCATCCCGGAAGTTTGAGTAAAATGTTGTTAGCTCCTTGCTGTTCTGCTTGGATCCATCCCAGGTTTTTGTTGTCAGTTCCTGACACTGTTCTGGTTCACCTTTTTGTATCATAACCACCAAATACCTTTCCAGGTGTTGGACTATGGCTGAAGTTCCTCTGATTGTCATTTATTGACTAGCCCTACAGAATCTATCAAACAGCGCTAGCTCAACCTCAAGCCGTTATTCTGGGGAGACGTCAGGTTTATCATGCAGGACCAGGGTCCTTGAAGGATACGGGGCGGAGGAGGAGGAGGATAGACGCAGAAGGGGCAGCGTGTTTTGTTGCATAATAGCTGCAGCGTTCCTGCCACATGGACTGGGAGGAGGAGGAAGAGGGGGGGGGGGGGTGAGCAGGAGGAGGAGAAGAGAGAGGGGGGAAAGGGAGGGGGGAAGAACACACGTGTCAGCCTTCCTTGGCTCAGGGCGTGGCCACATGCGTGTGTGGGCTCGCTGCAGACCCGCTGGAGCCGACAGGGCACATAGCCCGCTCGCTCCTCCTCCACGCCCTCTGCACCGTCCAGGGTTCTAAAACAACTCACGGGGAGAGAGACCGCGTGTGACTTTACACACAAAGACACGCCTCGGAAGCAGGACATGTGCCCCTCGAAGGACCTGTAAGATAAACAGTGCAACAAAAAAATAGATATTTTGATTTACAACACCCGGACACGTTGTCATGACCACGTCTGTGGATGGGACCACACGTCCTCCAAATGTCTCGAAGCAGATCTAGTATTGTATTTCTACAGCTGTCACCGCAGCCTCGTCTTGCAGAAGCAACGATCCTTGAGTCCTTCTAGTCGGCGTGTTTCTGCGCTTGAGGTGTATAGATCCACGAGTCACCACTGCTGGTTCAGGCCTAAAACACACATCAAAAGGCCACGGTTATTGATTTAAGATCAATCACTGTTTGGCCCCTCGTCTCCGATAGCAATTAACGCAATAGTGGTGCCCCGCGGCTTGTTGCAGTAATGAACGCTGCTAACGTCTGACGCCCGCCTTTTTCTCGAACGCAGCCCAGATTGACTGTGTTACGAGGTGTCTTGCTGTAGCCGCCAAACACAATTTTGCTTCTCCTTCTGTCGTTGCTCTCTACTGATTCTAAAAGGACAAAAATGTGGACATTTACAGAAGGTGTGGTGACATGAGTTGAGAAACTAACTGAAACAAAAAGGAAGGGAAATAAAAAACCTTGTCCTCCATGTAAGGTATAAAGGCCGGTTAAGCCGTCCATCAGTGCTGACACTAATAGGAAATACAAGACAGTGATTACTTTTTTCAGTGGACATTCAGTGAGTGTCTGTTGATTTGTGTATTGGGCTCACCGTTGCTGCCAAACGACATAGTGAATCAAAGCGAAGCGAGCCAATGTGGTTAGCGTTTTTTTGTGTGTGTTTGTGTGTGTGTGGTGGTGGGGGGGGTTCTGTTTCTCTTCCTGAGGAATGAGTTTGATAGTGATACGTTTGAAAGGTCTTTACATTTAGGCAATTGTGTCGCTGGTGATAGATAATGTGGTTGTTAGGTGTGGCCCAAACCTTCAAAGCTGCCTGATTGTTTGTGTTCTGGGAATATTGAGTGAGAGAGAGAGAGAGTGCTGCAGTGTTGCTGATTTACTGTAACACATGGAAGCTCCAACAGAACTGGGGTGTGCTTGTGTGTATGTACAGAGCGAGAGTGAGAGTGAGAGTGAGAGTGAGAGAGAGAGAGAGAGAGAGAGAGAGAGAGAGAGAGAAAGAGAGAGAGAAAGAGAGAGAGAGAGAGAGAGAGAGGGAGGGACAGAGAGACAGAGAAGTGAACAAAAGACAGATAACATTTGAGATTACGCCTGCTTTGCATTAGGCTCTCGAAAGGTTTATTATTTCTACGTACGTGTATGGAGTGCCTGTGTTTGTGTGTGCGTGCCATTTGCATGCACCCGCCGATACTCCATGAGTCACACGGCATGTTGGAGATGCGGAGGGAGGGCACAGAGAGAAGCATATTCACTCTCATCCCCCTTTCACACTTCAGGATGACTTGCGCTGGTCACACACTGGGTGTCAGACCGAGCCCACCTCTTCTCTTCTCTCTTCGCATCACCCCCAAAGCACTCCCCCTCCCCCCCACAGCACCACCCCCAAAGCACTCCCCCTCCCCCACACAGCACCACCCCCAAAGCACCACTCCCCTCCCCCCACAGCACCACCCCCACAGCACCATCCCAACAGTGAGCGCAGGGTGTGGCTCTCTACAAGACACACAGACACGCCAGAACACCAGGAACGTCTTTGATCTCACACATTATTCGCAGAGAAATCTGGATCACTGTACAATACATGATGAACGGTCTATTTTACTATACAATTGAATCAAATGTATTAGCGCATTGACTCTATTTAAGAGTTTTGAGTTAAAATGCAAGTAACTATAGCACTTGTATGTTCAAATATATATGTAAATATATATATATCTATAAATATATACGCAGCATCCAAAAGCTCAAGTGCCAAACTTATATTTACTTTGACTATTTAGCATATCTAATCTAGTTTATTCACACTAGAACACTAATGTGATCTGTAAGACAGGGCTTTGAGTGTGTTTGCATAGTTAATGTGTTTCTGGAGATTTTTTAAGAGATAAATCAAAGGACTGTTCCCTGAGTGAGCTGTGATTCATGTGCCTCTAAAGCCGTCACGTTTAAAATCTGCCCATAAAAACACCTGCTGATGAGATTATTTAGATTTGGGATACTGTATGGGTCCCCCAAGCCCAAGATGCTGAAGGATCCTGATTCTGCAAGTTTTCAGGGGTTTATTAAATTGATATCAATCTGTTATCATTGGATTCATGTACATCATGTCATATCTTCCAGACTGATAAATAGTCTACAAGTATTTAAATGCGAGTGCTCTCCTTGAATTTAAATCAGTTGGAGTAGAGGCAGTTTGCCTAAGTGTACGTGTGGTTGTGTGTGTGTGTGTGTATGTGTGTGTGTGTGTGTGTGTGCGCATGTATTTTCCCGGCTGGTGGAGAGCGATGTTACCCCATGCTGAGACAGATAGCTGAAGCAGGGCGTGGCACCGCACTTTCCCCAACTCCTTCTTCTCCAATGTGTGTGTGCCTGCTTGAAGGCATGTGATGATGTATGTGAATTTGTGTACATATACTATCGCGGCAAGACCACACGCTGTGTGAAACGGATGCAATTCTGCACTGCCTCGTACAGGACACGCCCCCTCCCTGCTGAGATGGAGTTTGCATTTGGCCAAAATGTTGCTTGGCCAAAGCGTGTTCTTCAACCGCAGGTAAGCATGAGTTGAAAACGCGCCGCGTGATCGCATTGGCTTTAGCATTGGACAGCTGATGTCCAGCTGAAATCTGCCTTTGATCCGTAAAAAGGTGTGGGAGACTGCCGGCCAGTCTCTCCCTCACTCTGACCCCCCCCCCCACCCCACCCCCTCAGCGCCCCTACTGTGCTGCACAAGATCAATAATTCATGAGGTGTGAGACTCGCAGATGAAGCAGAAAATGCCCCAAGAGAGATTGGAAGATAGGACAAAAAAGGGGGGGGGGGGGGTGGCATGGAGGAAGGCGGAGAAGAAGGGAAGTCGAAAGGAAGAGACACACAGGACAGCAAGACGGAGAGAAAGAGTAAGAGTTAGAGAAAAAAACGGTGGCATGCAGATGTGGAGATAAGGAACAAGAGAAGCTAGAGATATGGAGAAAGTATGCAAGAAGAGAAGGATAGAGAGAAAGACAAAGGGTGGATACCCCTAAGGCTGATGCTGAGCCCGAGGCGCACCTTTATCATCATCTGAGGAGCGAGAGGAGGGAGTCCCAGCACAGCATCACTAATCCCAGTCGACAGACGTCTTAGCGATGCTCCGAACTCATCCAGCTGCTCCCTTTCTCTCTCTTTCTCTCTCTTTCTCTCTCTTTCTCTCTCTTTCTCTCTCTTTCTCTCTCTTTCTCTCTCTCTCTCTCTCTCTCTCTCTCTCTCTCTCTCTCTCTCTCTCTCTCTCTCTCTCCCTCCCTCCGCAGTAATTTGCACCTGAGTCTCAGCTTGACTGGCGGGTCATACCCTTCATCTTCCACTCTGGCAACCCACATCGCAGTGGTAATTGGTTATGGGCTGGGTTGCCAGGTTGAGGGATGAAGGGTGTCCCCATTGTTCACCTTTGCCTCACACTGACCTCGTTGCTCGACGGACTGCCTCTAAACCAACAGACCACGTCCCTTCTCTCCTCTTCCTCCTTTCCATGGCCTTCCCCCTCCACCCTGCTGTCTCTCTTGTCTCTCCCTCTTGAGAATCAAGCACCATGCCGCCTGCTCGTTCTCTGTGCGTGCGTGCGCGTGCATGCACTCGCCCGTGCCCTTACTTGCATTCGTGCGTGTATGTGTGCACACTCGCTAACGTGGTGCGTTCATACGCGTGTGCGGTGTGCATCATTGGATGTGTGCGTAGTGCGGGTGTGTGTGTGTGTGTGCGCGCGTGTCTGTCTGAGCATTTTGCCCAGTGGAGTGTGATAATGGGTGTGAAGGCTGAGCTCTGGGACTCCTAGGGGTCTCAGCGTTGAGGGGAAATGTAGGGGAGTCTACATTATTCAGCACAGCCCCAAACAGAGCACCGGGGCTGGGCACGAACAGTCGGCAACGGGGGGCGGAAAGACCCACGGCACACCCTGGGGAGGGCCAGGGTGCATTGTGTGCGGACAGGTAGGCAGATTGACAGGCTGAAAGGTTGAAGCAGCGATGGCTCAGTTATAGTCACAGTTATGAAGACAATAGCACCTCTCACTGGGCCAGCTTATCAGATGGGCGGGTACTGTTTGTGGTGAGTGGGACGTCGGATTGGGCGCGACGGTGGGCGAGAGGGATCCGTGCCCTTTCACCTTGGGTTTAGTGAGCAACCTCTGGTTTTTTTGGGGGGGGTTGGTCTCTTTCGCTGTTTCGCTCTGTCTTTCTCTATCACTCCCTTTCTTTCCTCCCACGCGTTTCAAGACAGAGAGATCTAACCAGGCACTTAGTCAGACGCCCCCCCCCCCCCCCCCTCATGTCCTTTCAAACATAATGTTCGGCAGCACAGTTTCCTTCTGACTATGAATAATGCAGTTCCATCTCTTACCAACAAGACGTCGCCCTCTCCCAGTCAGAATCCTGCACGACACACCACCTCACGCAAGAACAGGAACAACAACTCCCTACAAGACTCCTTTACACAAATCCCGACGAACAAACCTATTCCCTTTTCCGTATAGCTGACGTCATGTTTCCCGCGGGCAATAGACAGTTTGGTTCATTTAAATGTTGCACTCTTCGAAAATTGAGCTATACCTCCTTGACCTTTTAATTTTGTTTGGGTGCAACCCATTTAGCAGAGCCTCGTCTGGTTTAATGGTGCTGTTACGATCACGAATAAAGCTGCCCTAAAATGACATCCTCCTTGCGTTGAGGGCTTTCATCTCAAACAGTCACTCCATCGTAAATAGTCTCATTTGGGAAATTGGTGTCCTCCTCGCTCTGGTAACTATGGCGATAACAGGTCTTTGCCCCTCCCTCCCCACCCGCCCGCGCCTTCTTTTTTTGATTGGCAGGAACTGGGAGGGTGAGATAAGGAGGAGGCAGTGGAATGATTCAGAAAAGGTCACAGCGTGATGACTGAGAGCCAGTCCCTATGGAAATCCCCAAGACAACGCAGGATCAATAGTCTTATCCTTAAGACATAGGCGTTGAACAGAGCTCATGCCTCGAGTGGTGATGACAAGGAGTTTTTGTAAAGTAACATGGGATTATTTGATCTATTATTATGTGTCAAATTGTGCAATCTCTCATCATGTTCAGGTCATTTAAATCGGTGCTATAACTCAAGTAACCCAGAGAAGGGGGTGCGTTTTCTCACTGTCCTGAGGACCTTGTGTTGTAGCTGTTTTGGGTGAAGATCGAGGCGGATTTCCATGGCCGCTCTCTTTAAGGTTTGCACAGTCAAAAATGGACGCCATTTAGGTCAAGTGGCTCAAAAAGCTAGGTCTCAAGAAACCCTCCAGAGACTGGCAGGTGATGGGGGGAATCCGACCCCACAGACAGACACACACGTGGGGGAGGGTGACAGAGTTGTGGGTGGTGGGTCTCTCTGACTGTCACACTCTGCTGGTCTTGATCTGAAAATACATTTGTACACATTCCGTTTGAAGCATGTGTGTGTGTTTGTGGCGAGTCACCAGGGACATTTTTTTCATTTTGGCTGACTAGTCAGTTTATTACTTTGGATGTATTGATTTTCACTCTGATGGCTGCGGTGACGGGCTGCTGTATGAGCCAAAAATAACTCATCATTCTTATACACACACGACCACACACACACAGACCCAAATACACACACACACGACCACACACACACAGACCCAAATACACACACACACGACCACACACACACAGACCCAAACACACACACAAATGCCCAGTAACACAAATACACTGGTGAGCACACAAACAAACACCCACACACACATGAAAAAGTCCTTTGTTGTGCTTTATTGGAGGTAATATCCCTTGGTTGTCCTTGAGTGTGGGGAGGGAGGAGACGTGGGATGTGTTTGTGTGTGCGTGTGTGTGTGTGCGTGTAAAACAAGGAACAGAGAAACACAAGGAGAGGTTTCTGGGTTTCCTTTGTTCCAGAGGGAGTGTGAGGGAGGTTGGCTGAAGGACAGCAAGGGCGTCTTCCAGGGGACCAGCCGTCCTTAGCTAACGAGATGACCTCAGAGACGGCCCGTCAGATCACACATGCAGGTCTTCATGTTCTAGGCTGAGGACTGACCATTCACTCCCATTCAAAGATCTTGTCATCCCTAACCCCTAATCCTATCTCTACATTAATTACACTACATTAATTCTAACCCCAATCCTAAAACCTCCCCCAAGAAGATGGCCCCAAAAAATGGTGATGCGCTATTTAAAGAATAAAGTGTGTATTAAAGTCAACTAAACTGTTTATTCAAGTAAACATCTACATCTTTAGGTTTCTGAGTGTGAAATTGAGAAGTCACCCCTCAGCAACACTTTGTGAACAGAAATAGATTTGGTTGGTAATTGTCTTATATAAGTTATATGAGTCATCTAGTTTGATTTCCTATTCATCAAGAGATGTAAAGTATTGTATGCTATCAGATGCAAACCAATTATGATTTCACACTTTACCCTTTTTTTCAAAGACTAGCACAGAGAAGTGAAGACTCAATTAAATAATTTTTTCATGAAGCGATTAGACATTTCCTTTTTCTGCAAAATATTTGTTTTATTTTTTAAGAAGTTTCTGCCGCGTCAAGATTCCTGATTTAAGTAATCATCTCAAATTTCGCCACTGTGAGCTAATTGCGCAGCAAGCATTCCTGGCAATTGGAGGCTAATCTTGAGTTACTGAAGGTCTACATGTATATGTATGGAGCTGCTAGCTTCTTGGTAAAATGCTAAGTTGGAGCCATTAGTCTATCATTTGCATTTCCCAGAACTATGACGAACGTCGGTGGTGTCAAACCCATGGTGATGGCGTTTTAATGAGGGCGAGGGAAGGAGATAATTAAAGGCAGAGACAATATTTCACCTTTTGCAGAAGGGAACCTTGGCAGGATTACCCGCTAGATAACATGGCTACAATCAAAGCCAGATCAATTTTGACTAGGAAAAGTCTATTGGCAGGGCTATGGGTGTCAGATCTGAGACTCTGTGAGTTCATCCCCTTCTCACCTCACACTCAGAAATACGGATTTTCAGACAGAGAGGCAGGCAGACAGACCTGTAGACAGATTGAAGTACCTGCTAACTGTACAAGCCCTTAAATTGTGTTCTAATTAATAACAGACCTAGCTCTATTGATCAGCTCTCTAATTACAACACTTTGAACGTTATAGATCACCCCTTTACATGCACACACACACACACACACACACACATTTACTCCTATGCTTTTACTCTTGTTAAATCTTTCAACATCCAGCACCCCCGGGTCGACACCCCCACCTCAGGCTGGTATAAATCATCCCCCTCGGCCCTAAGTCAGAAACCCATCTGGTTCATTTAATTACGCCTATATTGAGATAATGGAATGCTTGGAATCAATAGCTGTTTATGTGTGTATACGCTATACCAGTCTTCTGGCAGGCAGTCAATGGCTGTGGATTGTCCTGCGTCAGCACTTTACCAGTGTGGAGGGAGAGAGAGTGAGAGAGAGAGAGAGAGAGAGAGAGAGAGAGAGAGAGAGAGAGAGAGTGAGAGAGAGAGAGAGAGAGAGAGAGAGAGAGAGAGTGAGAGAGGGAGAGAGAGAGAGAGAGAGTGAGAGAGGGAGAGAGAGAGATAAATAAATAAATAAAGAAGGAGAGAGATGTTTCCATGTTTCTTATGCTTGAGCATTTTATCACATTGATTTGAGTCAAACAGTCACCTTGGCGTATTTACCGTATGCCCGTAAACAAAGCTATTTTAACATTGAAGGTTAAATTTGTCACATTTGAAGGTAGAGAGAGCGAGAGAAAGAGAGGCTGCTCTGAGTCTTCTGTGTAAACATGCTGTGCTGCATCGAGGTGCAGCAAGGTGGAGGGTGGGGAGGAGGAGTAAGGAAGTGTCCTGCAGGAGGTTGGCTTGGATGTAACCATTCTGAGTACCGGTGAAGCATATTGCAGATGTACTCACGAAGCAGTTTATGTATGTTGCATGAGAGAGAGATAAAGTGAGAGAGCAAGAGAGGGATCGAGAGAACCAGAGAGACAGAGAGAGCCTGAGAGAGCTGGAGAGAAGAAGAAAAAGAGAGAAAACATGAGAGAGAAAAAGAGAGAGAAAGAGAGAGGAGAGGAGAAAGAGAGAGAGAGAGACTGCACAGTCAGGAGGGAGATGAATAAGGGAGTAAAAGTGGATGAACATTCAAAAAGTTTGAATAATGAATATCAGCATTGTGTGTGTGTGAGCGAATATCAGCATTGTGTGTGTGAGCGTGTGTGTGTGAGCATGTGTGTATAAGCGTGTGTGTATTCCCCTCCATCCCATAGCTTCTTTGACTCCTTTCCTCAGCGCAGGCCTGCATCGTTTTAAGGGCCGGTGGACTGCCCTGAGATGAATCTGGATCCTGGTCCTAAATCCTTCAGGATTTCAACCCTATGACACTGACTCTACTTGTAGTCGCTGAAGTCTGGGTCGACTCAAATGAAAGTTAAAACTAAACTCTGTACCTGTAAACAGCTATAAATGTAAACGATTCATCTTTTCATCAAGGCCTCTGCACAGCATCTGTTTGTCATTACACTCACCATTGGAAATTGGCTCCACAATGTAAACAACAGCTGCCCTATAATGTCTGTGTGCATGGCTGCCGCCTCTATAGAGGATACTGATTGATACTTTAGCACTGAAACGATAAACTCCTACCTTGTCATATCCTGTAATAACACCCACCCACTCACAATCTCTCTCTTGTCCCTGGTCAGGAAAATAATCGTCTTATTAATGTGGCCCTGACACTGTTGGGCTTTGCTCGCCCTGGCCAGGCAATCAAAATCCCATAAAGCCTATTGGTCATCCATTTAAATGATGTTTCATGATTGGCCACCATTCACCCATGACCATTGCGGTTGGATTGACTGACTCACTTCCCGAGACAAATCACTCTTGATGTGTTCTTCAATGTGAGTGAATCACCGAGCTTCCTTTGGCTTATAGCTACCTTTAGGTTAGCGCCTAGCACTAAGCTTGTGTTATACCATTGCATCTCACTGACAGATTTCAAGGTGAAAATAGACATTGTCATCGTCAGCCAGAAGGGCACTGGGGAGATGAGATGGGATCATTCTTCAGCTCCCAACACATTCTCACCGCTCATCCCTCTTGCCTCCTTTCTCTCTCTCTCTCTCTCTCTCTCTCTCTCTCTCTCTCTCTCTCTCTCTCTCTCTCTCTCTCTCTATCTCTCTCTCACTCTCTCTCTCTCTCTCTCTCTCTCTCTCTCTCTCTCTCTCTCTCTCTCACTCTCTCTCTCGCTCACTGTGGAGAGGTAATGTTCAAAGAAAAGAACAATGTCCGTCGACAACTGACGAGACGCTAGATGACTACGAGACGCTACTGCTGAGAAATGCCCATGAAGCTACGAAGAGCACATTTTTTTCAGAGAAATCTAGCAAGACACGTTGCTAAATAACTTGTATGATAAAAGGAAAAATGCTATTCTGCCAGCTAGCTGCTGTCATTAAAAGGACAAACACTGTAGTTGTAGGGGCATTGAGGTAATCATTTCAGTTAGAGGGAAAAATGAGTGTCTCACCACTTTTTTTTAAAGAATAGCAGCTTCAATGTGCTTTTTATGTCTCATGACATTCCTTATAACAACGTGCAGTTATTATACTTGTATCTGCTTTAACCAACAAATCTTCCAGCTGTCATTTTCTGCAAATAGGAAACGTGTTAAAACATGCAAACAACGCCCTTGTCTATTCTATCTGACTCTGCTCCTAATCTGTTTCGCATTTCGAAAGTGTTTTGTTTGCCAGAGGCTGTTGTAACAAGCTTGGACCCCTAACCATCTTTCTTCATTAGCAGGTGTGCACTGCAGCACATGAGGTGCGAATAGAGGATCGCTAGTCTTTTAGAGAAAGAAGGGATTAAAATGAGGAGAGGTGAGTCAGCAGAGACAAAGGACAGTGCAGCAGATTCTGTCTATCTTTCACCTGCCTTCTCTCTCCTCTTGGTGTTCTCTCTTACCTTTGCTTTCTCTCGCTCTCTCTCTCTAACTCTCTCTCTCTCTCTCTCTAACTCTCTCTCTCTCTCCAGTTCTCTCTCTCTCTCCTGTTCTCTCTTCCCTTTGCTTTCTCTCACTCTCCCTCGCTGTCTCTCTCCCTCTGCAGTAAAATATGCATGGCTTGTATGAGAAATAGGACTCAGCAGAAATCACACACAGGAACACACATGCAGAAGGTGTCGTCACCTTTCTGCCCTACAGTCGTACAGTACACACACAATGTATCATTTGACAAGCTGTTTAGTGCTCACTCACTCAGCCATCACACACACACACACATATACACACACTCACACACACACACACACACACACACTTGTGTGCATGGAACAGCTCCCTGGGCTGTGAAAACATCACTCCGGGGTCGACACTTCCATCGAGAACAGATTGATCTAGTCATTAGCTACACCTCCAGTGGCACGTAACGGTGCTTCCTGCTGCAGGTGAGAAGGGCGGCGCCGTGTGTCCAGGGGGCGTGTCCATGCGTCCCCCTCCAGGCCCACGCTCTCATCCGAGGGGCTGAACCAAACTGAGCAGGCGGTGGTGGAACTGAGTTCCATTCTAACAGGGGAACGAGTGCTGTTGAAACATAAAAAAAATACGCATTACGCCCCTGTCGCTTTGTTGAAGAGCCCGGATTTCTGGTGGTTGAGAAATACAGTTGTTACAGGGTGTTATGTTTCACCCGAGGGGAGGTGTTTAGGTGGCAAAGTTGAAAAACTCCCTTAGAAAACATAGGGACGGAGGCACTGATGGAGCGGTGCTATTAATAACCCGGAGCAGAGAGTTCTCCAGTGTAGTTACAGCTTGTCAGAATGTGCTGCAGTACCTTGGCAGGCATACCGTATACCACATACACACACACACACACACACACATTCACTGGCTCTGTGTGTCTTTCTCTTTCACAACACACACACCTCCTTAGAGGTGTGTAAGCTGAGTATAATCATCCACCTTCACCTCTGCCACTCCTCCACCTGTTTAACAGCTGGACTGCTGCATCTCTGAGGATACATGCTGCTAATGACCACCCAGGCAGGTCAGAGGTTATCCAAAGATGGTATAATTAAACCATGAGGTAATTAATTACAACCTATAAGAAAAAACTGCGGTTTCTGGGTGCAGAAATGAGTGACCAAAACTGGTCAGGTTATTGCCGATTCTATAATGTTTTGTGAGAATTTCCAATGTCACAACCATTTGAACATTCTATGAAAAAGGAAAGTGCATTACGAGACATCATGCTGTGCTATTTAATGTAATGGCATCTGATCATACTGAATAATCTCTTTAAAAGTCTGCGGAATCTAGGATTTCTGAAGAGCAGCAGCCCCGTCATTTCATGACCTGAAACGTGAAACCCGACGCTTTGAGCTTTGGTCGTTAGTCATTCCTTTTGATGTGCCCCAAATCCAATTGCTGTGCCTTTTGTCTGTACCAAGCCAGTCACTTGTCTATGCAGTCACATCTGTCCATTAAGTGTCACTGACTTGCCCCTCCCAGGGAATTCTAAAAACAATCGTGTTTCTGACTGGTGCAGCCCCACTCAGGTCTGGTCATTTTGAGAAAAAACAATCAACTTCACATTGATCATCATAACTGGGAAACATGAACTGTGAATACAGGAAGAAAAGAAAGAGCCACAGTGAGTCACCTTCAGGACTCGTCCTGTGAGGCAGAGTTGTTTTCCTCTGAATCCTCCCTGTGCGTTCGCAGTAATGAGTCCCACCTGAATTGGGATCCAAAAGATTTGGGTTCCTCCCTGAGTTGTGGCGTTGAGACTGAAAACCCACTGCAGTGATTAAACCAGAAGTGTAAGCTATTGGCTTAGTCAAAGATGTTTTCTTTGTGTTAATTAACCTGATGTTGCATGTAACCACAGTAGATGAGAGTGGTTATGTTTCCAGGCCTGTTCTGTCAGAAAGAGCAACATTGCGAGAAAGGGTTCAAGCGCAGACTTTAGAAGTCTTAGAAGACCTAAACTTTCACTTGAGTCGACCCAGAAAAGATGAACATTCTGAGGCATGTGCACAGATTAGCTTCAGAGTACCGAGTGTATTGAAGAACACACGTGAGTATTGTTTCACTTATTCTCATGGTGGCACAACTGTTAAACAGACATTCAAGAACATCAGACCTTCAGGAAAACATTCAGACGTTCCAAGACAAAAAAGGCAACAGCTCTCATACATACTCCTGAGAACTTTCTTTAGCTAGTCAGATTTTCCAGAAGGCACGTGGTTTAAAGTCTTCATTTTCCTGCCTGTACGTATCTCAGGGGTGCTGAGAGACTTCCAGCTGGGCCCTATACTTTTGTGGCTGCAGGTGTCTACAAAAGTTTATAGTACACAAGAAAAAAAATATACACATATTTTTGAGAGAACATAGTCTAAAAATATCCACCTGTCTTAACATCTCCACGGAGGTGTTCCAAGTGTGATTTGAAAAAGAAACAGCACTGTCTTCCCCCTGCGCGAAAAGAGGTGGGTGAGATCTTGTCTTTGTTCCCGGACTCAGGGGAAACCTGACTAGCTGCGTTTACATATTCATTTAGATTCCTTTCCTATGATATTCCGGTCTTCCAGCTCCTCAACGTACCACTTGCTACTATTCTGTTTACTGTCAGAACCGACAGGTTAGATGTTAGCGGTTGGTCTCATGCTGCAGTGTCACCTTTCAATGTTGTCTGAAAACAATGACAGGCTCGTTTGAGCTAGTCTTTGCTTTGTAAATGTGCAATGGAGAGCATTATGTGCTCTTGTGCTGTTCCAACTGAATGTCTGTGTGTGTGCGTGCGTGTGTGAGTGTGTGTGATTGTGCGCGCGTGTGTGTGTGTGAGTGTGTGTGATTGTGAGTGCGTGTGTGTGAGAGAGAGTGTGTGTCCTCTGTTGCAGAAGGACAGAGCCGTGTCAGATGCAGGGATCCTCGAGGGGGAGGAGCCAGGGCTCAGCTCAGAGAGGACACACTGTCAACACTGTCCACACAAAAACACACACTCATCCTTCTTTCCAGCAACAACAGCATCCATCGTTGGCCGCTGCGAGGAGCCACCCCGCAGCATCCATGTACTGCTGTTTCACTCCGAGAGGATTAGCAGTCATGGTGACCGGTGACATGACGCATCTTCATTTTCCACATTTTAATAGCACCGTCGCTCTTTCCTCTATGTAATCATTTAATTGCATCTTACACACGAGCCGTGAAAACATGTATGATTCACTCTCTACGCCCCTTCTCTCTCTCTCCCTCTCTCTCTCTCTCTCTCCCTCTCTCTCCCTCTGTCTCTCTCTCTCTTCCTTTATCGTCTGTCTCGCTCTGCTGGGTCTGTCTCTGTCTGCACTATTATTAGCACAAGGAGAAAAGCAGTCTGTCTACTGTGTGTGTGTGTGGGTGTGTGGGGGGGGGGGCGTGTGCCCTCTCACTCACGCACGGCAGTGTGACACAGCAGTTCTCCGTGTCCACGGGGAACCGTTGCAGTGATTACACGTGCCTTGCGCCATCTTCTTTTCGGCTTCACATCTCTCTCAAGAGCGGTCGTTTCATTTAGACGGTCTTTGAAGGTTTTCTGTTGTCATGTCAATAGACCGGGCCGGGCGGGGCTTTTGGTGTCGCTAGCTTGGATGCTTGCTAGAAGAGGTGTTTCACTTGCTTCCTAATACCTGACAGCCTTCAGTTCCTCCGCCCTGTGACTGCTTGTGTTAGTGTCTTTATTATTTCCCAGAACCCCCACAGCAGATCACTAAAGATAATGAGAGGCTGTCACAGCCAAAAGATAACACAGACACTCGTGAATATTAGTGACTTCCCATAGAGAATAAATGGCTGTCATTATGCTAAACGTGGCTCTCTTAAAACAACACAAAATGCAAGTATGACTGTTTTCCAATGAGCAGTTCTTTGTGGCCATCTGGTATCCTGACAGTCCTGTGAAATGTGCTTTTTGGCTTTTGAACGTGGTCCACTGATTTAGTTACTGGTCCTTGCCTTTAAACTGGTGTCTGATCCATATATTTATTTTGATTCATTTGAATTCATTTTTATCTCAACGCCGCATACACTAACGCAACCCTGTTACTCTGTGTGTGTGTGCGTCTGTGTGCGTGTACGTCAGTGTGTGTGTGTGTCCCTGTCTGTGTCCCTGTCTGTGGGCTGGCCTGCCTGTCCAATCTGACTGGTGCTTTCCCAAGGCACTTCCTGCACAGCGGGACATTAGCAACAGTAACCAAGGCAACGGCAGTTGCTGGCAACCCAATTAACACTATGTTTACAGGGGCACATTTATCAAGTGGGTTTAGATTCCATTGTTATGTTCTATATTTCTTTCCTCTCTCTTTTTTTGTACGAGAACATTTGATTTAAAAAACGACAACTCCCTTTAGTATTTGGGATGTGAATTAATGGGCAGATTCAAATCGTCAGATAACTAAAAATATAACTCCATTGATGTCACCCTGGCATGGAAACGCCCATCTCCACAAAGAATCGGAAGCGTCTCATCATTTCGACTCCGAGCAGGTTGATGGACAGTTCAACCTTCACATTTCCTGTTGACGTCATCACCATCGCTGGGGGTGGACCTCCGAAGATGCTGGATCACTGTTTAACGAGACCTCTGAATGTTGCCATGCCATCATTCCCCTCTCTCGCTGTCTTCAGCCAGGTGATACATGGCATGGGGGTGAAAGCAGCAGCGCCATGAATATTTCATGACCTGTGGTGGGAGCAGAAGGATTGCAATGGGTGTGTGTGTGTGTGTGTGTGTGTGCATGTGTGTGTGCGTGTGTGTGTGTGCTTAGTTGCTTGTGGGTGTCTGCAAATGCGAGCCGTGCACTTGTGTGTGTGAGTGTGTGTGTGTGTGTGTGTGTGTGTGTGATAGGTTAGCCCGAGAGTGAGGGTGATAAATGGTGTTC
Source organism: Hypomesus nipponensis (assembly GCF_054491055.1). Classification (NCBI taxonomy): domain Eukaryota; kingdom Metazoa; phylum Chordata; class Actinopteri; order Osmeriformes; family Osmeridae; genus Hypomesus; species Hypomesus nipponensis. The sequence continues at coordinate 5,688,534 of NC_140381.1, read as the reverse complement.
TCCCACAGACTCAGTTCAGGGGTTAGATCTGTGGGTGATTCAATTTCATTAAAACACACTCCAGGCAGGTTTCAAACCATGACAACAGGGAATATCTTTATATAGAACGTCAAACCTGCTTACTGGTACTGCATTTCTTTTTTCTTCTGTCATTCCTCTGGGAAGCTTTTGAATAATGTATTTCTGGTTAGAGATTCACTGTTTTGCGCATCAGCTACTGTGACAAATAGATGTATAAATGCACACTCTAAACCATTGTTCCTGATATATATGTGCGTGCTTATGTGTGTATGTGTGTGTACCATCGAGAACATGCATCAGCGCTCATAGGTATCTGAGAAAGTGCTTCCGTGGGTATGTGAGTGCATGAGCACCCATGTGTCTTCCTGAGATGGTGTGTCGGTGTGTCTAAACACTTCACCCTGGGTGGGACGTTACCAGTAGGAGCGATGGCATTGATTGGTCACTGAGGACCACATGAGGTTTATGGCCCTTGTACAGCACGAGTTTCATTTCCAGCAGATTTGCCATGAGAGAGAGAGAGAGAGAGAGAGAGAGAGAGAGAGAGATCCATCACTGGTTAGACACTCCGAGAGATAAAACATGGCTCTCTTCTCCCTCTCTCTGAGGAGAAGTCAGGACTGGGAGGAATGTGTGTGCGTTATGGGGGCTGAGGAGTGCGAGGTAGAAGAAAAAGAAAGAGAGGAAAAAGGGCGTGTGAGAGCTTGAGAATGTCCGAAAAAGGAAAGCGATGGTGGGGAACGAATGGCAAAGAGGAGGACAAAGGTAGAAGAAGTAGAGTCAGGGGAATATCCAAAGTGTGTCTGGCAGTTCATAAACTCTCTGACTCATTCTCACTGTGAACTTGAGTTGGCACGCGCTTCTAACACGAAAGCTAGCTACAGTACATAGGGTAGAGAGTTAGCCCCCACGCGGAGGCGGGCCTAATGCCTCCCTCCCTACATCAGCGGGGATCGTTTGCGCTTCGTTCTCACAATCCAAAAAGCCCAGCACACTGACAGAGCCAAGAGGATCACTAAGAAAATAAAATCCAGAAAAACAACCAGGGACCCAATAGAAACACCTTTTTTTTTGGGGGGGGGAGGTTTTTCCAATTGTAACACATGGTTATTTGCAGTATGGAAACCTTTCTCGCTGTATACGTTGTACATTTGAAAACATGTGCGTTAAAAACATGCTGACTTTAGCAGGACATAAGCCGATAGCACGCTACAGTGATTTTAATTGAATTGGTTCTCTGATTTGAAATCTCAGGGAAATTTGGGTACAGTGACGCACAAATAATCCCATAGGCCACTAGACCGTAGGCTACCATTCCACATTCTCTGCCTTCTACATTCCCTGACTACATTTGTCTTGTCCTAATTTATGACAACACTAACTGATCTGAGTCTCCTACCATGAGACTGTGTTAACCCCGTGAGCTGAAGCCTCAACAAATGCGAACATGTCAGACGAGGCTTCGTATCGTCATTCCCACTCTCCGATTCTCTCCCTGTACGACACGGACCAGGGTTGCCAGGTTTGGTCCAAAATAGCTGAAGTTGAAGCACTCTCATGGTCTTCTGCTTGGAGGAGCCTGTTTCGTAACAGGCCTTTTACGCTGGAGTGTCAGTAGGGAGGGAGCCTCTCCAACTGGTCCACACCTTCTACTAGGCAGCATTGCAGGGGCATAAATCTTTGAACAACTGCAGCGCACGTCACACACACACAGAGAGCCAGGCCCACCATCCAGGAGAGAGAGAGAGTGGCTCAGAGGAAAGGTCTACAGAGGCCCAGTACATGGAGGTGTGTGTGTCACTGTGTGTGTGGCCACATTGTGGGGTGTGGCAGAGCTGATAGGATGTCAGATGGGATGTGTGTGTGTGTGGATATGATGTATGGTCCCCTGGTCTTCGAAGTGTGTGTATATATCGAGTGTGTGTGTGTGCATTTGGGCATCTCGGTTGCGTGACTGTTAGCGCGTGGTGTCTGTGTGTCTCCACTGTATCCATGTTGTAAGTGTATACGTGTGCTGTACGTTTGTGTGTGTTTGCGTGCGTGCAGGTGAGATGTGTGTGTAGTCCGTATTTGTGCGTGCGTTTGTGCGTGTGTGTGTGTCTAACAGGGGGTGACAGTAGGTGTGTTGTGTATAAGACGAGCCACAGAGGTCAACAGCGGGTTATCTATCATATATGTGTAGGTCCCTTCACACCGTGGCCCTGGAGAGAGCAGAACCATTGGAAGGCATCAGGGGTCAAGGTGATGGGACATCCATTCATCCTGTTGTCCACCAGTTACAGTTCCCAACTGACATGAATCAAACTAATGAGTGTCCCTTCAGGATTCCCTTCAAGGTTGACCATTTTTAACCGGGAGTTTATTGTCATAACGTAAGTCAGCATCCTAGAAGTCATCTTTTGAAAGAAATCGCTGAGAAAAAATCTTCCAAGTGTGAAAGGTATAGGCCATTGGCTGCCCATGATAAAATCAGGTCAATTTTGTGTAATCATTTAACACTAGCGGGATCATAATGGATTTCCACCTACAGCCAGCGATGCCTCATTAGCCTAACTTTGGATCCTGCACAATCCTTTTTATGACTAACACTATGTGGCTGCCAAAATGTTTCATTTCCATCCAATTATTGTAAATAGCCAGTCACTAATCATATTACAAGAATGTCTTACTAGAACAATGACATTACACCCAGCATATACAAGATGACAGCCAACCCTTTAGGCCATCACCACTAAATTACCTCTCCCTTAGCCCACATTGGTATGCTAGATGCATACTGTATTATGTATCCTATATAGCTCTGGACAAAATGGAGTGACCCCTGCACCTGCAAAAAGTTGAGAAAGACAATTTTGAGTGAGGAGATGAAGGGTAAAATTTGTAGTGGCCTCTTAAATTCGCCACTCAGAATTGTTCTTTTCAACCTTTTTTTTTTAATAAATGAAAGAAAAAGGTGCCATGGTCTCTCATTTATTTCCAGCGCTGTACAATATCTACTCGATGAGAAAAGCAGCACACACCACACGTGACATGTGGGCTTCATAATGTCAAGTCTTTATTGGTATGTGCCATACAGCAGTAAGGTACAGAGTATGATGGTATGTCAACTACATTCAGTTTACTATGCTTTTTTTTTTTTCTCAATACAATTTTCATGTTACAGTAGCTCTAAAGTCAACGCGCGGGAGAAACACATTCTAGAACAGAACCATACACAACGCACATACGGCCAGAGACACAGACAGAGCCGCTGGTGTCTTAAGGCATTTTGACATCCTACAGCATTCGTTTCCGTGTTTTGTTTTGTGTTTTTGATGGTTTCGTGTTTTTGCGTGGCACGTAAAGTTGTCGCACATGCATTTAGAAAAGTTTGGCAGTGCTGTAGTAGTAGTAGAAGTTGTGAGAAGTTGTTTGTTTGTTTTTTTGCAAAGGTGTGCTGCAATGCTCTTTAGACATCTGTGACCTTCCTGTTGTAAAATATCCAGCTGATCTATAAACAAATAGACTTCTGACTCAAACCTGTTGTCGTTTTTGCCTGTACTCCTAACTGTAAACCTCAAGCTAGACTTCTGCATGTACTTTTACCTCAGCTCCTACTTTTGCCTCTGCCAGTTTCTGTTCGTTTCTCCCCTCACCCTGGGACTCGATTAGGAAATGGTCAGTCAAACTTCCAGATTTGTCAAACTATCTCCTTTGATGAGTTTTCACAGGCCACTGGGCAAAAACACAAACGCACATTGACTGCCATAAACAGTGCTCAAAGTAAAGCTTTAGCCATAGCCTATTCAACCTGCAACCAAATCTCAGAGTCACTCTGCTATACAGTGCGTAGTAGCCATTCCCGAGGGTAAGTGCAGCTAGCCAGGGCTTGGGTTGCCATGACAGACTTCAAGAGAACGTACAAGTATAGTTGTGTTTAAATCTGGCAGTGCACGAGAAGGAAAATAAAATAAAAAAATGTACAAGTTTTGGTTTTTGAAGGATTAGCGAAGTCGGAACTACAACACGTCATCAGTTTTCAGTCATGGCTCTTTAGTAAAGAGAAAAGTGAGAGGTTAGAGGTCAGGGCGTCGCTCAGCTCTTCGTTGTTGTTTGTGTTGTTGTGTTCCTAAGGCTTAGTGACATGGTACGGAGTCTGGAGTTCAAATGTGCTTCAGGCATCTGCAATGGCACATGTGCGGTGAGGGTGGAGGGTGGGGGGTGGGGGGATGGTATTGTGCATATGATTCCATCACACATTATCGGTTCATTCAGAAGCCCATGCATTTGTGCTAAAACGTCATTCACTACTCAGACTTTTCAGTCCATTGATAAGAGCAGGTCAGTAGAAAGGATGATAAAGGTAACTCATTCTCTCTCTCTCTCTCTCTCTCTCTCTCTCTCTCTCTCTCTCTCTCTCTCTCTCTCTCTCTCTCTCTCTCTCTCTCTGTCTCTGTCTCTGTCTCTGTCTATGTCTCTCTCTCTCTCTCTCTCTCTTTCTGTCAATCTCTCTTTTTACCTTCCTGCCTACTTTTCCATCCCCTTTGTCTCTCCCTGTATTCTTACGGTCAGCACAATCTGATAGTCAATACCTGATGGGACACCACATCAAGATTGTTTTGCAAGTGCCCTGAAAAAGAACCTTCACCATCATCATCGTCAATACTCGCATATATTATGTCAAAAAGGATTCGCTAGGTCACACTCCAAGCTATAGAGTCAGTCTCAGGTCTAGCATACTGGCTAACAAGCACATACAATGTAATGAGGGGGTTAGAGAACACGAAGACGTTAAGCATGGGCGAATGGGGAGGGACTTTAGACTCCTATTCGATTCACACTGAACCATCACGTGGAATGGACGATGGCTCTTATACAGTCAGTCTCCATGCAAGCATGAGCTATACATACACCATGCAAATTACTTGGGGTTATTACAAGGTTTCGTCTTTCTTACTCGCTTCAAGTTTGTCTTAATGGGTCGACTGAACGCGGTCAAGAGTAACCCTGGAGAGGAACGATCTGCTTTGTGTTACGGTCTAGAGTGGTCTCAGTGGGAACGACTGGTCACCCAGCTGCACACTGCTGTCATGCGGAATTGAAATGACCAGGATGGTGAGACCGATTGATTGTGACAGATATGACAGATGTGAGGACAAGCCTTGAGATATACTATGAGATTGTGTTCAAAGTCTCCCAGTTGCTACAAGAGATGTAGGGATTATAAAGGATTACAGCGAAAATGGCTCAGCAGTAAAGCTTGGTTTGATATACTGGCTTTTAATAATTAAAGTGCGCTCCTTCAAGAACGCACTTGAACTACTAACTCTCGTCTCAATAAAAGTGCTATATTGTCACATGGTAGGTGTTGAAATGTGGAAAGGATAGTTACGAGCCGGCACTTTTACAATGATCTTGATTCCTTTTGACGTGCACAATGACACACTTGCACACACACACACGCCCCCCTTGGAATGTGTCGGAAAAAAGAACGTTTGGCTCGGCAGTGCACTACGCGATATGCGAAATCAACGCAAGCACGGAGCGATTGGAACCGCCGAATGTCGCACTGTATGTGCCTGCATAATGATTACCGGAAGTGTGAAGGCTGTCGTCTATACTGTAAAGTGAGTGATAGAGTGTGGAAAGAGAGAGAGAAAGAGTACTGTGGACGGATAGTGAATGGTTATAGTAGAGTCAGAGTTACTGGATTCCTCTCTGAGAGCACCCCTGTGGGGGAGAAGAGGGGAAAGGAGGGAAGGGTGGGGCTCCCTGATTCCAAACCGACCCCGAGACTCCACACTCTTATCGGGATCTGAGACAAATAGGACGCCACTATGGTGAGAAGCACCCTGACCAATCAGAGGCCTGTGTAGATCTACCACCCCCCCCCCCTTAACCCGCATCCCCTCATCCCCTCTAACTCCTCGAGTGTGGGTTCTAGCGATGGGTTTGGAATTGGGCAAGGGACGGAGAGAAGAGGGGGGAGGTTTTTCTTAGGGGCATTTTTAGTTTTTGGGGCTGGTGTCGCTGGATTCCTGCTGCTTCTCCGTCTTCTTGGAGGTGACCACCGTCTCCTCGTACATCTCCCGCTGGGAGGAGGATATCTTGCCGGACTTGCTCTGCTGCTCCTCGTCCTTGCCTTCCTTCTTGGAGGCCTTGGAGCCCCCGGAGGAAGAGGTGTACATGCGGGCCTGGTAGTTGTAGTTCTGGCTGCCGCCGCCAGGGCTGGGGTAGGTGATGCCTGTGCTAATGCGGGTCTCCTCCCCTTCCAGAAGTTTCCTGGAGGGAGAGAGAGAGAGAGAGAGAGAGAGAGAGAGAGAGAGAGAGAGAGAGAGAGAGAGAGAGAGACAGAGAGAGAGAGAGAGAGAGAGACAGAGAGAGGGGGGGGCGGTGGCAGAGAGCAGGAGTGTTGTCGAAACAGGGAGAGGGAGATGGGAGGCGGAAGGGAAAATGGGAGATTTTCAAGTATGTTTAATAGCCAAATTGTTTGCCTCCTGGATGCAAGTCATAAAACTGCAATAATGTAGGCGTTTGAGTTAGCCCTGTACCTGTAAGCAGCTATTTCAATGTCCAGCGCCATCTTGACATTCAGCAAGTCTTGGTATTCCCTAAGGTGACGAGACATCTCACCCTTAGTGGTCCTCAGATCGTTCTCCAGCTGGGCCATGGAATCCTAGATCCACAAGAATGGAGTTTTGTGAGGGTTGCGCAACGTCCTGAACAACGAATTCACTTCACAAATGTGTTTTCTTTCTTCATGTTTGTTACGTATTCGCTTAAAATGTGCTACTGATAAACAACATGTGAAGGAGCTCCACAACAATAAGTCACACGAGCGGCTCTAGGAGCATCACCTGAGTGATAAATAATTTCAGAACCTTGGACAGCGAATGATCGTTCTCAGTCACATAGCTTAAAGCTTTTTATTGCGAGACTGCCTAGATTTTTTTTTCTTTACACCTTATCATGACATCCTATTTAATTATAAACTTGATATACGGTAGCCTAACCAGTAACGACAGACCCAGGTGACACAACGTTAACGAATCAGCAAATTCCTTGTCTGTGCAAACTTTCATGGCGAATAAATCCCTTTCTGATTCTGATCACCGGGTATTAAACACCATGGACAGAGAATGGAGACCAGACATCCACACAAATGCATCAAATGCAAACCTAACAAAATGTATTGCGTAATCATTAAGATGTACCACACACATCGAACAACCTAGGTAATGAGAGACCGACAAGTCCAATTTTAATTTGACTTAATAAACTGAATACATGTACTTAATTTACCGAACAAAACTACTTCAATAAAGATTAACTTCATAACTGATTCTTAACGTTTTACACTAGCCTACACATGTTAAAATTGAAAGTTTAAAAAACGTTTCTGACCTGGTAGTTGCCGATCTCATTATTGTGCCTGTCTTCCATCTCCTGGAGCTGCCTTTCCAGAGACTCGTTGGTTCCCCTCAGACTCTCGATCTCGATGGTCTTGGACTGCAGCTGCCTCCTGAACTCGTTGATCTCCTCCCTGCTCGTGCGCATCGCCTCATTGCTGCGAGTGGCCTGCTCGTTCAGGTCGACAAACTTGGACTTGTACCACTCCTCGGCGGACTGCAGGTTCTTGGACGCCATGGACTCGTACTGGCCGCGGATCTCCTTGAGGGCTGAGGTGAGGTCAGGCTTGGCCACCTCCATCTCAACCGACACCTGGGAAGCCTGGATCATGTTCATCAGCTCGGTCACCTCCTCCTCGTGCACCTTCCTCAAGAAGTTGATCTCGTCCAAGAGCGACTCCACTTTTTTCTCCAGGTCCAGACGCACCATGGTTGCGTCGTCCACGTCCTTCTTGAACGCTTTGAGGTTCTGCTCTGCCTCTTCCCGGGCGCGGTACTCATCCTCGTACTTCGCCCTGAGTTTCAGGAGGTCCTCCTCGATGTTGTCGCGCTCGATCATTATCTGGGACTTCTCCCCGTTGACTTCCTCCAGCTGGGAGCGCAGCTCGCGGATCTCTTGCTGGTACAGGTCGGCCAAACGGGAGGGCTCGTTCTGCCGCCCACGCAGGGTGACAAGCTCGGTCTCCAGGACCTTGTTCTGCTGCTCCAGGTTGCGCACCTTGTCGATAAACATCGCGAAGCGGTCATTGAGACCCTGCATTTGCTCCTTCTCATTGGTACGGATGATCTTGAACTCATTGTTCAGTGCGCTGCTTTGGGTGAGATCAAAGTTTTCCATAGACATAGGCATAGCTGAGTAGGATCGGCCGGACCTCTTGTAGGAGCCCAGTGAAGGCACACTGACCCTGGATTGGGAGCTGGACCTGTAACCGCTGCGTGAAGCATTAGTCATCCGGGATGGGGAAGCTGAGTAGCGGGGAGACTCCCCGAAAATCTTCCGGTAGGAAGAGGCGGAATTCAAGTCAGATCCGTAGTAGCTCATCTTGGCAAGTAACAAGAGGGAGCAGAGCGGCGGGTGCGACCTCTTTTTATAGTGGGACCGTCCCAATCAATAATTAACGTAAGCTGATGGTAACTTCCATCCTGACCCACCGCAGATGCGTCAGGTTATGAGATCTAATGTTTAAAATAATACATGTCATATTTAACTGTTAACTCGCAATTTAAAACAGTTTAAACTAGCTGTTGACACACTCCCCACCGACCCCTATATATTTTTGTGGGTGCTGAACTCCATGGATGGAACTGTCCGTTTTGGCGCAGTGCTGATGTCAGCAATAGAGATTGTATCGCCTACCGCCACACACCTTTGCAAAGACATGTCCACTAAAAGTGTCGAATTTCATTAGGCTATAAACAGTTGTGTCTGATTTGTCTGATTTTGGAAATGGACAGCATGATTGCACCGTTTTTCACAAATGTCGCTGGTCTGCTCTAAAGTTGTAGGTTGGATGAGCCATGTCATTGTCCTTAGTATATTTGAACATTCTAGTTGTGTATTAAGTTAAGCATTAACTAGGCCTAATAAAAAGACTAAACAAACCTGAAGGTTGTTTCCAATGGCCTGTAATAGTATAAATGCACTACATGTACTTCATCTATTTGCCTTCATTACAGTTTGATACAGCTGAGATTATGTTTAGTTTATCATAGACTTTTGATTGTGTTCTGTCCAAATGACACACTATATTAGAGACTATATCCAACACTCCAATGTAGTGTACTACTGCCATCTGTTGGCTGAAAGATACTGCAAGAACTGGTCAGGTCTGATTGTATTGAATACATGTAAAGACAAATGGACACCAGGTCTTTAAATTAACTCATAAATTGGATGGCTCCTCTTAAAATAACATTTAAGACAGCCCACAAATGCTAATTAATTTAGGGATGTATTTAGGGATTAAGACTCAACTCAAGTTAGCATAGCTACTTTGTGTTCATTATGGACTTGTGCTGTTGTTGAATTGTTAGCCGGACGTTCATTTATGATTTCATTCACTTATCCATTGCTTTTGATGACATGAACGTTGTAGCCCTCATAAGAAATCACATCATTGGCCTATGTATGACACATATCGTCCCTCCCCTTTTTACCAATACAAGATGAAGCAAAACACCGCCCACTATCTTATAACAACTACTACCAGCAGAGGAGCTCGACTTGAAGCAAGAACTGCGAAAGAGTTTTAACTGAAGAGTACAGGCATCACAGTGCTACTTGTTTTGAGAGGCCATAGCGTTTCTCGTTTTCCACATTTTGCTATTATTTTTTATCGTGCATGCAGCGCATGCCCAGATTATCTGACGGTGCAGTTGTTGCTTTATCGTTGAACAGAGAGGTGAGTATCCAGAAATATGTCCACTAAATCCGCTTTTGTTCCTGCAGCTGTCTGTATCGTACAAGTCCTTGTTTTTCTTTCAACAAAGGGACGGCCAGAGATTTACTTTGACTACTACCTTAACAAGTCGCGAAAAATCGTGTCAAATGTTAGCAAATACAGCAAGCTATACTAGCTAGCTAGCTAGCCGTTCTCGTACAGCAGACGAATACTGTATACATAGACTACTAGTCTCTAGATACCTGGTTCCCCAGCAGGGGCAAGCGGAGGCTGAGGTGGACTAGCTAGTAACAACAGCAGCATCAGCGGGGCCTAGCTCTTGCAGCCAGATCAGAAGATCGGAAAGGTGATTTGACAGACTGCCCTGGTGGTAATCAGCTGTTCTGCACGCTATTGTTGTCTGGAAACTCAACGAACTGTCTCTGCTTGTATTAACATAAGCAGGACTGGAGTGCCAATCGTTCAAATGCTATTAATGTTTAGCTGGTGTCGGAGGTCCAGAACGGCCCGTAGAACCAGTGGGACCATCTCAGTGCTTAACTGAACCAGTTGAAGGGCAGTTTAATTGACTACTGCGTAACGTGATGTCACTTTGTTTCGGTTTGAAGCACTTAATTTTACGGTGTTGATTTGTCAGGACAAGTCTCTCTCCCTCACCCCTCAAGGCTCCAGCCTGTTTGTGTGTGCCAGACTGTAGGAGTTATTATACTGTGAAAGCTGAACTCAGCATTTTCCCCTGCCCCCAAAAGACACTGAAACCATCAGCCATGAAATAGCCCATATTTCTAAAAAACTGATACAAATACGTTTATTTATACATTCATTTTCCATCATGACATTTTCTCACAGGCATCTGAAGGCCTCTTCTGTTTAATCTAACCTACACGTTACACAATAAGATAAGATGTGTCTGTCCTTTAAATACGGAGGACAATTTTTTTTGTCCTTTCAAATCATCAGATGCAGCTAAGTTTGATCCAATTTGATGTGTCAGTATTTATCCACGCCTTAAACTCCTATGGCTTTATCATAAACATCTCAACACTGAGAGTGGCCTTTGAATTTCTTGTGAGTTGCCCAACGTCAGGCTATTCATTAAGCCATCCCAGGATGATTAAATCCATCAGGCTTCATTCATCCAATTTTATCCGTCGTTACTTAGTCACGCACAGAAGCACTGTGAATGGATGTGTGTCGTTTGATGTGATGTGCAGCTCCAGTGATGAAGCGAGCCCAGGCTTTAAAACAAGGAGTAATGAGGGATGAAGCAAGATTGTAGGGCTCAGTCGTTCTATTGTTTACCGAACAAACGCACCCCGGTTCAGAAAAAGTACAGTTAAACCCGTTCTGATTTCTCTGTCATTTTCTGCATGACATTAAACAATCACGTTTCAACAACCTATGAAACCTAACGTGTTCTGAAGAGCCCAACAACATCTGGTGGAACCTTGTGGAACACATTTACATGTAGTCATTTAGCAGACGCTCTTATCCAGAGCGACTTACAGTAAGTACAGGGACATTCTCCCCGAGGCAAGTAAAGTGCCTGAAGTGCCTTGCCCAAGGACAGGAACCGAACCAACAACCTTCTAATTAATAGCCCGACTCCCTAACCGCTCAGCCATCTGACCCCTTACTGTGGAATACTGTGAAGGCAGACCCTGCCATCATGTCTCTCTCTGTCCCTCTCTGTTCCTTTCTAGACAGCCTTCGAGAGGATTTGAAGATGACCACTTCCTGGAGTGACAGACTGCAGAACTATGCAGACCTCCCGGCCAACATGGATGGCCTAGCCATGAAGAAGTACAGGAGAGAGGCCTACCACAGGTATGCGCCGCTTTAGCATTAGCCCCACTAGCCCTACCACAGGTATCTGCTGCGTTAGCATTAGCCCCACTAGCCATGCCAGCATCACTGAACAGCCCCAGACGCTGAATGCCATGATGCTAACTGGGCTAGCTAGGCTATCATAGATACTCGATAGGATAAATTCATACTAGCAGGCTCTACAGAGGGCTGTGAGCTCTCTCAGTGTCAACTGGCCCACAGCAGAACAGCATGACATGAGTGAATGTTGACATGAGTGCTTCAGTAACCGTTAGCCTACCCTAAGCCCACAGGATTGCTCTAATAGTGAAGTCCCCGACAGTGCTTCTGTCCCTTGCAAGTTTTTGTTGTTCTTTGTCCAACCAACTCAAATGTAGGATGTTTTTTAAATCAATGACTTTAAGCAAAACAGTTCAACTGTTCATTACTTAGTGGTGGATTTTGTTAGGTCACTAAAAGGGTCTTTATAGCCTAGTCCTAGATTAATATATTTTCTAAAAAACCATAATTATTCTGTGTGCACTAATTCAGTTGACACACATTCCAGTCTCTGGGGATTTTAACTTGCACTTCCTGCCTGAGGGGCCTTTGAAAGCCACAACCGTTGCACAAACTTCCTGTTGAGCGTGACACAAACTATCGCCCCTTCCATGTCCAAATTCGATAAATAAATCATCTAATTGATTGACATAAAAAAAAAGCCATCATCCACTCATAAAATAGGTTACAGTGTTTTGGCAGTAAATTACTTTTAAGTAATTTACTTTTAGTAATTGGAAAATGAGGGACCACTAAAATAGATGGACTGTGGTCCGTTTATCTAATGATAGGACAAGCCCCGTGGCTAGCCTCACTGAGTGTTGGGCCAGAGGGGGGAATGAAAGTCCATTTGAGGATGATAAATGCCGGCTTGTTGCGCAATGTCTAACCCGTACTAAAAGTGTGTGTGTGTTAGCTGGTGGTGGAGTTGCATTCCATTGCATAATTTTGTCACAGCAACTCTAAAGCTGTCAATTTATTTTATCTTTGTCCCTCCTCTGTCAAACAATCAACACACACGCTATCTCCTTCTGAAGCAGTGCTGGATTTTTCTCCTTTGACGTAATCACTGCCGTTGAAAGAATTTAGGCTAAATCTTGCTTCAATTATTTATCTTTTAGAGGAAGAACAATGTCTTATTAATAGCCAGAGCTTCAATAGGGGAAGGGCCATTGATCACACAATGAAACCTCGCCAAGTTGTGGTTGACTCAGATAGACTTCATCAGCTGGGGGGTGGTGGTGGGGGGTGGGTCCTCCACCCGTAAGATAAGAGGCTTGTGAAAGAAACATCCGTCCAGATTGTCACACTATGGTGGGTGGACTGAGAGAAGGCTTCTCTGTTGGCCTGCTCACGTGTCATAACAGCTCAGCAGGTATAGGCATGCCACCACTTGTGTGACCTTTGTAGCCAGTCGTCCACTATTTACCTGAATATGGACCGGTTTCAGAGTAGTTCACATAAAGGCCCCCATGAACTTCAAGACCTTTTGTACTTTGATTCTCAATACAGAGAAACAAAACGCTGGCTCATTATTCAGCTGATTGTAAGCCTAAAACAAAACATATAAAGATATAGCTGTGGTATTGACTCATTGAGGCGCGTTTTATATCCGTTTATTTTCTGTAGGAAAAGGTTATGATTTAGCATGGACATGAAAAGTACACTGACTCAGAGTCTTATTTAGAGAGATTGTAATTTTCCCTTACTGAAAGACTATGCATTGTTTCCCGTTGCCACAGAACAATACTGTAGTCTACCCTGAATTTAAAGATCCTAGTATTGGTATGAAGGATTCTCAAGCCTGGCATGGGGCTTTTCCTTCAGTGAAAACGCCCCCTCCCTAAGAGAGGCTAGCAACCTGCTTCCACCTGACTTATGATTGTTCTGGATGTCTTTGAGGGCTAGCAAACAAACAAACAAACAAACAAAGTTAAAAATAACCCCCCCCCCCCCCCCCCCCAACAACAACCAGGCGACAACAGAGAATGACACGGAAAGGCCACAATCGTTTTTGCAACAAGTCAGAAAAAAAAAAAAAAAACTGTGAATGGCAAGGAAGCGAAGAGAGAAGGGTCTTTGTGTTTGGGCTATAGCTGTTGTCTGTTTACCAATCGCACGTTTAATCGCGTTCAGAATGCATCGCCAGTCTTCGGGTGGGTCTGGATCTAAATGGCAACTGGTTCACTATGGCTCTGCTGCCAGGTAAGACTGTGTTTGTTACCGTTTTTTAAGTCAGTGTTTTGTGCTATTTTGTATTATTGGGACTTTTGGTGTGTGGGAACGTACTAAGCTGGGGTACTTTCTAATGAGTCCGTTTTGAGTCCCAAGCTGAAGGCTACAGCCTTGAAAATCCATGATATGTCCGAAATATCCAAATATTTTCAAATCCGAATTTCCGAAAAGACTTTAACACACTGTAGATGTGTGTCTGGAAACATCTACATACCTTTTTAGAGATGATCTGTTAATGGTAGAGTTATTGACATGAGCAGTTGTTCCCATAGCCAGGTCTTATGTGAGCCAGGCTACAATGTAGGTGAGCAGAGAGTTACTCGTAGCTCGTATTAGCGACAAAGCTAAGCCAACCCGCTACACCCGGGCCTTGCAGAGATGGGGAGGGGATGGCGGAGGCTAGCTAGCCTGGAGTTAGGCAGGCAATGTAAACAATGCAGACCACTCCTGACATATCCCCCCCCCTCCTTCTGATTTACCACCACTGACAGTTGAGCTGGCTCAGAGGACATTAGCAATGCCAGTCTCAGCTTTTACTGCCTCAGTGCTGCGAAGGCTCCCTGAAGGGGAGCTCGCCTGCCTGCCAGCCTGCCTGCCAGCCTGCCAGGCTAGCTTTTACGTGTTCAACTGTGACTAATAACCGCACTCTCCTTCCCAGCAGCTAATGTCGCTCCTGAATGAAACATCACCGTCAGTCATAATTGTCCTCGTACACTTGTTTCCTAGAATTGGTGATCCAGCGTGGTGATAACGTAAAGGGGAACGGGACGATGTCATGTGTCCACCTTGCGCTCAGCCTTCGACATCTTGACTTTAAGGGACGTTCCTCTTTCCAGTCCCCCTGTTCTAACTGCCCCTCTCTGTCTGCCCTGCTGCAGAGTGTTCGTTAACAGAAGCTTGGCCATGGAGAAGATCAAGTGCTTCGGCTTTGATATGGATTACACATTAGCAGGTAAGCACAAGTCTACCCACCCACCCACACACGCAGCCCCCCCCCCCCCCCCCCTCTCCGGAAGCACCCGCCAAGCCCAGTGTCAGTCGCTCCCCAACAGGTTGACTCGGTCAGCTCCCCCCAGTTGGCATAGCAACTCGTCAGCTATATTGATTTTTTTCTCTTTCGCGTGTTGACAAAGCACGCCGGTCGGAACGATAAGTCACTCGATAAGTCTGTCCGCATTTGGATGTGTGCGTGTGAGGAGAGGGGAGGGGAGGGGAGGGGAGGTTGTCCTTTGGGGAACAACATGAGAAGCCATTGTCTGCCCGGCCTGTCTGCCCCAGGAGGCATTCAGAAGGTGAGGGCTGTCCTGGCACCGTCGCTGGCGTCGGAACGGGACGACAAAGAACGGAAACGCGCCTGTGAAACGCGCCAACCTCACGTGGGTGAGGAACCTAGAATGGTCTTCAGCGATGACTTGCTCCTCGCTGACTCGCTACTTCGGATTGGCTGTAAGGAAGTCGATGAATACCTCGTTCCACCGTTGACTAATTGTCTGGTTTCGGTGACCCCCCCCTTCAAATGATTCGGTGTGACCTTGTTCATCCAGATTCCAAACTTGACCCCCCCCCTTTAAAGATTCTGAACATGCCTGAGTGAGTCAGCTACAATATAGTGGTGGCCTCAACCAAAGTATATTAGTCTCGCATCTAAAAATACAGACCTTTCCCTGACTTTTAAGGAAACTGTTCACCCCTGCGATGGCTGGGGGTGATGGATCCTGTTAGAAGAGAGATCACTTGCACCCATCCGCCCTCCAGAACCTCCCCCTGGTCTCCCTCCCCCTGATCTCCCTCCCCCTGATCTCCCTCCCCCTGGTCTCCCTCCCCCTGATCTCCCTCCCCCTGGTCTCCCTCCCCCTGATCTCCCTCCCCCTGATCTCCCTCCCCCTGATCTCCCTCCCCCTGATCTCCCTCCCCCTGATCTCCCTCCCCCTGGTCTCCCTCCCCCTGATCTCCCTCCCCCTGATCTCCCTCCCCCTGGTCTCCCTCCCCCTGGTCTCCCTCCCCCTGGTCTCCAATCCTCCCCCCTGATCTCCAAGCCTCCCCTCTGGTTTTCCTCCCCCTGGTCTCCCTCCCCCTGGTCTCTTAACTCTTAACTTCCCCCCTGATATCTCTCCCCCTGGCCTCCCTCCCCCCCCTGATATCCCACCCCCCCCCGGTCTCCCTGCCTCCCCCGTCCGTAGCTCCAAGCCCCGGGGTAGAGAGATTTTACGGAGGGTCAGCTGTTGACATGCTCCCCTTTATGGGCGACCATAACCAAGTGACAATGTTTACAGGACCGGAGAGGGGGTATCAAGTCTCGCTCGGTGTGACCGAGTCTGGTTGCAAAGCCTCGAGATAACATCCCTGGCAACTCGCGCACCACAAGGGCCAGGGTTGCTCTTGCGGTTAAAACAGACATGGTCGGCATGTCAGCGCGGTCAGTTAGAGATGGGAGTCTGTCATTGGAACTTTTTATCCAAGATGGCCACAGTTGTTTACTTTCTACAGGCGATGAGGTCATAGGCTAGGTCTAGTTTGTGGACCGATGGCACCTCATGCATGCTCTCAGTTTAATACAAAGACTTGGCTACATGACAGATTGACCAAACAGGACAACCGTAGATGAAGGCAAATGTCCCTGTTCGTATAGATTGATTCATTGCATGACATCACAATGCACTTTTATGTGTTATCATCACACATCCAACACCCCCCCCCCCCCAGTTACCATGGTAACCTGTCTTCCTACATGCTAACCAGGCCACCTAGCATTCCGTGTGGGTCAAAGGTCGCCTTACTCCATTCCAACCTAGCTGCTGACAGCTCCACAGCTGTCTTTACGTGACCGACGTTGTCAATCTGTCCCCGCCCCCACCCCCCTGCTCGCCCCACTGCAAATCACCCTGGTAACCAGATACCCTCGGCGACCCCGCCACATCTGCAGTCAATGTTGTAGAGCCGTGGAAACGGGTCGTCCAACCCGATCCAACATGCTCTTGCTCTGCGCAGGCTTCCGCCTTAACCCGGATTCAGAGTTAAGTTAGCGGGTGAAATCCTTTGTTCATCCCGCTTGGTATTTGGAGGAGGGTTGGCCCATTTATTGTGTCGTTTTCAGAGCAGCTTCATTTATTTATAAGTTTGTTTTTAGGTGAGGTTTAGCCCCTGGCATGGAGCACGATAGGCTAATTAATAATCAAGAAAATGACATGGTGATCCTGGCTAATAGAGATCGTTAGGCTAGGTGACGTCCTTGGAATAGACTAGGTGTCGGACAACCTATAAAAAGCAGCCAGGAGACAGCTTGCCAACCAGGTTGACAGGTACTGTATGTAGGGCAGCCAGTCAAGAGAAAATAGATGAGCGTCGTAGTAGGATGAGTTGGGTTGTTTACCCTGTGCTGAGGTGGGCAGGGGGAGGGCCGGGATACTCTTACATTTGGGTCTTAAGTGACCGGGGCTGTAAATTCAAGCTTGGTAACGTCCACCGACACACACACCAACACACACGCGTTCATGTTCCCCCCTGTACGCGCCGCGGAGCTGCACATATAAGTTTGAGAGCGTATGTAATTATCTGTCAACGAGATCATCAGGAGAGGAGGAGGTAACAGATCCCTATGTCTAGAGTGGCTGACCCTCTGTGTGTGTGTGTGTGTGTGTGTGTGTGTGTGTGTGTGTGTGTGTGTGTGTGTGTGTGTGTGTGTGTGAAATAGGAGCGTTCGTGTACAGAAGGTGGGGGGGGGGGTTGGACTGAGCTGGGCCCCAATAAACCATCACCAAGGTCATTGCCAAGCAACGGTCAGCTAGCATCTCTCCATGCACACAAGCTGCGGGCTTCCAGAAGCCTCCGTTGACAGTGACCTGCCACTTTAGCCGTCTTCACACCTCAACGCAGTATCTGTCACTTTCCCCTCACGACTGCCTCCCCCCTCCTCCCCCTCCCCCTCCTCCTCCCCCCAACCCCCCAACCAGCCCGTCCGCCAGGAACACACATTTTATTTTCGACGGCCGCGCCTCGATGAGAACGGCTTGTCCGATCAGCAGCTGCTTACTATGCAAACATGCTCGCCCGCTCACTCAAAAGCTCTCTCTCAAAAAGCCTCCAGCGCATTGCTAAGTGTTAAAAAAAAAAAAAAAAAAAAAAAATGTATGCCACTACTGTACGGGGCCGGCTGTTCACAGGGCTGGTTTTGGCCGAGCCCGCTACCCCCGCTTAGCGTCACGGTAACGCCTGTGGGGCTAGACGGTCGGGGGTGGTGCGCTCTGGGGTGTCGCGTGACAAACACCCTGGCTGACCAATGAGGCGAGCCTGACTGACACGTATACAGTTAACCTTTTGGGAAGCCTTGCCAGGTGTGTGTGTGCGTGAGTGTGTGTATAAAGGATGAGCGGAAGCAGTCCAAGGTCAGCGTTCTGAGAACCTCCCAGCTATCCAGGGAGAGGGGGGGGGGAAGAAAGAGAAGGGAGACAGAGAGAGACAGAGAGTGATGATGGGAAAGGTGATGGAGAGGAAAAGACTCTCAAAATAGGTTTCTTTGTAGCGGCACAGAGCTTAGGGAAATGGAAGGAGGGATGGGGGGGAGAGAGGAGGAGGGCAGGTTATTTGTATGGAGGAATGCGGCCAGGGCTTGTAGCCACTCTGGGCTCTGTGCCGACCCCTCCACTAGCTATCAGGGCCACCATGGGGATACAATCACCAGAGACTAGCCTGAGAAAGAGACACACACACACAGGCTTGGAGGCACACACACACACACACATTCTTACCGTGCCAACACGGATAGATACACACACACACGTCTAGGCACACAGACACACAAGAGCTCTTGAGTATGTGGGTGTGCGCACACACTCTGCTCCACTCTGGTTCGGTACCAGACCACAGATGTTTGCCAGGGTTGGCTTGAGGTCCAGCTCACATTGTCCTCACTGACGGCATCAGCCAACTCTTCCCCTCCTGTGGTCCGGTTGCAACACGTGTGAACTCAACACCAAGTAACTAATACACACACACACACACACACACTCATAGAGACACTGTCCATCATCCTCACACTCGGACACAAACACATTCTACTAACACCCCCCCCTCCCCCCATTTTGTATTATTAACTCATGACAAGTCCTTCTTCCAGTGCCAGCTATCATTTTAATCCACGGTCAGTCCCCCCCACGCAAGCCAGGGCCAGGGCCAGGGCCAGGGCCAGGGCCAGGGCCAGGGCCAGGGCCAGGGCCAGGGCCAGGGCCAGGGCCAGGGCCAGGGCCAGGGCCAGGGGCCGGGGCCAGGGGCCAGGGGCCAGGGGCCAGGGGCCAGGGGCCAGGGGCCAGGGCCCAGGGCCCAGGGCCTGGGCCCAGGGCCTTTGTTTCTGAAATTTCACTGGGTCTCAACTGAGACTGTGGATTAGTTCACAGAACATTCCGGCCCTTGGCTGGAGGGAGAGATGTTTTGTGTGTGTTTTTTGGTAGTGTTGTGTGTGTATACATATTTTGCGTGCACCTGCCACGATGAACGCTTAGCTTGTCTTGCCGAAGTAGCGTCGCCGGTCCGTTCTGTCCGTGTCCGACGCCCAGTCTGTCCCTCCTCCCAGAGTCTTCCTCCTTTTCCTCTCTCAGTGTACAAGTCTCTAGAATCTTCCTCCTCTTCTTCTCTCAGTGTACAAGTCTCCGGAGTACGAGTCGCTGGGCTTTGAGCTGACCGTGGAGCGCCTGGTCTCCATCGGTTACCCCCAGGAGCTGCTCAGCTTCGTCTACGACCCCTCCTTCCCCACCAGGTCAGTCAATCCCAGGGCACGACCTCGCCCCGTTGCCGCGGCGACAGGGCCCGTGCAGCGTGCGGACACCGTATACATTTCTCTCTGTGTTTCTCACTCGACCGTTTACGACGAGGCTTTCTGTAGCCCACGTTAGCAAAGGAAATGATGTACTGTTTGCTCTTCGTCCATGTGTTCAGGGGTCTTGTGTTTGACACCATGTACGGGAACCTGCTGAAGGTGGACGCTTACGGCAACATCCTGGTGTGTGTCCACGGGTTCAACTTCCTCCGAGGGTGAGCTCTCTCTCTCTCTCTCTCTCTCTCTCTCTCTCTCTCTCTCTCTCTCTCTCTCTCTCTCTCTCTCTCTCTCTCTCTCTCTCTCTCTCTCTCTCTCTCTATGTCCCCCCCCCTCTCTCTCTCTATGTCCCCCCCCTCTCTCTCTCTATGTCCCCCCCTCTCTGTCTCTCTATGTCCCCCCCCCCTCTCTCTCTATGTCCCCCCCCCTCTCTCTCTCTCTCTCTCTGTCTCTCTGTCTCTATGTCTCTATGTCTCTATGTCTCTCTCTCTCTCTCTCTCTCTATGTCTCTCTCTCTCTCTCTCTCTCTCTCTCTCTCTCTCTCTCTCTCTCTCTCTCTCTCTATGTCCCCCCCCTCTCTCTCTATGTCCCCCCCCCCTCTCTCTCTCTATGTCCCCCCCTCTCTCTCTCTCTATGTCCCCCCCTCTCTCTCTCTCTATGTCCCCCCCCCTCTCTCTCTCTATGTCCCCCCCTCTCTCTCTCTATGTCCCCCTCTCTCTCTCTCTCTCTATGTCCCCCCCTATGCCTCTCTCTCTCTCTCTCTCTGTCTCTCTGTCTCTATGTCTCTATGTCTCTCTCTCTATGTCTCTATGTCTCTCTCTCTCTCTCTCTCTATGTCTCTCTCTCTCTCTCTCTCTCTCTCTCTCTATGTCTCTCTCTATGTCTCTCTCTCTATGTCTCTCTCTCTCTCTCCTCTACACTCTCTCTCTCTCTCTCTCTCTCTCTCTCTCTCTCTCTCTCTCTCTCTCTCTCTCTCTCTCTCTCTCTCTCTCTCTCTCTCCTCTACACCTCTCTCTCTCCTCTACACCTCTCTCTCTCTTTCTTAATCACACCAGTTCACATTCCTCACCAAACTAGTTCTCGGGTTCTCCTTCCCCGAACCATGTGATCTGTGGGAGGATTTTAATTGAGCCATTTCAGTTTTTGTAATAGTTTGATCGTGAATTGCTGTGTGATTTCTCCTCCCCTCCCCCCCCAGGCCTGAGATACGGGAGCTGTACCCCAACAAATTCATCCAGCGAGACGACACCGAGCGCTTTTACATCCTCAACACTCTGTTCAACCTGCCAGGTGCCCTTCCTAACACAGCTGTCACAAACCAGTTCATCTGGCTCACTAGCCGCCGGTGTCGCCTGGG
Source organism: Hypomesus nipponensis (assembly GCF_054491055.1). Classification (NCBI taxonomy): domain Eukaryota; kingdom Metazoa; phylum Chordata; class Actinopteri; order Osmeriformes; family Osmeridae; genus Hypomesus; species Hypomesus nipponensis. Next base: position 5,667,459 of record NC_140381.1, on the reverse strand, counting down.
AAGCGTCCAATACGTTTCCACTGCTGACGTGCTCCACCCTGGCCAACGAGTTCATACATGTCTTAGATGGTCCCGTTTGGCCTTAAAAGGTCAGTCACAATCAATGAAATATCATTTTATTAGTATACCTTGTTCCCTCTCTCGACAGAAACCTACCTCTTTGCTTGTCTGGTGGATTTTTTCTCAAACTGTGACAGATATGCCAGGTAAGGACCCGCAGTTTGAAATCTGGTCTGTTGTCGTGTTTGATTGAGTGCCGTAACGCATACCTGGGCATGGCAACACTGGCAAAGGGTGTCAGACACCGCTATCGGCCAATGAGACAGCAGCAAGCCCTCCAGCATGGGTGGGTCCAACTCTGTTAGCCAATACGAATGTTTCTTATGAGATAGGAATCAGGGTGTTGTCATATTAAGCACAGGGCTGTTGCGTAGTTTACTGTAATCACCTTAACAACCACCGTATACTAATTGTCCTTAGGTCTGCATGTTAAGTAATGCTAAAGATGCCTATCTTTGATTACTTGATCATAAAATTATGTAATGACTAATCTTTTATTTTTTGTATAATTATATATATATATATACATATATACATTTTTATGATGTCATATCATCAGTAAATAATTATTTTCAGTGTTACTGTGCCAAGTTCTCAGGGCTCCAATGACTATATCGTTAGCAAGGAACTGTTTAATTTGTGTGTGTGATCTGGAATGGTTGCATGTTCCTTGTTCTCTGAAACCACCTGTTGGTCTTTTAGGGGCAGAATGCTTTCCTGTTTGGCTGGGACACCTCCAACAAGGGAAGACTATCCCATTTAAAAGCAAACGAAAAAAAAAAAAAAAACGAAAAAAAAAAAAAAAACGAACAACATGTCGTGACCCATATTGCATCCCTGGCGCGTGTAAAACTACAGCCCGTCCACTCGGGGGTGTGTGTGTGTGTGTGTGTGTCTCCCGCCCCCCTCCACCCCCTCCTCAGCTGTGAGAGCGGTTTCAAGGATGGAGATCTCTTCATGTCCTTCAAGAGCATGTTCCAGGACGTCCGAGACGCTGTCGACTGGGTCCACTTCAAGGTGTGTTGATCGACTCGTGGGGCTGTGGTTCTGATGGGTTCTGGCTAGCACATTGTTGTCATCTGTTCTGTTTTTTCTTTTCTATTTCATTTACTCTTTTTTTTTTTTTGGGGGGTCGTCTAGGGAACCCTGAAGGTGAAGACTGTGGAGAACCTGGAGAAGTTTGTTGTGAGAGATGTAAGTACACACACACACACACACACACCCATACCACCATCATAGAACTCACACACACACACCCCAGGTCCATGTTTGGTCCATGTAACTATAATAGAGTCCGGTGTTCCCTGTTGGGCGGCATTCTTACCGTGTGTGTGTGTGTCCTGCAGGCAAAGCTGCCTCTCCTTCTGAGCCGAATGAACGAGGTTGCCAAGGTTTTCCTGGCCACCAACAGTGACTACAAATACACTGATGTGAGTACACACACACACACACACACACACACACACATACTCATACTGACACACACACACTAGCACAGCAGTGTGTGGGCTCTGTGGTCACAGTTCCTCTATATCGTCTTGTTCTCTCCCACAGAAAATCATGACCTACCTGTTTGACTTTCCTCACGGCCCCAAGGTAAGACGACACCCGGAGTGTTCTACCTGTCAGGGCACAGCTCTGAATCAGCACATATTACCTAAAGGAACCCACTGACACATGACACTGTATTCCATCTGCATTGATGCGTGTGTGTGTGTGTTCCAGCATGGCACAGCCCACCGGCCGTGGCAGTCCTACTTCGACCTGATCCTGGTCGACGCCAGGAAGCCTCTCTTCTTCGCAGAGGGCACGGTGCTGAGACAGGTCGACACGGTGAGTCTCCACACAAACACAGAAAAACATCCCTTCCTACTGGGACTAACACAGCTGGGCCAGCACAGACAGTTTTACATTTGCATGGAGAGGGAGAGGGAGAGGGAGAGGGAGAGGGAGAGGGAGGGAGAGAGAGGGGGAGAGAGGGGGAGAGAGGGGGAGAGAGGGAGAGAGAGGGAGAGAGAGGGAGAGAGAGGGAGAGAGAGGGAGAGAGAGGGAGGGAGAGGGAGGGAGAGAGAGGGAGAGAGAGGGAGAAAGAGAGAGAGGGGTGGGGGGAGACACCGAACAGCTGGGCTCCACTCTCTGCCAACATGTGAAGAGCCGCTCCTCCAGCTAGCGTGCGTAGCTACTTAGCACAAGTCGCCACTCATCACCCGGGTCCCAGAGATCTCCTGGATGACACGTACAGGTTGAGGGGCTCCAAGACGGGCACGCTGGGGATTAGTTGAATGGCTTAACAGATGAACCGGGGAGATGATGTGTGCAGATGTGAACTGAGGAGGTTAGAAGAGGGCTCCTGATACACTGGCCAACACGTGTAAGGGTCAGATGGCTGAGCGGTGAGGGAGTCGGGCTGTTAATCAGAAGGTTGCCAGTTCGATTCCCGGCCGTGCCAAATGACGTTGTGTCCTTGGGCGTTGTGTCCTTGGGCGAGGCACTTCACTCTACTTGCCTTCAGGAGGGAATGTCCCTGTACTTACTGTAAGTCGCTCTGGATAAGGGCGTCTGCTAAATGACTAAATGTGATGAGTGTGTGTGTGTTGCAGACGACGGGGCGTCTGAAGATTGGCACCTACACGGGCCCCTTGCAGCATGGGATCGTCTACTCTGGAGGTGAGACACACACCAGCCCCGCCCCCCCTCACTTCCTGTCCTCTCAGTCACTTCCTGCCTTTTGCAATACGCCACGAAGGAACACGGAAAGGTGGATCGCCCACTGTCAATAAGAGAGGGGGCTGGGGGAGGGTCAGAAATAACGTGTGTGTGTGTGTGTGCGCGTGCCCCCCCCAGGCTCCTCAGACATCGTGTGTGACCTGCTGGGGGCCAAGGGGAAGGACATCGTCTACATCGGGGACCACATCTTCGGGGACATCCTGAAGTCCAAGAAGCGCCAGGGCTGGAGGACCTTCCTGGTCATCCCCGAGCTGGCCCAGGAGCTGCACGTGTGGACCGACAAGAGCTGTGAGGCCACAAACACACACATACACAGTTGCGTACACACACAGACTCACATGCATACGGACACGCACGCGTGCCATCTGACACCTTGTCACAACCCACATAAAGATGCCGTACATACTGGCATATGTGTAAACGCTGATGAGCGCACACACACACACACACACACACACACACACACACACACACACAGATAGAATGATGATATTAGTCATCGTAGCTGTAAAATGCTCGTAAAGCTTTCAATAGCTTGTGACCCGATGCCAAGGAGAGAGTGAATGAGGGGGAAGGTGGAGGGAAGGAGGGATGTGAAGAGTCTAGAGTGACAGAGGGAACAAAAGAGAGAGAGAAAGAATGGCCCCTGACGCATAGAGAGTAGAAGTGATTGATAGGGAGCGGAGGGAGGGCGACGGGCACAGACGGACAGAAAGGCAGACAAAAGAGGGGGAGAAAGAGAGGCAGAGATTTGACTGGAATCCTGTTCTCTTTCACCACAGCTCTGTTTGAAGAACTGCAGGGACTGGACATCTTCTTGGCAGAGCTCTACAAGTGAGTACAAAGACTTGCTTTCTTTCCCCCTCTCTCTGTCCCTCTCTCTCTCTCTCTCTGTCCCTCTCTCTGTCTCTCTCTCTGTCCCTCTCTCTCTCTCTCTCTCTCTCTCTTCCTTCCCTCTCTCTCTCTGTCCCTCTCTCTCTCTCTCTCTGTCCCTCTCTCTCTCTCTCTCTGTCCCTCTCTCTCTCTCTCTCTCTCTCTCTGTCCCTCTCTCTCTCTCTCTCTCTCTCTCTCTCTGTCCCTCTCTCTCTCTGTCCCTCTCTCTCTCTCTCCCTCTCTCCTTCCCCCTCTCTCTGTCCCTTTCTCTCTCTCTCCCTCTCTCCTTCCCCCCCCCCCTCTCTCTCTCTGTCCCTCTCTCTCTCTCTCCCTCTCTCCTTCCCCCCCCCCTCTATCTCTCTCTCTGTCTCTCTCTCTCTCCTTCCCTCTCTCTCTCTCTCTCTCTCTCTCTCTCTCTCTCTCTGTCTCTGTCTCTGTCTCTCTCTCTCTCTCTCAGCAGCTGTGCGCGTGTGTGATCCTCTGCCAGAGGAAACAAAGTCTGAAGGGTGAACCCCAGCGGAGAAGCCTTCAGATAACAGAGTTCACAGATAGTTATTTATAACCCTGCCTCTATCTCTCCTCCTCACTGCCTGTTCTCTCGCCCTTTGTCATGCTGACTGACGCTTCTCTTTTTTCCACTCTCTCTCTCTCTCCTCTCTCTCCATCTGACGGATATATAGTGGGATTAAGTTAATCTTGTTTAACTGTTTTTATTGCGTTTTTTTATGTTCTCTCACTCCCCCTTGTGGTTCCGTATCTCTCTCTCCCCCCCCCCCCCTCTCTCTCTCTCTCTCTCTCCCCCCCTCTCTCTCTCTCCAGGCATCTGGACAGCAGCAGCAACGAGAGACCTGACATCAGCGCTATCCAGAGAAGGGTCAAGGTACAGGCTTTATACACACCTGTCTCCATGGTAACCACAGAAAACAGCCCGTAATACACACACACACAAACACACTCGTACAATCCCCGGTCCCCAAGCCCATGCTACCACGACCAGTTGTCAAACATCTGGTGGGGGTGCGTTCATGCGTCACAAGAACATGTCATGTTCGTCATGTAATAGCCCAAAGAAGATACCAAAGAAATTAAATTCCTAATAATGCTACAGTGATTTACTCAAAGACGCACGGAGAAAGGTTGTTTTACAAAAGATACTTTCATTGCTGTGTGTCATATAACGGGTAATCATCTCCTCAACAATTGTTCAAATATGAATATGAGCTGATGAGTTCTAGTTGGAAACGCAGATAAATAATCAGATATGGGTGGTGCTCAGCGGACCCTATTCTACATGTCCCTCCATGCCTTTCGTTCCCTGCCTCCTCCTCCTCCAGAAAGTGACCCACGACATGGACATGTGCTACGGCATGATGGGCAGCCTGTTCCGCAGCGGCTCCAGACAGACGCTGTTCGCCTCGCAGGTGATGCGCTACGCCGACCTGTACGCCGCCTCCTTCATCAACCTCCTCTACTACCCCTTCAGCTACCTGTTCAGGGCCTCGCACGTCCTGGTGAGTGCACGGCCCTGTTTCTGAAGCTAAAACAACGACATGTACACTCCCCCGGTTTTGCACTTCTGACAACCCCCCCTCCCCCTTCTCTCCTGCCCCCCCCCCCCCCCCCAGATGCCCCACGAGTCCACGGTGGAGCACGCCCATGTGGACATCGACGCCGAGTCGCCCCTGGCGACCCGCAACCGCCACTGCACCGACTGCATCGAGCTGGACTGCAAGAGGAGCCAGCTGACCCGCTCCATCAGCGAGATCAAGCCCCCCAACCTGTTCCCCCAGACCCCCCAGGAGATCACCCACTGCCACGACGAGGACGATGACGAGGAGGAGGAGGAGGAGTGAGGAGGGGGGAGGAGAGAGGAGGAGGAAGTGGTGTTTTTTTTGGAAGAACAGTCTACGATCAGGCTAGGCTGCTTTCCTTTTCTGTATCGCCCCATGCTCCCTGCCTCCTGCCCCCAGACCCCCTGCCTCCTACCCCCTGCTTCCTACCCCCTAACCCCCTGCCTCCTACCCCCTGCTTCCTACCCCCTGCTTCCTACCCCTGCCTTCTGCCCCCAGACCCCCTGCCTCCTACCCCCAAACCCCCTGCCCCTAAACCTCCTGCCCCCAAACCCCATACCTCCTGCCCCCAAACCCCATACCTCCTGCCCCCAAACCCCATACCCCCTGCCTCTTACCCCCTGCCCCCATACCCCCTGCTTCCTGCCCCCATACCCCCTGCTTCTTGCCCACAAACCCCCTACCCCCATACCCCCTGCTTCCTGCCTCCTAACCCTGCCTCCTGCCCCCAGACCCCCTGCCTCCCGCCCCCAGATCCCTTCCCCCAACCTGTTCACCGAAGGGAGTGACTTCCCTTCTACAGGAGGCAAAAAGCATAGTTGGAGTGTGATGGAGTATAATACAATAGTGGAGAAATGGAAATTCAATACTTATGATTAATATATCTATCTATAGCTCTATATAAAAGTTTTAAAAATTGAGGGAGAGAGCTACAGAAAAATATAATTTTAAACTAAAGCTCTGAGGATGTATAGGTATCAGGCCAAGACGAACGTTCGATGCAACGGTGCTTTCATTTGACCATCCAAACTGTCCCCCCTCAAGCCCATGCAGTTTCAGTTTTATCCATTTAAAGAAATTTCTATTTTCTTTTTAGTGCATTTCAGGACTGATTTCAAATGGTTGTGCAATGGTGGCTATCAGGGACTTAAAAAAAAAAATGTATGTAGAAAGAATGGACCTTGATTGTATGCATACAGTGCATATATTGATGGGGGCGAAGGGGAAACATAACATACTACTCAGATTGACTGACTGGGAACATTTTGACAATTTCTCCTGGAGTTCCACATCCCCGACCATTATAAAGACCTCATCATCCAGTAGTTTGATTGTGAAGGTCCAAGGAGGAGTCGCCTTGTCTTGTGTGTCTTGCAAGTGCGTCGTGCCGTCCGGAAAGTCGATGGTTTCACTGTTCTCTTCAGAAGGGGAAAGATCGGACAGTTACAGCCTCCGGTACTGAGCTGAAAGTATGTGCGTTTTAACTGGCAACGTTCTTTTATCGCAATGTAGGAACGACGGTCCAATTGAGCGGTTCTGTCGTCGTACGTTTTAAAATGTGTCGTTCGACGATTTACTTCCTGTTTTGACTTTTTTGTCTGAGTGTGTCTCTGCCAAGTGTCTGTTTTTGCGTCCTGGATGATTGCGACTAGAGGGATCCTTTCGTACAAGCGAAAGCACAGAATTGTGTACATTTGGGTTACACAGAGGCACAAGTGCAACCACGGCAGACAGCATCAAGCTTCCACAGCCTGGTATGACGTGATATGAAGTGAAGTGAGAGAAAGAGAATGAATGAGAGTTATCCCAGATATCTTTGAGACTGTATGGGCATATTCAACAGACATCATTTTTGGAAACACAAACATTGTTACTAGGCAACTGAGAGTACTACAGAGTTAACCACATGCTGTGCAGATAAGCTCCATGGCAACCATGTGTACCGCCATACATGGCACAGTACATGATGCTAATGGGAATACCTCTGTAGGATCTATAAAGAAGGCCGAGTTTATAGGCATCCTTGCATGTATTACACATTATACACACATCTCAGTGTTTAAGAAAAACAATCTTAACAATCTGAAAAATATGAAAGAAAAACGAATATTGAAAGATATCCAAGACTAACATTTAAAAATATTCAACGAAAACAGGTGGTGGGTGACCCTGCATGGGGACCAGCCTAAACATGCAGTATTTAGACAAGGAAGTTGGGAAGCTTGCTGTTGTCCGAGGCCTTTTCTCTCAGTATTATCTTGAGACTTGACTATTGTTCTGGAGAACTCCCTTTGGATCTAGTGCGTCTTTTACCTTTTTTTTTCTTTCTTTTTCAATACCGCATCCTCTCTGTGTGTGTGCAGTAATTCTAGACGCTCCGTGTGTAGGGATAGGGAACAAGTGACCTTGGCATGGAAAGAGGGAAAGTTTGTAGGCTTTGGCTGGAGGGCCGTGTGTGAGAGCGCTGTTTGTGGGGTGCCATGTAGATCAGCGCTACAAAGCGCCTGGGCTTCCGTCTTCTATGTGAGTTGTGGGGTGCCGCCGTTTTTACGAGGCAGGGTCGATGCAGAGTTGGAAGTGTCTGGCGAACCAAAGATGTCGGGAATGGGTCTAGGAAGACACAGGAAGCAGGGTTTATGCCAAGAGATGGCAGCATTATGCCAGTCTGTGGAGGAATGTACAGTATTCTAGAACTGGCTCATGTTAGGATTTTTGGAAACACTGTGAAAACAGGAGCCTGTCTGCAATAAGATCCCATAGGGGGCTACGTTCAAGATCACCTAATTCTTTCTTTTTGGATTGGATTTAGACTAGCTTTGGTCTAAAATCCTGTTGAAAGGACCAAGAGTTGGTATTGTCTCTTGAACGTAAACCAGGTCACCTTCTCTTCTCCCCCATACGACCCCACACCCCACCCGTCCATAGCCCTATGTACCCCATAGCCCTGTAGCACAAGGGTGTAGAAATACCTCAACCATGATGGTATGCAGTACGGTGTGTATGCAGGAGAAGAAAACGGCCTTGGAAGACATGGAATGGGACTTTTAAAGATGTATTTTTGGGGATGTCAGATTTGTAAACATAGCTCTCACTTTAATTTTAGACGCATAGTTTTGTATAGCTGTTTTGATTGGCTCTTCAATTTGGGCCGTGTAAGGGAAGGACCTAATTGGTTCCTTTTTGGAGGAGAAAAGGGTAGAGATGAGGAGGAAGGTGAATGTGGGTTTGATCGGGAATCTTATGTAACGATGTAGATGAGTAGAATCTGTTAGAGGAACTATAGGTTCAACATAGTTACTTTTGTATTATTCTTTACTCTGTGAAACGTTTATATCCCAAGTATCGTTTTATTTTTTGGATATTCATAACTGGAAACTGCTACTACCGGCGCAGCTGTATTCCTTATTATGGTTGGTTGGTAGTTATATTTTGAAGGTTTTACAATAAAGCTTGGTAGTTGAGAATAATCTGAAGTCCTTTTCTGTGAAAACACTTGACAAGCCATTATTTTTGCAATGCAGTTTCTGTGCAATATGCATGTAATATAATTGCTGGCCAGTGCACTAAAAGGCATTATGTCCAGTTCAGACCTCTGCGTGAAAAAACGATCTTTGTGAGACAGTATAACACTTACAAGCAAACTTTGTACACAAAATTACATCCAATAGCAGACTTAGAGCGATATGCGAATGAGGGAACCGTGAAAGCACGTGCTGTACTTTGCATTCGATTTTTTTTGTTTTGTTCAGTAGTTTACATCATTTTAAATAAATCTGACCATTTTCATATCGCCAAAAGACAAACCCTTGATTTGTTTTGTTCTTTTTCTGTCATTGTTGAAATTTTCGGTTTCAGAAACCGTTTTTTACTGTAATAGCTTCAGTACGTCTGAGCTAGTTAGCTAGCTATAATCTGGAAGAAAAGCTAACACTACAAGAGATTTGTATCCGTTTTTACGACATGTCCAATTTGTATCCACAACAACAGAGGGTGCCAAAAATCATGCTTTCGGTCATTGTAGTTAAAATTGTATGTGCATGTTCTTTTATGTTCCTCAAAACAGTTTCGTTTCCAGAATGATTATAAAAAAGTACATTTGGATAATTACATGTATATGTACAATAAAGCTCCTTTTCCATAATAAATCATTGTGCTGATTCTTCAAGTTTTTTTTGTTTGTTTTTTTCAAATCATTGAATTGATTCTGAACTTCATTTTTTGCTCTAGCTTTTTGTGCTAGCTGGCACGGTGCGTTTGCAACAATTCAACATCATGTCACGTGCCTTTTTTAAATAGGTCCATCGATTTCCAATCTGGCCTTCATTAGCCCATATTAATATGGTTATCACAAACCCAGGATCAACTCTGAAAGTGAAGACGAAGAGTTTCAATTGACATGTAACACCTGAAAATGTTGACAACTGAAAAAAAATCAACAAACAAAAAAAACGAAAATATTAGTCTTTCTGTTAATCATTCACTTTTTTATTGGACCACCAACGACCAACCGGAGAGTGTCTGGTGATGTCCTCGGGTTGTGGGTGTGACATGGACAAGCATATAATATACAGTAGCAGCATCTGGAGACATGGAGGAGCGGTACAAACAGTGATGGAGGGGAGAGCACATTTGAACAAGTCTGAAAAGGTCATTCACTCCTATGCTGTTATTGGTATGCATTATTTTGTGGGTAAAGATTCTCCCAAACGTCAGAGGATGGAAAGGGGGAAAGCGCATCTCTTTCCGTTGTGTTGTTTTTCTAAATGAAGCCTATAAATAGACAGTGGGCATTCACACAGTCCCTGCCATCCTTGTCAGTGTAAAGGAGTTTCTAGATTGACAATTGTTGGACTTATTTTGACACCCAAATTACTCCTCTTAAAACAGGTGTCAAAATAAGTCTTACCGTGATCAGACATGCTTTTTTTTTTCTGGCATAATGCTCTCCCTAAAATACAGTAGTTATTAAAGTGAAGCGTTGTGAAGTACAAATAAACCGTCTTCTAGCTTCATCGGCTATCTGGAATGATTGCCCCAGCAGAGCAGAGTCCACCTGATGCATAGGAACACTTGCAAGTAAACAACAACAAAAAGAAAACAACGTCTGGTCTGGTCAGTATTATAACATATCTTACATATATAGTTACACATATTAATTCTGTTTATATCAAAAGGACACCTCGGTGGAGTGGCTTGTGGGAAACTGGCCAGGCCTGTACGTTTACGTAATTTGTTTACATTCAGTAGCTCAGTTTTACTGATTTAGACATAGAGAAATGGCGCCTACTAGTGGTCAAAAGTTGGAATTTCTATTTTAAGCTTAAGAGAGTTAGTTGTCATGCTGAATCACAACTTTGAGGCAGATGTGCAAAGATCTTATGGTAAAAAGCTGCAGCGTGCATGTATGCAGATCTGGGGTGAATTGGATAAATATATATTTATATTAGAAGATAATATAAAAAAATGAAATAGACAAGGAAAAAAAATGTAGGAAGCTATTTTAGATTTTGATTAATAAAATATAGAAAACACCTTTCATCTACATGAAAAAGTAATTTCAAAGTTACTATCTTAGTGATACATCTCTAATTGCAGTTAACATAGGACTTTACATTTGAATTTACATCCATCAGGGTCTCAATACAGTGTTTCCCAAAGAAAGCAAGTGATAAGTCTGGAAATCAATATATAAAAAAAAAAAAAGATTCCCTTGCAGATTTAAGTGAAAGAAAACCAGTTTGTGGCTAAGATTTAAAATAAAAGAATGTCTACTTACAATAACGTACATCCATACAGTACATCAGTTGTACACATGAGCATAATTTCCGAATATTCAAATTGACCAAACGGGCAGGATTTAAATCAGGGGTTTTCTAGAGCAGAACTTCAACATGCCATTATAATTCAGAGCGAATGTCTTAATACGTGTTTATTCAGTACCAAATACTACATGGATGTCACTCAGCTCAACATGAGCTAGAATCTGACCGTATCATGCCACACGCACACACACACACAAAGTTAGAACGGGGCGCTCTCTTCACCACAGACAGTCATCCATGGACAAAGTTTGATGCCGCGGTTGCATTCTGATAAAGTCGACGCTACGTGTTAGATGAGGTCATTAATACTGTGCAATTATCAAGTTTGATTATACATAATGACTGGCAACAACAGGACACATTTGGACATGCGCGCGTGCCGAGTCAGCACTACCCATACACCCCCTAACCTCCTAAAACGACAGTTAAGAAACCGCGATTCACGTTAACGATTACGGTTTAGTCTTCGACTAAATTCATTAAGGATATATTCTGGTTCTCAATGCTTTTAGTCAAAGAATGAACCCCAATCTGTCAGACAACCAGCTCTCATAAGACATGCATTCGTCTTATAACGAAACAGCATCAAAGTTCAAGTGAAGTCAAAGGGTGTATGTTCATTATACTTCAAACATAAAAAAAGGACTATTTATTTGCAAACTGACCAACGACCATTTTACCAGTGGACATTTTCAGCTCAGCAATTCTTCAAAATGAATATACAGACATACTTACAGTACATACATACAAATACAGCTGTCAATTTAAAATACAGTAATTCTTTAATTCATAATCATCTCTTAAATAGAATGTGATTCATTGCACTTTGTTAAAATAATTAATCATGATTTTTTTAAAGGCAATAGTGTGATTTTTAAAAAGGTGAAAAAGATACTGTTCCATAAGCCTGATTTAGGGTAATAGTAAAAATAACAAGATCTGTAATATACATTTATGCAAAAGACCCTCACCTATTCATATACATGTTTGTGAAACTACACATACATATGTAGCAGGTCCTTGATATGACATATGTAGGACACACAAACATCTGTGTACATGCCCATGCGTGTTTGTATGCCACTATATGTCATATCTATCTCCAAGCTCACATATATACATACAAATATAAAATAAATAAATACAAGAAAATGTTCTTGGTTCATGGGTTTCATGGTGCGTGTCAAAGCGGTATCCTTTACAGTCTTTGACTAACCATTTTGTCTCCTCGCTCTGGTGCTTGCCTGAAGTCCTTTCTGTCGTTGAATCAGTCCCTGAAGATGGAAAGGTGTCCGAGCGCGTGTGTGCGAGTGGGGGTGTGAGTCGACACGAGCAAACGTGTATTAGTGTTTGTGTGTGTGAGTGAACGTGTGTGACAGAGAGAGAGACTCGTAGGTAGTATAGACAGAGACGGAAAGAGATGGATTCCAAAATCGTGTGTGTGTGTTTCTGGTATATCTGGAAGGGGGGGGACCAAAGTCTTTGGCCTGGAGAGAGGACAGGTTGGGTGGGCACGCACACTGACAGTCGTCCCATCTATCAAAGTCACAGGAGGTGATTGTCCAAACATCTCATCCACACTTACAGGAGGCAGGGAAGGGGGGGGGGGGGGGTCTAAGGAGGGTTTGGGGCAGGGGGGAGGGGGGGTGGAGGTTAGGCGCCCCACAAAGTACTGCCCCTTTCCCCGACCCGCCCCCTTGGGGCAGGTTCCCCCGGGCCAGGTGGGTGTGTGAGGGCCTTCTCCACCCCCTGTCCTCCCTCTCCCCTCATCCCCTACTTCTCCTCCATCAAGGGGGAAGGTGAGGAGGTCAAGTGTGGAGGGGGAGGGGTAGAGCATACAGACCCAGAGCAGAGGGTAGGGGTGGGTGTGTGTGTGTGTGTGGGGGGGGGGGAGGTGGGTCGGCCTCCCTCCTCTCCCCCAGCCTCCCCCGCCCCTTGCGGGCTAGATGGGTCCCTCATTGTGGACGCCGTGGGTGTGGTTGGCCTTGTTGTGGCCCACGCAGTTCTGCTGTTGGTTCAGCAGGTTGGACGTCTCCGTGACGGCCGCCGCGTTGCCCACGGCGGCGGGGGGGGGGGAGGGAGTAGGGCGACGGCTGCGGCGACGACGGCGGCGGGGGGGCCGGGGTCCACGGCGTCGCGCAGCTCGGTGAGCGTCAGCTCGATCTTGGTGTACTCGCTGTCCGTCGACTGGGGCGTCTTGTCCATGCGGGACGCCACAAGGGCGTTCTGGTACTGCTGACGGGTCACCTGGCGCAGGGGGGGGGGGGGTTGAGAGGGACACGACACGACACAGGTAAGAAACATGACTTTGTGTTATTATCGTTCCTAGCGGAAGCTAGCCTAGCGTTCCTAGCCGATCATGCTCGATGGAGGGGGGGGTCAGCGCCGGGTGACACTTGAGGTAATGATGGTTGCGTTGATGGGCGTTTATTCGGTAGATAGCTGACTGAAGCCTGGCACTCACAGGATGTTCCTGGGGCGCCCAGTAAAACACCTGGTACAATTCTGCTGAGGAACAGAATTATACCAAAGATGCCTACGCCATATTTGATGAGTGCGCACACACGTGTATGATGTCTGCCTGTGGCGTGTGTGTGTGTTTTCAGCTCACCTTGATGAACTGCAGGTCAGACACAGCCCTGACTGAGTAGTCGGGGACGTAGATCTGCAGGAAGGCATTCAGCTGGTTGTTGCTGCTGCCCAGGGTGGGCGTGATGGCGTCTATGCGATCACTCCTGTTCAGCGAGTCCGAGTGGTTCAGCCCAAACGGACGAGGGGGTGACTTGTTCTCTGTAACAGGTACACAGAGCAGAGGGAGACCAGTGAGCCAGCGGGGAACACACCTGGAGTCTCGCGGTGGTTCGGTCTAAACGAGTGACAGGACTTGCTCAACAGCAGGAAGGGTTTACTGTGCCGGTAGAATGGACAGATGTTAGCTGAACTATAGTGAAGCTTTGAGATGGCAGGCAGTCACCTCACCCCCAAACTAACCCCCCCCCCCCCCTCTCTCTCTCTCTCTCTCTCTCTCTGTCTCTCTGTCTCTCTGTCTCTCACTCTCACTCTCACTCTCACTCTCACTCTCACTCTCACTCTGACTCTGTCTCTGTCTCTGTCTCTGTCTCTGTCTCTCTCTCTCTCTCTCTCTGTCTCTCTCTCTATGTCCCCCCCCCCCCTCTCTCTCTCTCTCTCTCTCTCTCTCTCTCTCTCTCTCTCTCTCTCTCTCTCTCTCTGTCCCTCCCTCCCTCCCCCTCTCTCTCTCTCTCTCTCTCTCTCTCTCTCTCTCTCTCTCTCTCTCTCTCCCTCTCTCTCTCCCTCTCCCTCTCCCTCTCCCTCTCCCTCTCCCTCTCTCTCTCTCCCCCCCCCTCTCTCCCTCTCTCTCTTTCACACACACACACAAACGCAAACACAAAGGCAGAAAACGTTGCTCAGTTTTAATTAAAGCCAGCTTATGTTTTCCACTCCTTAAAGAAGCCGGGGGGGGGGGGGAGGGTTGTAGAGGGCGACAACAAAGTGGAAAAGGGGGCCTGACTTCGGGGCCAGCGTGCTAATGCTAACTACTCTAATGCTGGAATGTATGTAATCCCGGGGCCTGGATGTGTGGGTGTGGGGCCGTGTAGGAGCCCAGCGGTTGGCCAGAGACCTGCCGTGTCGACCCTGGGCGATTGCCGCTCCACTCTCTCTGGAAGGGTGGAACACACGTATGCCGATACGCGGCCGTGCCAACGGACGTTTGCGCTAAAAGCACGCGTTGGAGAAAGAGCGCGGCCGAATGAGTGCCTGTGTGCGTGTTTGCGCCGTACTCACGCGCGCAAATGCACCCGCGCCAGGTGTTCTCAAAAGTGTGTGTTTGTGTGTGGGCGTGTGTCCGCGAGTGTGTACGTAGGTGTGTGTGTTTGTGTTCCTAGCAGCGTGCGCACGTGTGTGTGGCACCTACACAAACCCCAGAGGATGTTGGGGAAGTGGGCCCGCGCACATGCGCGTTTGCACGTTCGCCCGTTAAGTGCTTCCATGTGTGTGTGTGTCCGTGTGTGTGTGTCCGTGTGTGTGTGTCCGTGTGTGTGTGTGTGTCCGTGTGTGTGTGTGTGTGTGTGTGTGTGTGTGTGTGGGCTACAGTGGCACAGCAGGGGGCTCTAAGTCATGGTCTTGTTTATGGAGTCAGAGGGTTAATAGGCTAAGGGGGAGGAGCCAAACTCTGTCAGCCAATCACTCTGAGGCCTCAGCAACACCATTCACACACTTGCCGTTGGACTCTAGTTAACCCTAAAGGCACACACACACACACGCGCGCACACACTCTCTCTTACGCGCCACATGAGATCCAAACCAAACAAATCATGCCATGCTGGGTGTTCACACACCACAAAATGTCCAAGAGGCGCAAACAGCAAACTTGGAAAGGAACCCACATGTGAGCACAGTCAAGCAGGACGCGGCCCGCGCATGCAAACACACCGACGTGGATCTCCCACAAAGCTGGAAGCATGCTGGCTGTGCACGACACACACACACACGCACACATTCGTTCTAGGAACGCGTGCAGTGGACGACTGATGCAGCAGCCTCGAGGGAGCGTTCCCTGTGCGGCTGGCGTTTGAGGTTGGAGGTTATTACGGGTTAGGTGGAACAGTGGACAACAGACGAAGCAAAGATGGCTGCTGAGTGATATGAGATGAGGAAGAAGGGAAGGCGGAGGAGGAGAGGGAACACTGTACCTGGAGATCCTGCCAGAGACTCAGCCCTGCTCACCACAAAGGTGCGAGACAAAGAGAGAGGGACTGGAGAGAAGGAGGGGGGCGAGAGCAGGAGGGCGGGCGGGCGGGCGGGCGGGCGGAGGGAAGAAAATAGGAAGGAAAGAAGAAGGCCAGGGGGAGGGGGGAGGAGGTTGAGGGTTGAGAAACAAAGGAAGGAGGGTAGACACAAAGAGAGACAATCACGTTACAAGAAGGATGACAGTGTTCTAAGGTTGAACCCCCCTTTTTTTGGGTGTGGGGAGGGGGGAGAGGAGTGCAGTGGCACTCTCTCACCAGCAGGTGTCTCACAAGTCCCAGATGAGAAAGAGATTGAGAAAGAACTGGATGATCCCCTCAGCCAAATGATATTTCCCGCCACATCAACAGGCGTTGGTTTACATGCTCATTTTAAACTCGGCGGACCTGCTGAACTTGCATCCAATTCCACATCTCAGTTACATCCTCTGGAAAATGCTATTTCACTATCTGCAAAAATCGATTGCCAGTTTGTTTGTCGTTTTTAATGAAGTAAGTGTGTGTCCGATACAAGGACGCGGAGAAGAGTCCAAAGATGTCAGGATGTTTGGACGAGGCGTGTGTCTGTTTACCTGGCGACGCGGTGAGAGCCATCATCCCATAGGAGGAGAACGCCCCCGCCTCGAACTTCATCCCCTCCTTCCCGGCCTCCACCTCCACCTTCCCCTGAGGAAGACGAGAGAGCGTTCAAGAGATCAAACAGGAGCTGGTTTCACTTCGTACTTTCAAACGTTTGGGGAGAATGGACACATGGCCAAACAGAAATGGGTCAAAGTGCATCATTTCGTACAAGCTACAGCCATACGAAAGTATTGGGGGGGAAACGTATTTTGTGTTTGCAAAGCTCGCTGGGCCTTGATGTAAAGTGACTGCTGCTAACATAATTTCAGTAAGTCATATCATCAGCACAGGGGAAAGTGTGAACGAGTTCTAGCCAGGTGAAATCACTCTAACATTCTTCAAATATAAAATGTGCCTTATTGTATTGTAGTATCCTATAGATACATGTGAAAAAAGTTTCCTCAAATACTGAACCAGAAAACATCTGTCATTGCCAAACGTATGGCCACGACTGTACATACAGTCAGTATCTGATTTTTTTTTCTACTTTTTTTTCTCTGTGCTTCTTTTTCTCATTCATACTTTGGATGTATTGGCCTGGTTCTTGTCCACTCAGTATCAGTATTGTGTTCCAGACTGTGCGGACTCTGTAAAGATTAGCCCAAGTCATGGGCTAAAAGAGATCCGAAATAAACAAACAATCAAACAAACAGTTAGTGGAACATAATCCTGAGGCTGGCAGAGACCCATATCCTCCTCCACCCTCCAACAAGGTGCGCTGGATTTGCCCCACCACTGTTCTTGCGGATGCAAGGAAGCATCTAGCATACGTTCAAAGTCAGTGTCATGTATCATAAATCAAGCGAACCTAAATGATAAAACAACAGTTACAGTTACCGCCCCTAAAAATGGAACCAGAACTACTTTTTTTCCCTCCCTGCCCTGTCGCGTCCCGTCGCCCACCTGCAGGATGAGTATAAAGTAGTCCACAGGCTTGTTCCTGTGGAAGAGGTAGTGCTCGGGCGCCCGCTTGTTCTTCTCGTCGTACTTGAGCTCCTGGATGACATTGGGGTGCCTCAGTAGTCTGAGCAGGATCTTCTCTGACATCTGCACCGGTCCAAAGGACTCCACCTCTGGAGGGAGGGAGGGGGGGGGGGAGGGAGGGAGGGAGGGGGGAGGGAGGGAGGGAGGGAGGGGGGAGGGAGGGAGGGAGGGAGGGAGGGAGGGGGGAGGGGGGAGGGAGGGAGGGAGGGAGGGAGGGAGGGGGGGAGGGAGGGATTGAGGGAGGGGGGAGGGAGGGAGGGAGGGAGGGAGGGAGGGAGGGAGGGGGGAGGGAGGGGGGGGGGGAGGGAGGGAGGGAGGGAGGGGGGGGAGGGAGGGATTGAGGGAGGGGGGGAGGAAGGGAGGGATTGAGGGAGGGGGGAGGGAGGGGGGGGGGGGAGGGAGGGAGGGAGGGAGGGGGAGGGAGGGAGGGAGGATAATATTTCTATATTTATATATAGAGACAGGGAGGGACATTATAATGTAATGAGCTACTGTGTCGCCAATAACACAAAAGGGCACATTCATTCATTCATTACACACCTTCATTCCAATTCAGCAGTTCACTGCTTACACTCCTCCTGCTATAATTCCTCTTGGTCTCATTGGTCGAGGCCAACCCCAATGGACAAATCAGGTGTCTGACACCGGCGGCGGTGACATGTGTCACTTGTCCACTGGCTCCACCACAACCTGAGCACACTAATAGTCTTTGGAATCGATGCACAGCTAAGCAGTTAGGTCAAATGTCTGCCCTAATCCAACTGCACGCCTGGCTAATAATCTGGGGCCTGTTCAAGAGTGTGCGCGTGTGCATGCAGCATTACAGAACTTCTGATAGAGATGTGTTCTTGGTAGCCAGAAGTCAGTTCAACATGATGGATTTTGATCTGTTGAAAGTGTTTTATCTGGTTGAATGCACCCCATTGTGTTCAGAGAGATAAACTAAGTAGGGTTGATAGAGTCAGTGTGGACCCCGGTTGGATTCCTCTGTCAAGAGGAGCATCAGGTCTGCATGTGACGTTTTTCTATCAGCTCTGCAACATTATGCAACGTTTTGCTTCACTGAACACACCCCTGTTGCTACTGTGGCCGGATTCCACTGGTCCGTCTATGGAACTTTATTTCCCAGGCTAAGGGTGAGATTTTTCACATTTTACACTCAAGCTGGGGTATGTGGAACCAGACTTGTTTCTGTGAGAACACCGATGACAGGGGTTCCTGAGAGTGATGTCACTGTGGAAATAGGGTCAACAAACAGTGTGGTGTTTGTAAAGCTGCGGCTAAGATCGCAACTTGTAACCCCGAGTTCATGACATGAAAGCAAATAGTCGGCCAAGTTTCTTAGACGCGCGCACGGCCTTTCAGACATCCCGTGTAGCGCTCCCGTGAGGCCTAGCGCCTCCTTTCCTCTCCTAGTGCACGAACGCACGCACGCACACACACACACACACACACGTGTGAGCCCACGCATACCTACACGCTTGCCGTAAAGACGCACACAAACACACATAAATTAGTGGCCTCACATTCACTTAGCAACACAGAAAACACACTTACTCATTCTATACACACACACGGTTTTCCACACAAACACACACACACACATTTCTACGCAACACACACACACACGCGCTCCACAGTGAGGGACTGAGGGCACACTGGGGGAAGTCAAGCAGCAACGCAGCCCACTTGCCTGTTGCTAGGAAACGCAGAGTAGCCAGCAGGAGTTGAGGTGATATTTTAACCTTCATTTCGTTGTCGGTGGGCTTGAAGGCTGAGAAATCCTGCTTCCTCTCACGATGGGTGATTTTCTTCTTGGTTTTGTTGTCAGCTGAGGGGGTAAATCGAAGTGGATGGGTGAGAACTGGGTGAAAACTTTTGAGGAAAAAGAGTTTACTCGAGTTATTCTCTAGGGCTACGCTAAGTCAGGCTACGTGCAATAGGATTGTGGAGTGGTTTAATGACCGCTAAACTTTAGTTACCCCAAGCTATGTATTTTTTTTTTTTAAGATATAGTAGCTCCATCTCAAGAACAATCACTGCTGAAAACAGCGGGGGTCAACATTGTTGGCTTAACACATTCCTGGCATTACTCGGGGCACTATATTTTCTGTCAGAAAGAGAAAAACAACTGGAAATCAACAGTCACTCTTTACACTGTGTTGAGTTGCTCTCGTGTTTAACAAAGTATGGCAACAACACAGCACCATATACAGTATGACAGTTAATGAACTATGTGACCGTGAAGTAGAAAGCGACTCTGGCTATGAGAAGCTGGGTGAGAGACCGTTCCAACAGTCAACGGCGGAACAGCCGAAACAAGTGACATGAACGAACGGTCACGGGGAAAGCCATCAGTTCTGCTACCACGCTACTGTACAGCCTCCAACACAAGCGCAAAGGCGGGTACACTGTCACTTGTCCGGGTCACCTACTGTACAAGTCTGTCTCGTCCAGGATCTCTGACTTGATGATCTCCTCGATGACATCCTCCAGCGTGACGATGCCCAGCACCTCGTAGAATGGGTCTCCCTCCCCCTCGTTGTTGACACGCTGGACTATGGCCAGGTGGGATTTACCTGGGGGATCACACGCACACACACACATATATACCCCCCCCCCCACACACACACACATATTCCCCCCGCACACACACATATACCCCCCCACACACACATATACCACCCCCCCCGCACACACACACACACATATACCCCCCCCCACACACACACACACACATATACCCCCCCCCCGCACACACACACATATACCCCCCGCACACAGACACACACATATACCCCCCCCACGCACACACACACATATACCCCCCCCGCACATACACACATATACCCCCCCCCCCCGCACACACACACATATAAACCAACACACACACACATACCCCCCCCCCCCCCCGCACACACACACACACAGGCGTTTGGTCAATGTATGTGATTAACAGTGCAGCTGTATTCCTGTCAGATCACAGTAGAATCATATCAGTCGCACATATTCTGATCTTTCAAGTTACAGAAAGATTTCCAGGTCTGGTTTCAGCAACGTGTCATACTATCCTATACAGTGTAAAAAAAAAAGGGACTCTCAACATGACAAGGCAAGTCATGATGCGTGATATCATGCTGATCCTCTGAAGCTAAGGACAACGCATGTACCTGATTCACAGACACAGCACCTAACCCTGAGAACACGGTCCAACACTGCCACTGCTTTCTGAAGGATGACCAGGACACCGTCTGCATCCCTTTCCGAGAACAAGGGCGGAGACCACATCTGCTTTCCCAGGACCCTCCCGTGTGCCGCCCCCCCCCCCCCTCTCTCCTTCTCTCCGCCGTACGGAATACTGTCAAGCAAAACGCTAAACAAATTCTTTGCCTTTTTCTCAGCTTGTGATCATTTAAAAGGAATTTTCCAGAGGCCCCGGGCTAATATTAGCCGCCGCGAAATGAAGTTTCCATTCGGTGCCGGGCGATGTTCTCCCTGGCCTCCAATCAGCTCTCCTGCTGCCCTGTGATCAGATCGGGCCCAGTCGTTTACATGCAGATGGGATACGGGGTAAACACTGAAGAAAACCTGTGTGTGTGTGTGTGTGTGTGTGTGTGTTAGTCATTAAGAATGTGTATCGGAGCAGGTGTATTAGTGTGTGTGTGTGTATCTGTGTGTTACAGTTCGAGCCGAGAGTGTGAGTTAGAGTGACAGTGTGTGCGTGTGTGTGTGCTTTCGTCTTGACAGCCTGGTGTTGACGAAGGGATGTAAAAATAACAAGAAAGTTTAGACATTAAAAGAAAATCTATTCCTATCCCAATCTAAGAACAGCCTTCCTAACAAAGGATGCTGCAAATTCATCTCAGGTACAGAATGTCCTAATGAAAGTGTGGCAGCTCAATCTCATTGCCGGATGTCTTTAGTAGGTTACCTAATCACCAGGGTGCTACACACTAAAATGAAAGCACAAGTCAATTGAATCCCACTGGGTTAAAGCAATCACATCCAGTCTTTGAGCAATTACTCTCTAGTGCCTAAGCCGCAGCTGAAAGACTAGCAGACGAACGTCCACAGCACGTAGCATTACCATGCCAACAGGGCGGGGCACTTTGTGATGTGCATAGCATGAGCTTTCTCTGGCAGATCCTTCTGGATCCAGGACCGGAGGAACGTGTGTCAACCTAACGTCTCTTTCCTCCCACAATGCTAAGCTCTCACCTGTGAAGATATACTCACACACACACACACACACACACACACACACACACACACAGTTGGAGAAACAGCTTAATGTATGTGTTCATTTGTTCATAAGAACCTGCAACCTTTGTATCTGCTGTCAAATGCTTTAACACAGAGCTATCCCCATCCCATTTACATCTATAGAATCGATTGGCACACCTCATGCTCTGTCAATGTGTCAATGACTTGGGTGTGTTTGACCTTACCCAGTACAGAGGAACCAATGGACCAACCTCAAACGTGACACTGGTTTAGAATACTTGAAAACTACAACTGACTCCATGAACATTCAGTGAAAGACCCGACTCCAAAGTTAGAAAGGGCAGCCAGCAGGGAAGGCGAAAAGACATCGCTAACAAGGACGGATGAAAAACGACAATAAATGATCGGTCGTTTCTGGAAATCATGAGGAGAAAATACTCTTAACTTCTGATCTGATGTTTCTCCAAGGCTTTCTCCCAGGAGTGTAACTGAAGTGGGTGGATGTCAGAGGAGAAAGGAAGTTAATCACACTGTAAGCATCCTACGAAGAGGTTTTGAAACACGTTCCGTTAAAGTTATTGAATATTTGTCCAATGCACAAAATGTTTCTGGTGCCCTTTTTAGGAAAGGGGTTCACTATCTATATCCAACTTGTACAAACTGTTATGTGATTCTCAGGGTAATGTGATAACTCAATTGTTTACTGTAGGCTGGATTTTAATCTCTCTCTCTCTCTCTCTCTCTCTCTCTCTCTCTCTCTCTCTCTCTCTCTCTCTCTCTCTCTCTCCCTCCCTCCCTCCCTCCCTCCCTCCCTCCCTCCCTCCCTCCTCTCCCTCTCTCTCTCTCTCTCTCTCTCTCTCTCTCTCTCTCTCTCTCTCTCTCTCTCTCTCTCTCTCTCTCGCACACACACACACACATAGCCTCCCCATTCACACAGTAGTTCAGCTCTCAGAATCACTTTGTTTCACTGTCCCACAAGATGCCTGCATACTTTCCACTTTCCCACCAAAAATAAAACTGCTCCAGGAGCGAAAGGCCTGGAAAGAAGAAGGCGTCTAACGTCTTCCCGAAATACACCGAAGACAAACACACGCATTTTATTCATAGCCGCCTGGCTGCTAAAATTACTGTTCCACTCTGTGTCAGAGGGGAGGCGGGCATAAGAGGGGGCGTTGACCTCTTGACCCCAGGGAGAGCGGAGATTGGCCGATGGCCTCTAACACAATGTTCTTCGTGAGGACTACTGTCTAGAACTCTGTACAACAGAGCAGACTACAGCTACATCTGGGACTCCCCGGCTGTTTGACTAGTGAACTAGCTGACGTGCTTCCCGGGTCTCACTGGGGAGTGCTTGATACAGGGGACCACTTAAGCAGTGGAGTAAGAGACCCAAGCAGCCCGCTACTGGGACGAACATCAAAAGACTGGAGATATGTGTGAGTGCAACACACAGCCAGTCGCACAGGCACACACAGACGCACACGGTCAGTTGCTGCCAGAAGTATCAATCCTCATTGGTCAGATTAGAGAGATGCGACACACACACACACACTCGAACGCACGCACACACTCTCTGCAGACGTTTTGGATGGCAGTTAGGTTTTGACTAGATGGCTATGTGATAGTATAAAACGATGACTTTTCAACCAGCGTTACAGTGAAGAGTGTTGTCATCTATGCAGTATCTGTTGTAAGTCCAGGTCAAATGTCAATCTGCAGACCGACTTGACATCCGGAGGTTAGACGTTTCCATGGGCCAGTACATTTGTGACAAAGTAGCTTTTACGTGTTTATTATACTGACTACTGAGAAAGCACACCTTGCTCGATTGATCAGTGGACTCTAAGGTCTTGCATCACAGTTATTAACCAACCAGGCAGCAGGCACTACCATCCAGGGGATCCACCAGCCAACCTGGCAACCATACAACCATTCAACTGACTAAGCAGCTAACCATACAATCAACAACCCGACCTCCATCACACCAAACACCCAACCTCCATAGTACCAAACACCCGACCTCCATAATACCAAACACCCAACCTCCATAATACCAAACACCCGACCTCCATAATACCAAACACCCAACCTCCATCACACCAAACACCCAACCATCCAACCCTCCATCACACCAAACACCCAACCATCCAACCCTCCATCACACCAAACACCCAACCTCCATAGTACCAAACACCCGACCTCCATAATACCAAACACCCAACCTCCATCACACCAAACACCCAACCTCCATAGTACCAAACACCCAACCTCCATAATACCAAACACCCAACCTCCATCACACCAAACACCCAACCTCCATAGTACCAAACACCCAACCTCCATCACACCAAACACCCAACCTCCATAATACCAAACACCCAACCCTCCATCACACCAAACACCCAACCATCCAACCCTCCATCACACCAAACACCCGACCTCCATCACACCAAACACCCAACCATCCAACCCTCCATCACACCAAACACCCAACCATCCAACCCTCCATCACACCAAACACCCAACCATCCAACCCTCCATCACACCAAACACCCAACCATCCAACCCTCCATCACACCAAACACCCAACCATTTCTCACACCAACCATCCATCACACCGAACATCCAACCGTCCATGTCTCCATGCCTCGGGGCCTGAGAACCTCTGCGGGCCTTCAGAGACCCACAGTCTTTTCCACCATTCCCAGCTTATTTATGGAATGTAGCTTTGTCATATTTTTCCATAACCTAAGTCCTACTATAAATACACACATAAGACTTGGAGGGGGAGGTGGGAGGTGGAGGAGGGGGTGGTGGGAGGTGGAGGAGGGGGTGGTGGGGGAGGGGGAGGTGGGAGGTGGAGGAGGGGGTGGTGGGAGGTGGAGGAGGGGGGAGGTGGGGGAGGGGGAGGTGGGAGGTGGAGGAGGGGGTGGTGGGAGGTGGAGGAGGTGGGAGGTGGAGGAGGTGGGAGGTGGAGGAGGGGGTGGTGGGAGGTGGAGGAGGGGGGAGGTGGGGGAGGGGGAGGTGGGAGGTGGAGGAGGGGGTGGTGGGAGGTGGAGGAGGTGGGAGGTGGAGGAGGTGGGAGGTGGAGGAGGGGGTGGTGGGAGGTGGAGGAGGTGGGAGGTGGGAGGTGGAGGAGGGGGTGGTGGGAGGTGGAGGAGGTGGGAGGTGAAGGAGGTGGGAGGTTGGGGTGGGGGTTAGTATCTGTCGTGGACACTCATCATATACAGGCTACATCCACATACACACACATCCCCTTCTCTCTTTTTCCAAATATTTGAGCTTTGACAAATATAGTGTAATCTCAAGGCAATGGGAACCCATTGGATAACGTCTTATTTTAAATCTGTCTCATGAAGAAAAAAACCCCAGAAAGTTTCCAGCCATTTTGACCCATTTTTCCATTGAAATGGACACTCACGTTCCTCTGTAGTCACTTCAAATCCACTATTTTTAGCATCTTGTTTTGCTCATGTTTAGGCTGCTAGACTCCAGTGTCCTATAATAAGATGTAATGGATTGTGCAGTTAAAGATGTTATCACGACACATTTGAAACACTGTCAAGGGAATGAGACCAAAAAAGAAACCAGTAGAGTGGGTACGTCTCAGGGCGTTCATAAGAAGGTGCCTCACTGGATTTGGGCTTCAAGATTCAACACCAGACTTTATCATACCAGTGGACACAGGAAATAAGCCGCAATAAAACATTTTAAGTGGTACATGTCAAGTTAAAGTCTTTAAACAGATCTGATCACCTTCTGTCTCAGACCAACGGGATTAGGAACCCCTCAATCAACAAACACACTGACCCTATCAGCTCCCAAGTGTCCTTTTCTATCTCAGTATCTATCTGTATTTATCCAGTTGCTTCATTCGTATACAGTAAGCCTGTGTCTCCAACCCAGAAGATATCCTGACCTCATCAGTTTTGGGAAAATAGGCCGATTCACCGCTGAACTACTGCTTGACAGCTGAACCCACCAATCAGGGGGGAGGGGGGATCTCCTGTGGAAGGTATGAGGTCTCCTCAAGGTTTTAGTCCAGCCAGCAAGCTTTTCTGCCTCTCCACATACCCCTTGCAGATTTCACCCGCGTCAACACTAACTACGGGGAACCTCCCCCCCACATTGTGACCGATGCTTGCACAACAGAGCCCTGCACGAATCACTTATCGATTGACGGATTGATGGATGGACCAATGGTTCGATCCGGATGAAATGGTGGGCCGATTGGCCATGCTGCCTCTGACTCTCGTAGGCCTCTTACCTTGCTTTGGCCGCTGTTTACCCAACAACTCTCTGGCACTGAGCATGATATGGATTAATAGTGCTGGCTAACCCAGGGAGGTTAAGACAGCTGACCCACCTCCCACCAATAAGAGGCCTTGGTCACAAGATCTCTCTGCTGCTATTGGGCCACGGTGTTCCAACTCCCAACACACACACGCACGCACGCGCAATGCACACATGCATAAACGTACACACGCACAATACGCGCCACACACACGCACACACTCGCACTGGAATGACATTGTTGTTCATTTAAAGAAGCTGTGGCCGTGGCTGGCTCCATTTGTTGGTTAAGACTCCCCAGTGAGGAGATTCCTGTGGCTCTTAGTCACAGACTGAGAAACCACAAAGAGGAACTGGTGAAGGGAGGAGAATGGAAATGAATGGGCAGACAGTCAGGTGATGGCTGCTTTTAAAGTAATCTGTGAATCGCTAAGCACTATGACCATCAATAAATAATTTAAGCAACGGTATAACAGCGCTACAGGATTTGACTTGCCTTGCGACACTCTCAATGGATTCGTTTCGAGTCGTCTTGTTCATTGATATTCCCTTCATATTTCAGCCTGGTCTGCATGGTCAACACAGCTCAATCAATCGTTGTCTTAAACTTCCTGTTTTGATGAAGCTTTGTCAGGCACCAATGACGCTCTGTTCAGTCAGAATCCACATTCTTGAATGGCCATTCATTACTCTCACAGACAAATGACGACTGCAGGGTCAAAATGATGGAAGTCAAATATTTCAATGACGTGTAAGCTCACACTAAGAACCAACCATATCAGGAAACGGCTGTACACTTTGGTGTAATGCATCAAATAGTTCAGCTACTATTTGGCGATGATATGAAGAGCAATACAACTTCAAACCTGAAAACATTTGCATTCTTGGCTCTTTGTGTTTTACAGCTTTACAACGAATAATTAATACCTCAATAAAAACAATTAGCGCTGATGGAAATCCCTAAAGCTAGAGTAACAGCTAAGCACTAATAAAAAAAACTCTGGCGCTAAGCTGGGGGAATGTGACTGTTTTGGAGCATATAACTTAAGCAGAACATCTCACATACTGCTAAAGCAAACATGGACATTTCAAAACACTGATATGTCTCAATTTCAGACATAAATATTCATGAAAATATCTATTCAAACATTCTGCCAATTGTTAGGTAGCTGTGAGATACAGTAGTTGGTTGGATTGCCTTCTAAAGAATCTGCCTTCTAAAGAAGCTAAGGTCAATACTCTGCCTGACACTGAAAGTGTGTTCAAATCTCTCGGCTGATTTTTAAGCAGTGGTGGAGGTGTTTTGTGGCCCTTCTGGGTCCCCGTCCTTGTTTTAGGGGGTGGTGTTTTTTTTCTTCTTCTTCTCTAAATGGAGGGACAGACAGTGTGCCTGGTGTTATCAATGAAGCCAGCCTCCCTGGCTCTCTCTCTCTCTCTCCCAAAACCGAAGCTTGGATGGCTTCCACGGCAGGGCATTAGGCCTGGAAGGTTTGTGTCCCTTGTAATTTACAACAGCCAGGGAAATGGGCAAGAGGACAATATGGAGTGAGAGAGAGGCGGAGGAAAGGGTGGGGGTGGGGGCGGGGGGGTGGGGGGGTTGGGGGGGAGCTGAAATCCCAAGAGCAAGTGGCTCGTCGCTTCTTCTGAGTGTGCTAGACGGAGCCTGGGGGACTGGCTGGGAGTCGCTTGGATCGGCTGAGAATCTGCTCAAGCAGGTCCAACACCACTCTGGACCTACTGTATATATTTGTGTGTTTGTGTGTGAGGGGGAGTGAGTGAGCGACTGTCACTGAGTGAGTGTGAATCATGTGATGGCAAGCGAGCGACAGTGAAAGTGAGCGAGAGAGAGTGAAAGAGTCGTGTTTTACTCTTTGACACATTACTGAACATTGGAAAGAGCAACATTTTTGGCAGATTGAGGTTGTTCGTTCAAAGACATCAAAACGAACAGCTACAGAGGTTAAATGATAGGGTCAATGCTTGTTATGCCTGTCTGCATCAGATGTCTATGTTTCTGAATTGCACCACCAAGACAAAGATAATGATGATAACCATCATTATCGTCATCATCATCATAGTTATAGTAATTATCGCCATTTCCGTCATTTCATAACTATGACGTAAGGCATCTAAAGAGGCATAGCCTAAAACGATAATGATTATATCTCGAAGACATAACCACAAGCAAAACAAACACAAATCGGTCTGTCTCCGTCATCTTCCAAGACTAAAACGAAAAGCTAGGTTACAGAAGAACCATGGTAGGTCATCCCAGTACAACATAGAAAGTCAAGCTGGACCCTGTAATTGGATTCAATCAAACTCATCAAACAAGGACATTCTCGACCGTTCGATAGAGAAGGGGCTATGGAGACAGTGCTTCCTTCTGACTTCCACACAGAGATATTCTCCAATTTCAAAGGTCTGGGTAAAAAATCTATAAAAGTCCTATCCAATCTGAAACTTGGCAGAAAGAGACAAAGTTGAACTGGTTTATTAGTGAAAACAGAGTCACGAGCGACTAAACACACTCTGTTTGGCACACGGAGTGAAGAGAACAAGGTTAAAGACAGACGCATGTCTGCTGATGTTTACAAAGTAGCGCTATTAAGCAAACTGCCCACTGTGACCAAGTATTGCTTGCTCATTGAGTATTAGTTCACTCATTAAGTATCGCTGACTCCATTATTTTGGCTGAGGCCCAAACAAAGTGAAGCTTGCCTGAGGATGCTTGCTTACATCTTACACTTGACTTGACAGCTTCTTGGTAATTCCTGAGTTCCTTAGAATTTCGTCAGACTTGAGCTGGAATTCAGGACCCGTCAGTACTTATTGGATAGAGGATTAAAAGGATGTGTATTAATGTATAACGTTTTTCTATTAAAAGGATGTGAACCACAGCATCTGCATCCGAGGATGAACCGACCGTCGGACTCACGTTTCTCATGACATCAGCAGGACAATGACACTGTAGGACTGGCACTGGACACAATAGCACTGTAAAATACGATCCAAATTCCTGCCAGGGAACTTTCAGGCCTGCAACAACATTGTGTACATTTAGACCAGACTTCATTTATAAGAGAGAGCGTTCACGGAGTACAGTTTCAAGTTGTGAATGGACACTAGTTTGACTGCACTATGATAACAGCCTTCAGTTGTCCGCCAAAGCTTCATTCATAGGCCAGCTTCAAAGTATCTCTGCAATTTGTCCTTGAAGATGTGTGCAACCTGTAAATTCTCCTCCTCACTCGACACGAACAGTGTGAGATTCATTCATTCAAGACTCCCACTGAAGTGACTCAAGAGGCCATCGTACAAGGTTCTTGGCACCCAGTAATGAGAAGACCATTCATACAGCATTACACAAAACAGATTGAGAGCTCTTCTCTTTAAGGGTTGGACAAGGGAACGGCAAGAGGAACTTGGTTGGAAGATACTGTTTTGACTCCTACCACTACATAAAAGTAAAAAGTGACAAACTCAAAAAAGAAATAGATCTTTTATTTGGATAGTCCAACTGTCGAAAGCCAGCTTTGCAATAGATGCTCAACTAACTGTCAACATAATATGTTTAATTAATAGCTACTTCAAAATATGTACTAACCTTCAGTTGTGGATGATCAGAAACGTTGTTGTTCATTTGTTTAGTTAATAGTTCCTTCATATTTTGAGCATATACTGACAAATGTCCAGGGGAGAATGCAAAGGTTTTTATCACGATATCCTTCCTGCTCCTGTTTCCTTGAAATGTATCATGCGCTACAGTAACATTATTGTCTCAGTTACACGAGTACACAAAGAAAGCAGCAAACACATTACTGGAGCCATTATTTTCAGCCTTCCTCTAGCTAAACGCAGACCTGCCAAGAAGGGCACATTTGGAGGATCAAGCCTCTTCAAAGCATTGCCAATTTTTAGTAGTTGACAGCGATTACCAATTGTTTGCATGAGTGATACCATAAGACTGGCAGTTGTAATACCATGTTGCGTAATGGCATATTCAATCACTTTTTCAAAGTGTTTTCAGAAGTACATTCGGGAGACATTGTGTCTATGACTCACACCTTTGAGTGAATGTCAGTATGAGGCATGGGAAGGGGAAACGTATAGGCAAGTTGTAATGCCAGATCAGACAGGCTTTGCCTAACGCATTCAGGGCTAGATTCAAACACCTCGATTGTGGTACTAATCAGGTTTTAAGTCCCTCTCCATGTTGTACCAGAATTTGAAGAATGTAGGCCATTGGAAAAGCCTGGCTTTTAACACTAGGGACATGGGAGCGCTGATCACAGTTTCGCCTTGGGACACTTGGAAAATGATCACCTTAAAAATCGGAATGAACTCCGACCCTACAATCAAAAGTCATAGCCTTCTAAAAAAAAAAAAAAAGGGTTCAAAAGTCACTTTTCACTATTTTTTCTGATTTAAAGCTCTTGATCTACACACCAGGTTGATATTAGCCCCGGGTAAAGAAAGTATGTAGAGTAATCAGGTACGTAAAGACATCGGGTATGTAAAGGGATCAGACAGTACTCAGTGCAGTTAACCACAGAACCCCAGGAGGAGAGACCAGGCTGTGTTCAAAGGGGTATCCCTCACTGGGTCCCGTTTGTGCTCTTGCGTGACGCCACTTAATCCCACGTCTTATTTCGGCGTTAGCAGGCAAACGCTCAAACAAGCTACGTCAACGAATGATCGTAACTCGAAGGGGGACGACAACCGTCGTGGTGAATTACTGCAACGCTGGAAATGGTTTCAGTGTAACACGGTGGCTGGAAATGAAAGAAAGGAGCGGAGAACGGGTTTCACTTTAAGACAAAGGGACAGAGGAAGGACCCTGTTGAGGCAATTGAGTCTGAATTAAGCATAGATTGGCCTATATTGCAGAAGGGGGAAACTAGTTCAAGACGTGCCAGGACTCATGTAGGCTTCGCTACACTGGAGACCTACTTCTCAAGCACCAACAAGTGAACACTGATGCAATACTACTCTGGTAACCTAAAGAGAAAGAGCCAAGTTGATATATTGGCAGTGCTGTGAGCCATTCCAGATAAGTACATACAAATGAGAGTTTAGAAGGTGCGAAAACAAGCGTGGGTCACAAGGGGTGGCTTTTGGGGAATGATGTCTTGTATTATGTGTTGGCATAAAGTCCTGTAACTCACTGTGTAAATTACTGATAAGAGAGTTGGCACTGGGCCAATGGACTACCAGGTCACTGAGTTCAGGAATAAGGTAAGTGTGTGTGTGTGTCCTACACTAGTCATGTACATCCCCTGGGTAAAATCACAGTCTTCCTTGTGCTAAACAAACACCCTGTTTCCTCTAGGCAAAGCATACCTGGTCATATGCAACTACATCGTTATTATCGTATTTTTGTGTAATTCAGGGACAGCCTCCTCAAGATAACAGCCTCTCACAAAATATTGACTTCCCAAACTGGCGCTCAAACTGGGGGTCAAACATTTCTCAAATGTTGATTTGAGAAATGTTGAACATAGTTCATAAAAAAAAAGAAGGACGTGCGTTGTTCTATGGGACTAAAGCTCTTGTATTTCTGCTGAAATGCGCATGCAGACTCATTCGTTGACTGTTAGAACCTGTTGCTTAAACTTCTTGCTTTCTGTCAGGACACAACAGACGTGGAGAGTTAACGGGGGTTCTGAAGTCTCCCGGAACTTTCTATGTATGTTTCATCTGTCTTGATTGAAAAGTTGTACAGTGGCAGTGACCCCAGGGCTTAGACCAGAGTGTGTACTATATGGAAAGCACCCCCCCCCCACTCCCTCCACCACCAACAGTACTTTCTCTTACTAACTTTATTTATTTTGTGCTCCTTCTCAATATTCTTCTCTTCCGATTAATTCAGCCCCAGGAGAGACTGAAAGCATCTTTCCCAAACCCAAACAGAGCACAAGGACAAAAGATTTTTCTCACAAATGGCAATATCAAAAGCGAAACAAATCAGGCTTTCCAGGTGCTCCATTAAACTCCCCTCCATGCCGGATTTCATTATTTATTTCGAACCTCCCTCCCCACCCTCACGGCCAAAACTTCAGACGACTATGCCTACGCTGCTCCGCAAGCGGCAGTCAAATTAATTAACAATGACTTAACAATACAAAGCACTTTGAACTGAGTGTGTGCCGTGACTCCAGCCGGATTGACGCAGAACTTTGACCCCACGCCTCCCTAATCAGTGGCTGGAGGGTCACTGGTTCCAAACCCCCAGTAGCAGAATCGTCCCCTCTGGAACAGGGCCAAGCCCGAGAACTCATGGACCCTGGTGACCGCTGACAGAGAATCATCCGGCATCTTTCTGTTTGACCTGCTCTTGTTTTGCTATTTACCCTCTTGGGATTTACTTTACGACAAGAAGTCCAAATTTACTTTTTTGACTTCCCTTTTTGATTCTACTGTTCAATGAGTGTCCATTCTTCTTGTTTACATAAACATCACGTGTAAAGATATCCAGAACATGCAACGGCTCACTCTGCTAAGTCACTACTGCCAAGACCGGCAGCCGGGTGAGACAGATAGTCAGGGGTCATGGTCACGATGTCCCATGATGACAGGATGGTGAAAGCGCCAGCCATGGGTTAACAGTGGGCTGGAACACCTTATCAAAGCATCTCCAGAACATTCCCAAGCGGCCAACTACCTTTGGTGTCCAAACTGATGTGAACTATGTTTTGCTATACACACTTTAACCATGGATGCTGGAAAATGTAGGAGGTGGAGGATTTACGGAGGAAATGTGATGGAGAATAAATGACTCAATATGAACTTGTCAAAGAGTAAGCAATATTACGTCATATAGTTTCATGGTTTAGCCTTTTGAAGCATTTCCCAGTAATGTGACTTAGTGTGTGAGGGTTGTTGATATCTCTTGTGTTTCCCAGTAATCCTCTTAAACTGAACAAACAAATGTTCTCATGAATATGCAATGCCAAAATGACAGTGATTTATTGGATGGAAAGGGCTGTATAACTTCAGAAGATAATTTCTTTAGAAAGACTAGGCTTATAGTTACTGCTACAGTTATAAAAGTTTACGAGCAAAATCATCAAATGGAGTTTGATGTCTTGTCATGGTTGCCAGACTCATGGACAAGTAGCTTCTTCTCAGAACTGTACTGTGTGAATTACAGAGAAAACAGACAATCGCAAGTAAAAACTTTCATAAAAGTTTAT
Source organism: Hypomesus nipponensis (assembly GCF_054491055.1). NCBI lineage: Eukaryota > Metazoa > Chordata > Actinopteri > Osmeriformes > Osmeridae > Hypomesus > Hypomesus nipponensis. The sequence goes on along the minus strand of NC_140381.1, from coordinate 5,634,322 downwards.
GTATAACAATATTCTCAGAGCTGGTGTTGATAACGATAGCACTGGCCAATTTACAAACTGCAATTAAGACTCGCTTTCAAGCTCTGAATTGCCATGCTTGTATCATCAACATCATCTATCAGTGTGTGTGTGTGTGTGTGTGTGCGTGTGTGTGTGTGTACATGCAGGAGTGTGTAAGTGTGTGTCTTTGTGTCAGATCTGCATGCATACACCTCCTTCCCCCAACCCTACCCCCCCCCCCCCACACACACACACACACACACACACACACTGAGGGGGCTTGAGGGTGTTAGGGGCAGTTATTCATTATCCACACGACTGCATTCCAAGGGCTGGATAGAAGGAGTTATCGTCACCATCACTTACAGGCAAGCACAAGGGTGAGGGATTTAAGCAGGTTCTCAAACAAGATGCCCTCACCTGATAACACTAGCACTGCCGGAGCACCATTCCCACATGGCCTCATACATATACAAATCACAGGGAGAAAGAAAGAGAGAGTATAGGAGGGAGGGATAGGGGGGTGACAAAGAGAGAGAGAGAGAGAGAGAGAGAGAGAGAGAGAGAGAGAGAGAGATAAATAGTGTCTGGGTGTTTGAGTATGTGTGAGAGAGTATAGATGGAGTGAGGGAGGCAGTAATCGAGACTGAGAGGGAAAGAGGGAGAAGGGGGAGAGAGAGAGAGAGAGAGAGAGAGAGAGAGAGAGAGAGAGAGGAGACCGTGTGAACATGAACACGCAATGGAAGTGATGGAGAGTGATAACAGCCCGTTCCCGCTAGCCCTCCTCCCTCTCTTTACAGGAAACGCCACAACAGGTGCACCTCCATGTTGATGTTGGTGGAGTCAGAGAAGCAGTGGACTACTGAAGCAAAGAATGCCAGAACCACCCCCCACCCCCCCCACCCCCTTTTTGTACCAGTAATTCCTGAAAATGTAGTTTTTAAGATGTTTGTCCCCACCTACTCTCCCCCACACACACAAACAAACACATTTGTGTCAGAGTAGCCCACATGCACCATGAATATGTGCTGAACACAACTGAATGGACACTTGTTCTTTCATTCATTCATTACTTTCATTCATTCATTTAAACCTTCTGGTAAAACAAACGACTGTCCATTAAGGGGTGTCCCTTCCTACATTGAAAGAATACCATTGATCACCTGCAACTGAATAACCATCACTTGTAAGCAATGGAAATTTGCCTCACCTTTCTTGAATTCCTCCAGCATGGCGTCCAACTTAGTGTCATTAAACACAAAATGTAACGGATGACTGTAAAACTTAGTTATTGTTTTCAGCGGGGTACAATCATCAGGGTCAACGAAAGCCAGGTCCTTGACGAACAAAAGATCCACGATGTTCGACCTCTCGCCCTCGAAAACAGGTATGCGCGTGTAGCCACTCTCCATAATTTCGGACATAGTGTTGAAGTCGAGGATGGCGTCACCTGGAATCATAAAACAATCCCTTAGCGGCGTCATCACGTCCTCCACGGTTTTAGTCCTGAGCTCCAGCGCGCCCTGAATGATGTTCAGCTCCTCTTTGACCAAATCATTGTACGGGTCCGTGACCCGGAGCATCTCCAGGAGCTTCTCCCGGTTGTACACAGTCCCTATCTCCTGGCCCAACAAATAATCTAAAAGTTTGCTCACCGGATAGGACGCTGGGAAGGTGAGTAGCATAAAGAACTTGGTCAGGAATATTGTATTGGCGCCAACCGCGAGGCCATGCCTAGAGCAAATGGCTTGAGGCACGATTTCTCCGAAGATTACTATTCCAATCGTGGACATCACCACCGCGATCAATCCGGAACCCGCAATATCATCCAACAGGATAGTGAGCGTTGTATTCACTAAGACGTTGCCTAGGAGAAGGGAGCAAAGCAAGTAATTCCCTTGGCTCCGGACTGGCTCTATCTTTTTGGCGTAGTTCTTCTCCTTCTCTGTGCCACAATTCTGAACTATTTGGAGCTCCATTGGGTCCAGTGCCATCAGCCCCAAGTTTAACCCACTGAACATACCCGACAGGCAGAGTAACATGGAGATGAAAATTACTTGGAGCCAGAAAGGTAAGAGAAACTTCTTCTCTTCCACCACTACCACCTTTGTGTCATCTCCATCGTGATATATCCAGGTGTTCTCCGTCCATGGATCATGCAGCCCGGCCACCGCAGGTGTCGAGGCCGCGATGCATAGATAATACGCTTTACTCCTCTCCGTCTTTCGCAGTGGTTTGACGTCTATCTCAATTATTCCAGACGTTTTGCGACTGAGGATGATACCAGGCCTAATGATTATATCCGAAGTCCTGATTCCGCAAGGGTGCAAGCCCGATGTCTCCTCCTGGCTCTGGTTGTCCCCAGACGTGCTGTCTATGCTTCCAATCACTCGGGTTCGCTCGTGTTCCGTAAAAGCAATTTTGGACCAGGTCTCGTTGTTAAGGTTTTGGCCATAGACCCTCAATTTCACTGGAGATCGTTCACTCACCTGAAGGTAGCCACCAGTCATGTAGGAAATGTCGTCCGTGTCTTCCAGTCGGAGCCCGATGATAATCATGTCCTCGGACCCTTCCTTGCCACTTGTCGGGGTAACCAAGCAGGCGCTGACAGTTAAGAAAATCATCGTCAGAGCTCGAACCCGGCTAAGTGACGCCATTTTTGCAGTGGGTTCTGGGGCTGACGGTTCTGCCATGTTGATAATGGGCAACCTCTTGAATGAAAAGGGCTTTTAAAAATCAGAGCCAATCGGAGTCCGCCTTCATCTCCGCCGAGGGTTGCCGTGACTTCTGCATCGGGACCTGCCTGGCTTCACTACGCGTCCAAAACTGATTACTCCTTAGAGCGCAGGGCTATGTGCGAACTCGTGCCTCCCCCGATGTTCTCTAGACAGGCTAGGGCTGTATCCAATCCAGTGTAGAAACTGGACAGGGGCGGGGTGTTCGCGGCCGTTCCAACAAATGAAATTCCAAAACAAGCGCACCTCATACAAAAAGCTAGAGACAGGACTTTCCTCGTGACTTTTCCTGATGGATTTCTGGTGCGACCCATACATAATGAAAGCGACAGATCCATAGTTTGCTTGGCGAGTGAACGTTGTCTATTTCTCGAGCAAGCTGTGCAGCGAGTTAACTATTCGTCAAGCAACAGCGGTTTGTATGCAGCCATATAACCATATGTAGCCTATACATTCTACAAAAGACCATTCATACGGAAGGGTTGTTTAATGATCAAGTGGTAATCTTATAAATCGTATATATAAGTCTGTATAAATCTACATCTAACAAAACAAAAACATCACACATTGTCAGTGCAATGGGCAATGACGTAATGGTTACTGTTGAAGTGGATTTTCTATTGAAATGAAGGGTAGTTAAAAGTGAGTAGGCCTATAGCATACTGAAGGGCAAGAAATCCTGCCCCCATCATCAACTTCTCTATCGCTGAGTATCGCTGTTAGTGACAACATAATGATTGTGTTGAAGTGTAGCCGTGCGTAAACGATTCACAACTTTGTGCAATTAAATCAGTCGTGAGAAATGGAGAAAAGTCTTCATGATAAATTATGTAAATCAGTGTAACAAATATTCCCTTGAAATAAAGTCACTGTAATTCTAAAATGTCATTCAAACTTAATTGTCTAGAAAATAATTAAGTGGCTACAAGGCCTAATTGTGGTGCAGGATATCGTATAGGCCAGATTACAATTATTCAAACTGAAATAAGATGAACAACAGATATATAACTATGCATACCATAACAATCACGTTATTACTTTCATAAATTTGACAGAAATTTATATAATTTTGTAGATATAGTAGCCTATACGATGTAGGCTTCAATATGTCGGTCCTCAATCCGCTTCTGTCATTTGCAGCAGGAAGATTTAGCTCCACAGCACGGCCCAGTGGCCACCGGCGGACTTGCAGTCTCCAGCTGCAGGACCAGTTCGAATGGATTCACTGTGCCAACCTAGAGAACGATAACTTCCTTATCATTCATGTTTTTCATCCGTTTCTTGTTTGGGCTGTATACTATTTTCAATTCAATGTATGTTCAACAGAGTCCAATGAACCGGCATTAAACACAGTGTATATAGAACTGTGTATGAAAAACATGAATTGTAAAAGATTCAAAAGCCCAAGTGGACTACCTTTTTGCTTTGTTATATCAGTAGTTGTGTTCCATACACGCCGCATGTACCATAAACATTTATGACAACACAAGCAGGTAAACAACCTGGTATTGACAATGACCTTGAGGTCATGAGTAAATAATGAAATAGATAGTCTTAAAATAGATAGTCCAAAGTTCAAAACTGACTTAACCAGTTAATTTCCGAATCAGGACTGAAACACCAAAAAATGAAACCCACCTGGATAACCATTTTCTTGAAAATATCACCCCCCCAAAAAACACACACATTCCAGGAAATGTTTAAGGAAAACTTCTCCTGGAAAGTATAAACAAACCAGAAATAGTACATTTGTGACCATAAGGAGCTGATAAGATGGCATTCCATTTGCGGTGGAGAAGAACATTCCTTCCTGTCCAAGGTCCCCAGCAGGATTCCAAAGTCTGGTTATGAGTCGAAGACAGCTGCTCGACCTTGTCTCTGTAGCTCTGTCAGCCTGCGTGTGTGTTTATGTGTGTGAATATGGGTGTGTATTTGGAGATGAGGATGACACCAGTGTCTGTTGAGGTGCGGGCGTATTTAGGTCGAGTGCAAACACAGTGCCTGTGTGAGCGATTGTGTGCGCGTGTGCGTGTAGGTGTTGATGAGGAACAGGAGTGTGTGTGGTTGGACAGAGAGAGCCTGTCCCTGCAGGGTGTGGGTGTGGCACGAGCAAGAAGCGGATACTTTCGGTCTCTCCACACTGCCCTCTAGTGCTCAGCTGACTCACCCTGAAGTCTAAAAGCACATGGAACGCCACACCTTGGTGAATCCATCACAGTGTCATTTCGCCAGGTGTTAGAAGGACCCACCTTGGGTTTGACAGCACAGGATCCAGAAGGAACCCCCGGAGGCTGGAAGGTGAACTCCTCACGGAACCGAGAATGAGCCAGGACGTTAGCCACCTCCGCACTCACCTCCACCACCTCGTCCACCTGTGTTGAGGCAAAGAGGGAGACCAGAGAGAGAGAGAGAGAGAGAGAGAGAGAGAGAGAGAGAGAGACCATGGAAGCAGATGGTAAAAGGCAGAATAAATATGTCCCTCTAAAAAAACGTAATGGAATAACCCGGGATACTGGACAAGAGCGCTCACATCTGTTTTCCCCACTAACCTTGAACGTGTGCCGACAGTCGAAACTCAGACTGTCTCCTGCCCCAGTGATGTTGCCGTTGTAGATGACCAGTGAGTTCCCAGAGCTGCCTTTAGGAACTTTGAAGAGACGGTATGTGGCAGAAGCAAACTGGAAGTCACCTGTCAATCCAGAGAACAAGAGAAAGAAAGAAATTGAATGGTAAAACCCAGGAATGACACATTTAGAAGAAAGAAAAAACATCTCATGACTACTAGATATTTATTCATGCTGATTTGTTACTGTAAATGAGGAAAACAAAATGGGCATTGTCGCTTTCAAAGAGCGTTAATTTAACTCACCCAGAAGGGCCTCCAGTTCCTTGTTGTTCACGGCGATGACACTGGCTGAGACCAATAGCGGGGTACTGAAGCCCACCTCCTCAGCCAATTGCAAAAGATCCTGCCACCATAGGGCTCCGCCCAAACACTCACCTAAAATCACAGGGACAAAATAGAGCATAACCTACCCACTAAAAGTCGTAAAACAACGTGACCATTCTCAGTAATATATTTAGCTCGAGCTGCTATGGCACTGGTTGGTTCAAGCGAAAATGTCAGGAAGTGTTGTTGTACCATGTCTTGATTAGCTTGATACAACTGTAACTATTGAACCCCGAGGGCGGTTAGTCTTGCCGTACACACCCCACAAGACCGTGTGGTCCTTAATCTCCCGCGTGAGTCTTCCACTGCTGTAGACGTCACTGAAGTACAGCTCACCCCCATCCTGACAACAAATGCAGGGTTACTGGACTGGTGGCCAAATGTGACAGACAGGAAGATAAGATTGACGGGACCTTTGATGACACGTTGCACAGAGTAGGAACAGAAGGCGATTTTTTGTCGGCGATAAGGGCACCTTAAGAACTTTGTATGCTTCACACAGTACTCTCTTCTTGTCCGGAGACAGATTTACCACACAGTTGGATCTATAAAACGACAACAACAATTTAACCAGCAACAAGGACTATTCTTTATGTAAGACTCCTTGCGACCAGTCGAATGGCTCGACAGGACGTTAAAGTGCCTCTCTCCCCATGGGTCTGTTTAACATGATTACTTACATAATCACATCATAGGAGTTCTCCTTCAGGCCTGCATCAGTTAGAGCCTCAATGTAGCCCTGGACAAAGTCCACGTTGGGCTTCTCGAAACCAAAGTCCAGCATGTGGTGGTCAATGAACTTCCTGGCCACCTCAAGCTAAAGCAGAAGGAGACAAATTAACTGCTACTCGAGTACATTACAGCCTGTCAACAACCACGCATTGTTCGGTCCAGACCAAACTCCTTGGTCAACACCAGGGACAAAACAACATGATGGGGAATAATCAGCTAGCTGATTGGTTCACCAGGTGTTCGGTACGGCGCTACGTTGAGACTGGTGGAGACCCCTCGTCTGTACCTGGTTGGGGGTCATGTCGATGCCGGTGACGTGGCCCCTCTCTCCCACCAGCTGGCTGAGCATGTAGCAGTCCTGGCCACTGCCACTTCCCAGGTCCAGAACCCTGCAGCCTTCCAGGCACTCCGGCACCACCAGCCCACATCCATAGTACCTGGAGGGACAGAGGCAGGTGTGTGTTTGTTTGTGTGTGTGTGAGGGAGAGTGTGTGTGTGTGTGTGAGAGAGAGAAAGAAAGAGAGAGAGAGAGAGAGAGAGAGAGAGAGAAGACACAGAAGAAGAATTGAACAAAAAAACATGAATGAGACTGACTTTGACTGCGAGTGTGTTTTAGGAAGAGATGTGGAAAGTGTGAGCGTGTTCATGGATGTCTGTACACACTTGGCTGTAACCTCAGGGTGAACCCTCTTCAACGCCTGTCTGATGTGGGCAGGGATAGGTTGAGTAGGAGCAACACAGACGTTGCTCTTAAGGTCAGATGTGTTCTTCAGAATATTTCCATAATAGTCCTGAAAGATTGTGATAAAATGATTTCATAAAAATATATGCAAACTGTTAAACATGAATAGTGACTTACTTTGCCATGTAAATACTTTACCTTGACATCCACATGAGTAGTAGAACCGACGAAGCCATTGGAAAATTCCCTACATCGACATCAGACATACATAAAACAAACAAAAACAAAAAGTTTTGGTTGCAATGTTTATACTTATTCAGATCGATTGTCCTGATAATATGCCTATGATCAATATATGCGTACCTAAAGGATTAGAGGGAAATCTGGATAACCATACAGTCGTGTACATCATGGTCTTCAAACCTGATCCGCCATACAATTATTGTCGTTTTGACACTGCAAATACATTGTCGCCAACATAACGGTGGCCAAATGCAACCTTACCCAGTTTTCGAAACTTTCGTTTCTGTCATGGCACGTTTGTAGAACTCTGAAGCCGTCCGAAGAAATCTAAGAGTTCAGTGTATCTCAGAGCCATATACAAATATATTTTTTATATGGCTCTGGTTTATCTTTCCTTCTTCTTCATTGACTTCTGGTTGGGGTATCGATCTAATTGTAAAGGTAGCCAGGCCTCTACGCATACACCGCCACCTACTGTACTGGGATACATAGTTCAAACAGTTAACATTGTAATTCGTGTCACGTTACACTGTCTATGGCTTTTATCGTGCCTTTCATTTCATACTGTATTACAAATGTCAATAAACCAACAAAAAGAGTCTCGGCATTTCAGGGTATGTTTATTGAACGTGTCTACTTAGCTGGTGATGGGTTGACACGAGAAAACAAACATGATCGGACATGTAAATACCCTTGAAGCTGAATACAAAACTAAATAATGTCTTTGGCTTGCTGCCCCTGAATACAACTTTGACATATTCGAGTGTCCATCAGAGAACTCATCCGCGGCATGGGCTAGGCTATAGGGTTCACTACTGCGTGATTTAGTATATTTTGGAAATGCATGTAAGAGATGCATATTTTTTCTCCTTGAAATACCACAAGTTATTGTATAGTTGGAGGTCTATAACTTGTCTTGAAAACTGATAGCTTTAGTTTTGAGCTTTAGTTCGTGGGTAAGAAAATCGCAGAACAGTGCCCCACAATGTTTAAACCACAAATATCAAAATGAAACAACCAGTGATGTTACTTGTATACAATCATCGTAGCAAGGTTTGTGTATTTCCATAAGAATGGTGTGCTTTGTAGGTGTGCTCAAAGATTCATATAAAAAAATCTGCAAAGATACGATGCTTGATGTGTAAGCATTAAAAGTCATTTACAATACCTCAGCATCATTGAACTATTAAGGCAAGGCCATGGATTTACAAACAATTAAATGTACACTTCTAAAACATTTATGTCCAATTATCTGTAAAAGCTTGAGAGTTCTAGTAACATCAATTCAATGAATACAAGTTACAATTCACTCAAAAAAAAAATTTGAAACGTATATTGTACCTGTTTTCTCATACAGACCATTTTAGCATAACATTTAATCAAGCCTTTAAAGTTAAATGACGTAAAGCCTCTAACCACTCTAACAAACACAGAAATGCTTTTTTTTCAGGTAGAGTACAATCATTAAGTGCGTTCGACTTCATGCAGCACCGGTGTCGCCTGCAGCCCGGCTGACTTGAAGCAGCCAATGGCATTCTCAGCTTCAAGGCAGCCGACTGCAGCCGACTGTCGGCGCCACCGGCGCTGCAAGAAGTCGAACGCGCCTATTGATTCAACGGTGTAAACCATCGTTGAGAGAAAGGGCCAATCAGGGGCCTTGATGAGAGGACGTCATTGATAAGCGCTATATTGCGTTACATGCACTTCCCGATGTATGATTTAATCTCGCACCGCAGCAAACAAAGCATGAACACGTTGACAAAACAGAACGATAACAGACTTTGGTGTAAATTAAGACTGGGTTTGTCAAAACATGATCTTAGTGTGATTACACTCTATTTTATAGCTCTTTTAATTATTTATGTGCAAAATAAAAATAGCTTCACACTTCCAGCCCTCCCAATCACACACAGGGGGGAAGACAAGGCTATGTGACATGTGGTGTTAACCTCCTAGAAAGCACTTGAAGAAGCGACAAAACCTCTTCTACCACAACCTCCCACATAGGTCTCATGCTTGGTGTCGCCGCCCTGTTTCAAACTAGAAAAAGCACACCTCTCCACACATCCACCATCTCCCTGTCCCCGTTTGGTGGTCCAGTACCATTCTCCCTCACTTCCTCCCACCGCACAGGAAGGAGCCGGTGATTGGTCGGTTAACTTGTCAGAATGGCTGTCATCTCCCAACGTGGTCAGTCGTCGACCGTTTTTATTGACCCGACAGCGTGGCACCCTGTGTGAGTCTCAACACTGTGTCACCTGATTCCTCTGGTCGAGGACTGGGGAGGAGAAGGAAAGGGGGAAGACATTTGCGTCGCTCGACCTGTGTGACAGGTTGTTGAAGGGGGATTGTCCATCTCTTATGCAGTAAGGCTGCCATGACAGTATGGCCTGGGGAGCTCACAATAGTCACACACACGCGCATGACCTCAGACAAACACATTACATTCTCACAGAAAAAACACGCTCGCAGTAGTCTCTTGAAAGGCATTTACAACCCCCCCCCCCCCCACACACACACACAAACACGTCTTGTATTGTCTTCGGTTGGTCTCTCTTATCTCTTTCCTCTCCCCTCCTCGGTGAAGGCGTAGCTTGGCTTGGTTGGCTCAGCCCTGGGGCTCAGTGCTGTTGCCGTGGTGATGCCCCTCCTGCTCGTTGATGGTGTGAAGGAGCAGGCACACTGGGGGCGGGGCTACGGGTGGCGGTGGCGCTATGGAGGGCCCACGCTCCGGTCCCGCCTCCGGCCCTGCCCCCGGCCGCGCCTCCTCGTCTCCCGTCGGGGCAGGATGACCACAGCCGTCGCAGAAGTCCCTCGTTTCTTCCTCCTCCTCCTCCTCTCCCTCCTCCTCTTCCTCCTCGCGGCTCAGCAGGCTCTCCAGCTCCCTCACCTCCCTGTCCTCCTGGCTCCCTCCTCCTCCTCCTCCCCCCCCAAAACCGCCTCCCCCGTCTCTGCCACACACGCACACCTCGATCCCAGAGTCTCCCGTGAACCTCCGCCTCCTCCCCCCGCCCCCCCCGGACACCCTCTCCTTGTCCTCCGTCCCCGTCCCCCCAAGCAGGGGCTCCTTGCAGCAGTCTTCCCCCTTCTCCGGGCCGGCCGACCCGTCGGACGGGAGCCGCTCCGGGGGACCTCCGGACAGGGAGTCCCCCTCCTGTGGAGCCTGAGCCAGGGGCTTGTCGTCAGGCTTGTGCCTGTAGCTGCCTATGGTGATGGGGGGGTGGGGCTCGTCCAGGCTGGGCCAGCGGGGGTCGGAGGCAGGGGGTACAGCAGCGCTCTGGCTGGGGGGGCAGCAGACGTCCTGCTGGTCGGGGGTCAGGGGGCTGGGGGCCAGGGAGGGGCTGGTGCGTAAGGCACTGTAGGGTGGGGGAGGGGTGGGCGGCCGGTTCACCACTTCATCGTAGTCTGGCAGGAGGTAATTGGGTAGAAACCCTGCGGGATGAAGGAACAGAAGAAGGTTTTAGAAGCTGTGCACCAAGAGAAGAACATGAAGTTGTTTGAAAAAAAAAAACTAAAAGAAACCCAAATCTCTGACTACGTTTAATTGAGGTATTGTCCTATCAGCAAGCAACGCACAAAGGAAACAACCCTGACCTCACCACACCCCTCATCCCACAACAAATACCTAAAGAGGGGGAGGGGTCCTAACCCGGGGTGGGGGGTGTTAGATATATTTCTGTGTGCGTATTATGCAAGTTGAAAAGAATACTGTTGTGCTACATATCCTTGCGTGCAGACAGAGGAGCCCCTCATAGTTGCAACCGCAAGCTTACTTAAACTGACCGTTCGCTTTACTCAGCATGTTAAGATGGGTCCTCAGCATGTAAGCATAAACAGTCTAACTCCATATTGTGTTGTAACTAGTTCCAAACTGATCAAACTGATTCCACTCCATATAATGAAAAACTGGCCATAGGCTTGTCTCCTTGCTGCGTGCTGCGAGAATAAACTTTCTTGACTCTGTCAAATCACTGTGCACTACTTGATAAAAGATTTTCCTAACGGGGGCAGAGGAGGAAGTAGGTCAATTGCTAAGAGCGGGAGAAGCCCAGCTGTGAGCTGGTGTTGCAAGAAACCGTTGGCATGGCACCAATACACCGGCGGTTTCCTGAAAACTGGGGCATGTAAACAGGCCTCAGACCATCGCTGAAATGTAACTCCTCGGCATACTGGGATAACAAAGGACTAGCGGTCAGGGCACACGGTGATGCTGGTGAGAGGCCGTTAGCTCTGATGCTATAGTAGGAACGCCAACTGGCAATAGTGCCCATTATCTCCTGTAGATAGTGTAGTAGAGTAACACAGTGTTCTAGACGTATGAAGTTTGGTTCTTCTAGGGCAGTGGTAGCCATTTGAATGAAAGGAAAAAAGAAAAGACAAACCATCAACAACTATATAAAAACGGTATCACAGTACAGTTCTTCGAGGCGGTCGGGCATAGCGTCGTGTCATGGTTCATCTGAGTGTCATGGTTCATCTGAGTGTCATGGCGGAGTGTCATGGTTCATCTGAGTGTCATGGTTCATCTGAGAGTCATGGCGGAGTGTCATGGTTCATCTGAGTGTCATGGTTCATCTGAGTGTCATGGTTCATCTGAGTGTCATGGCGTCGAGGTGTTGTGCCCCTTACTGAAGTAGAAGGGCACTGCGGTGTAATTGTGGGCCTCCCTGTAGGCGATGAGGTTGATCTCGTGCTGCCTCTGCTGCTGCTGCAGACGGTGTTTGGTGCGGCGGTGGTGACACACGCAGCAGCAGCTCAGGATGAAGATGAGGGCCCACACCAGCCAGAACCCTTGGGAAGCCAAACACACGCGCCGCAGTTCAAGCACAACAAACAGGCCCGTCTTTAGCAGCGTTGCAGAAAGGATTGTCAAAGTGTGTGCACATTTGGAAAATTCATTTGTGTCATTTGGTCATCATCGCTTTGAATAAAACCTGACTGTAAAAGGACAGTGCGGCTAAAGTACTTAAAACAGGACCTGAACTCTAAATGACTATGGGACCACTGTAAGAGCTACTACAGAACCACATGACTGTATAACAGCATTAGACACTGCAACCCTTGAGCCGCCACAAACGATTCTGCTAGCAAACATAAATCCGGCCAGGTGGAAACTCAGACACACATGACCTCGTGCACGTCCACGTGTCCTCGTCACTGGCACGCCACTGACTGACGGGGAAACACGAAGAAGCAGAAATGCAGAAAAACTAGCTCCGGGAATGTGTGGTGGAGTGGCACAGGAGAAGAAGGCTAGCCCCCCCCCCCCCCCCCATCCCCCAAATGGATTCGAAAAAAGTCCACGAACGCCCTTTCGTTCCGGAGCCCGACTTACACCACAGTTCGTAGTAGTAGCTGCAGCACTGAGACTCTCCACAACAGTGGCCGGACTCGCAGACGTAGCTCTGGTTCCTCACGCCTTCGCAGTGCAACAGGCTCTGGAGAAGACAAGAGGGGGGGGGGGCGGATTAGGTCGGTGGAGGGGGCAGGTTTATGGGTGTACGAGAAGCCCTCCGCGATGGCTTGTTATTTTTTTTTTTTTTTTTTTTTTAAGGATTGATTTGAGGAGAAGACACAATGAGCTACAAGGTGGAGAGCGCCAAGCAAAAGGGCAAAGTGGAGGTCATTGAAGAGAGTGTCCTACTTGGAAAACCAAAGTTCTTCCATGTCTATTGTGGCTGCCTCTCCTTCACACTGCTGCTAAGCTGTAAGAATGTCATTAGAGTCCGGCGCTCAGATTTCCTCCTCCCCTAATCACACACAGAGCCACTATCCACCCAGGCCATCACTTGTGACTACAAGTGAAAACAACACATAAATGCCAAAACAAGACCACAATACAATTTTTTTCTCACATTTAGGTATTTAGGTATGTAAACCTAGTCACAGCAGGTGTGTACACTACGGATGAGAGGTTTCTCAATTCTAAACTAAAATCCCCATTTTTAAAATGAATAGTTTCAATGTACGAGGGGTTTCCTATCTTTGGGTGGCCTACAGATAAATATTGGCCTGTATTCAAAAATAAATACACTTAATTAGAAGAATTATAAACTTCTTATATATAAACTTGACATGACTGTCTCAATGCCATAAAACATACTATCGATAAGTTAGTCAATTACTAAGACTCTAGAGAGTTTAAAAGATTCCACACAAAAAATAAAAATAAAGACACTTATCAAGTGCTGTCAGCTTGGCTTTTAACTAGCATCTTGTCACACATTTTCTTCAAGATAATGAAACATTTGGATCCCAGGTTTGGCTATAAGAAGGGTCGGTCTTTTTCTATCCATGAGCCTACCAGTGGTGTTTTCCGAAGAAGAGGCATTGGGATCCGAGGTAAGTCCTTTCAACTTGAGAGTCATTATCCACACAGAGAAAAAGGTGAAAGGGAGCTCTCTTTCTTTCAAAACACACACACACATACACCTTTTCCACCCACACACACACACACACGCACACCCACCCACACAGATTGCTCTACGGAAATTTCCGAGCAGCAGCAGCAATGTGGTGCGAGTAGCTAACCAGAGCCCTGGATAATAAGGAGCCCCCTCTGCATTCAAAACGGCAGGCTGTGTGCGTGTCTGTGTGTCTGTGTGTGTGTGGTAGAGACAGAGAGAGAGGGAGGACAGTAACACAGGAATGACAAGACCCACCGCAGCCCACTTGCCAGTCCAGGATCAAATTCTCACACCCGTCAAAAGACACCATCTCCACCACCGAAAACCAAAAGGCTTCCACGCTTATCATCAAGCTTATTTCTTTGTTTTCCTTCATCAAACATGCTTCTCCTACTCCAAAACAACCACATTTGAGCTGACGTCATGAAACATTTTGTTCCCTTCTGTTCCTTTCCTTTGTCCTGACCCGAGCTAGTCCAGTTGTTCTGTCTGACTCAGCATTCTCCTCCATGTCTCTCCACTTGGCAAGCTCAGGCCCTCCTCTAACAGTTGGAATTCAAACAACTAGCTCCTGTGATTTTGTTTACACTACACAACAGGTTCTGCATATGGATGGAGTGGGGGGGGGGACTAAATAATGGCTGCAGACCAAAACAGAAGAAAGAGATCCATTGTCAGACAAGGGACAGGTCTGGTCAGGACCCTTAGGTGAAGTAGCAGTGACACGCACAGCCTAGGCAGTGGAGATTTTAAAATGATATACACCACAGCACACCATGTAGCCAAATGGACCAACAGAAAAACATTCAATAATAGACATTAAACAATGGCACTCAATCCAAACCAGAAATGCTTAGTTTTTTCCCAAAAAAATCTCTTTCGCTCAGTTTTTCCCCCAAGACGCCGAGACAGCACTGCAGTCCTGTGACCTGGTGGAGAACCTTAACCGACAGGATTCCTTAAGCTTTTCCCGGCACGGCCCAATAGAACAACACACAGCTCTTCAGAAACAGAGCCAGCTTATGGCAGATTGAGTTACAGTGCCAGCAGAACCCTACAGGGCTCAGGCATATTAGAAATTAATTAAATCTAAATGGACTATAATGAGGAGCTGTTGAAACGACCAGACAACGGGATAGGGATTCTGTATTACAGCTTGACTACCAAACATTGTTCACTGGGATTGGGGCTCAAACGCATTCTCAGTCGCATATGATATGGCATTCCATTTGGAGACAATCCCCCCCCCACACACACACACTCACACAGAGAGCTGACAGATCTGCTTGAATGTTGTTTCTTCATCCAAAGGCTAACTAGTGTCCCTGGTTGAAAATCAAGAGTTTCTTTGCTGGTTTTACAACTCGTAAGTGAATAAGTATAAGAAGTAGTAGGCTACTGAAAGTAACTAAAGCACTATCTCGGACTAGGTATTAGCCTTTGAACGTTACCTGATATTCCCCTTTCATTGGTCACTGTTGACATAAAAATAAACATGCAAGAACTTTGTTGCACAAGGTAAGAAAATAAATATGCAAGAACTTTCCTAAAAGAACTACAATGTTGCACAAGGTAAGAACAAGACCAAACCAAAGATGACACCACTTTCAGGAGCATCCCACACATTCCTTAAGTCTCCTCCAATGAAATGGACGGTGTGTTCCCACACAAACACAACAGCAGGTTTATTTATTTCCTCCCATGCCCTGAACAGCAAACTCTGTACCTTGTAAGTTACATTTAAATCGTAACAGACAACTTGGTTGCTCAATCTAACAAGTGCCTCTGGAAATCCTGTTAGCACTATCCATGGCTTGGCAAATCATTCTTATCTTACAAGCCCACATTCTGTTTGAAGTGAAACGTGAGTTTAGCAATCTGTCCGGTTTTAAAAGGTTATAATAATATGGGCCCCAAGCCTAAACGGTCATCTGTAACTTCATACATTTCACCTCCCAGTATGCAATTTAGAGAAAGGCCCCTGTATCAAGCCTCCCTAAAAACACTCACCTGATTGTAAGTGGTCTAGCTATCTCAGTTTCTTTGCAATGATAAATATCTAACAGGTCAAATAATATGTAGCAAGCTAGTATAGACAACTCAAGTTTGCTTCTACTGTACTAGCTTCTGGCATACAGTGTCGGGCTGGCATCACATCTTTGTTTGCATGGTAGACTTTGAGATCTAATGTATTAGTAGTAAAATAGTTGCAACGCTCGATCTAGTGTACTTTAAGTTGTCTGACTAACAACTTGACAACTGTCAACCGACTTGTTTAAGTGACATATCTTGCAACAAACCTACACTGACTATATCTCTATCTTTACAGTAGGCAGAAAAGTGAGTGCTGTTCTTCCGTCAACAACAACTAAATTGCTGAGCATCACAGCATCGCCTATCTTAAATAGGTCAAGTTAAGCACCAAGTTGTAAAGTTATTAGCTCCTACGCTAGCTTGGTAGCTAACGTTAGAAAAATATATTGAATGTTGTCTAAATAGTTTGGACAATGAGAACGCTTCATATTACACTAGAAGGCATGCTATTTAGACTCTGCTCTATCTAACTGGCTAACAAACTAGTATTTTGAAACCATTTAAAATGGTTAGAGCTAATCTTGTCTAATAACAGTTAGCTAGATAGCTAATAGCCTAGTGTGAGTATTACAGTATTATTCAACATAGGCTAATAGAGATGGTCTGCTAGCAAAACAACATAGCTGGCTCCATAACGGCTAGCACACTAGCTGGGTTTTGACTGCAAGTACGAAACCATGCTTTGCTAACTCGGAAATCTTACCCCGTCTGCTGTTGGCTCGGTGGGGGTGACAGCCCCTATAGCATGCAAAAACAGTCCCATTTTTAGAGCCAAACATAAAGCCGCTCTCATTCCTCCAACTAGCTACCGAACCTATGGAAAATCATATGCGAATAATCTTCTTTTTAGTGAAAAGAATGAAAATCACAGACTATAGTGCTCGACCCCGGACGAGGGCCACCAGATGCACCGCCTCCTTGCTGAAACATCATTGGACATTTAAAGGAGGCACAACATTGGTGCAACCGGTTGCTCTCAGTGTCACTGGCTGATACAGCTGTTATGCAAGGTGTTCCATCGAACCAGGACTCCTTGCTGGGCTGGGTGTGGCCTGGTCATGTCCTGTTCTATGTGCGCAACGTGATGGGTGTTTTGGCGTTGCTCACTCACTGCCTCAAGACAGTTCAGCCAATCACAAACCGGTGCGCCTTCAGTGTTCCACCAATCACACAGCGGTGCGCCTCCGAGGCTCCGATGCGATTAAAAGTTGTTTTTCTGGTTTACTTTCTGGTAAAATGTTTCGTTTGATTTTACACTTGCAGTTTTATAGCCCTTGTGCTGCCTTCGGGTCACATGACCAAAAGGTTCATAACGAACCATCGTTGTGTTTACCCAATTTTACCCAATACAAAAGCAAATACAAATAATTGTATTTTAACCTTCGCAATGTGGGGGGTCTGAGACAGCCCAACGGTTAAAAGAAAATGCTTCACTTTGTTTTTGTATGCGGTAAATTAGTCGCAAACAACGGTGGGTCAGAATGACCCGAGGAGAACACAAGGGTTAAGAAATGCATGAGTATGCAAAGAAAGCACTCCATAAACATCACACTTATGAGGAGTCAAAAGTTCTTGGTCTAAAGTGAATTGCCATGTTAACGTGTTTATTGTCATCATGATTTATCCTCATTAAAACATCCAGCAGCAAACATGTCTCATTTGATTTTTTATCCATTTGTACATTGTAATAATATTTTCATACATTATTCATACAAAACCATCATAATTAAAAAAACAACAGGTCAGCGATGTTCCACATTATACTTTATAACAACCTAGTCCATCATCAGTTACATTTAGAGCGACTTACGTACAGGGACATTCCCCCCGAGGCAAGTAGGGTGAAGTGCCTTGCCCAAGGACCCAACGTCATCTGGCACAGCGGGGAATCAATCCGGCAACTTTCTGATTACTAGCCCGATTCCCTAACCGCTCAGCCACCTGACTCCCTAGTAACTCCCAGTTCAAGTTCAAGTCAAGTTCAAGTCTTTTATTTGTCAGGTACACAGAACCACACAAGGTCAGACTGGGCACTGAAATTCTTAAGACAAGACAACGCAAGCACCTGGCATAACATAACATCATCATCATCATCATCATCATCATCTTGTAGAAACTGAATATTCTAATAATGTCATAATCATTTACACATTTAATAAGCATTACACACAATATAGTGTTAAGGTCATGACATGACCATTACCAATCCCTTTCACGGGGTTCCCGAAAAGGCACCCCCAGCTGAGTGAAAACATCCTGTTCCTGGGGCGTGTATACGGGCGCCCCCCCATACACCTTCACACTGCCCTGCCGCTGCACGTCCCTGTTGAGAGAGTGTTCTGACAGGCTCATGCCTTTCGTCTTTGCCAACGCCCTCATGGAGCGGTTGAAGTGCGCCGAGCCGGTGAAGTACACGAGAGAGCAGGCGAACTCCCCGTGGGGCACCACAATGATGTCCAGCCGGCGGTGGCGGCGGTCGGGCCCGGGCAGACGGCACACGCCCATGTACTTCTTCTGCTCACCGTTCTCCTCGTGGCTCACGAGATCGTCGGTCAGGAAGCCTGGAAGGGAGGGCAGCAGGCACGCATCATATCCTCAACCTGTTACAGCGTAAAACTGGCTTCCAGGGTTTCCGGGAGGAAATGTGTTAAGTTGAGGTGGTAGGGGGGGGGGGGGGGGGGGTTTGTCCTCCAATGCGTTCTGCAGAGGGACACTAGCATTGGTCACGGTTTGGAATGAAAGGGAGGACAACAGGACATAGGCGGATATTGCTATAAATAAATATATATATATATTATTTTTTTAAGGTGGCAGGCGCGTGTTGCTTTTAGGCGGCCGCCTTAATTGAAAAGTGCTGCGGGAAACCCTG
The DNA here is from genome assembly GCF_054491055.1 of Hypomesus nipponensis. Taxonomy (NCBI): domain Eukaryota; kingdom Metazoa; phylum Chordata; class Actinopteri; order Osmeriformes; family Osmeridae; genus Hypomesus; species Hypomesus nipponensis. Next base: position 5,615,610 of record NC_140381.1, on the reverse strand, counting down.
GGCTTCAGTTGTTTTGTCACAACGTGCTGTATGAGAGACAGGTGCGGCACAGAAGTGCAGAAAAAAGGAAAACTCAGTAAGAGGATCCCTTTCGAATCCAATGCAAAAAAAAAAAAAAAAAAAAAACGTTTTTAAAACCCCCCCATCTATTTATACGACACAGCTCATCCATCAATATGTCTGGCCTTGTCCTACCACTCTGATGGAGAATCTGCAGGACCTTGACGAAGACACCCTTGTGGGAGTGTCCGTCTGGGTGGGAGATGAGGACGTCCACGTCTCCACATGTGGCCTTTCCTCGGCGGTAAGAGCCGCACGCGATGGCCAGCAGGCCCGGGTCCACAGTCAGGGCTGCCTCCCGCACCTGGGGACACAGCACAGGACCAGGAACGCACATCAGTATGGATTCAGACCGTGCAGGAGAACATTATCGCTGCACGTTAGTGGCCAAAATCAAATGCTATTGGCCTGAAATGTGACTGGATGTGTGTAAGCCAGTACTACGATGTGAAACATTTTATTTCTTAGGGAATTTTCTTCACCATTTGATGTTAACGATAGACTATAATAATTATTATAGCTTTAATGACAAAGTTGGTTGATAATATTTAGAAAAAAAAAATGAACATTTTAGATGTAGTAGGAGTTTAGGTGGATCCTGAAGTTCTCATGCATTTAGAAAAGCAAGCATGGTATTGTAAATCTTCTCAAACGCTTGAAATTCTGAACCGTTTCGCCCGCTTCAAATAGTAAAAACAAACCGTTTGTGTTTTTCATATCCCGAAAAGACCAACAAGTAAGTGTGTACCTCATAGGAGACAGAGCTGGATGGGAGATAGGCAGGCAGTACATATTCTTTTGACAAGCCAAGAGAGGACGCATGCTAAAGTCATCTCTCTAATCTGCACTTTCTATCTGGCAACCCCAGAGGGAAGTGGAAATCCAAGTAATACTATATGAAAACAACTGGCTCTGGACCCAGCATCCAGGTATAAGGCCTGACTTATGATATGCCAAGTTTCTGGAGCAAGATCCCCCCTTTTGGGACGAGGTACTCTGCGAGAATACTGTCTGTTTTCTCAATCACCACGCTGCAGTCATGGAGAAGGGCTCCCTAACAGGCTTCTTTGGAGCCAATGCAAATGTTAAAATCATACTTGGCTCCAACGCCCCCTCCTTTCGAGCACTTCACCTTACAAGTCCTCTTTTTTTTTTTTTACGATGGATTCAAAAGAAGAGCCTTTGCATAAAATATTTCTAGATTCTATTAAATTCCAAGGAAGATTATGGATTTGATGAACGATCCTCAAGGCAATTTCAGTTGATGTTCAAGAACGTTAAAAAAAGGTTAGAAGTTGTGGAGATACCGTTTTCTCAATGGCAGATGCCTCTTCTCTAGGCATCCGGTCTAGAAAGTCGTCATAATGCTTCAGTCCTATCTTCTGAATGTAGTTCAGGTTAGCCTTTGTGCGGATGTCCTCCAAAGTACGAAAGCCCTGACAGTATGGAATCAAATTGCATGAATAAAAAAAAAAACTGATCAGGTCAACTGTAATCAAATCAGAAAAAAAAAAAGAAATCTGTTAAATAATGAAATAAAAGAAATGAATGTTGTTCTTAAGTTCTTCTTCTTTTTCATTCACCTGCTGGTACCAAAGCTGTGCGGTCTTGGCTCCAGCTCCCCAGATGTTGCCAAACAGCTCGAGGACGGGCACGGCCTCTCCAATGTGGTCCAGCTTGCGAAGGTGACCGCTCTCCATGATCTCGTCAATCTTGTCAGCCATGCGTTTACCAATGCCCGGGATCCTACACGCCTCCTGAAGTTGAACAGACAAACATTAGAACCCGGCTTGGCCTGGTCTCATCTACTGCTGACCACATACAAAAAAAAAACAACATGACTAGCCAACAAACTGTAGTCCAAAGGAACTCAGCAAAAAGGAACTACAAAATGGCCACAGCCTGAAAGTCAACCCACTCCTGTCACATGACTTACACCGTACGACGTGATAGGCTTGTGGTAGCTCTTGAGGGCATTCACAGCCTTGGAGTAGCCCAATGCCCTCCACTTGTCCCCCTGGTGTGTGTAGGCCTTAGCCAGCACTTCCAGTTTGTCCGTTATGTGTTTGTTGTGATTATCAGTCTTGGACTGGGACGATTGGGCGCAGACCCACTTCCCTGAGATGGGCTTGTGTTCGACAGTGCTGGAGGACGGGCTCTCATCCTTGGGGTGCTGGCCACTGATCAGTGCTTCCAGGTCACCCTGTGAGACAACCTCTTCGTCTCTCAGGTCGTCTGTTGTTCCCGGGACCTGAGAGAGCAGGGAAGGGTGGCTCTGCAGAGAAGAAGAGGGTTGGATGGGTGTTTCTGTAAGGCGAATACGGTTGATGAAGGAAATGTCAGCGTTTGCGTGCATGAATCGAGCCGACCTACGGTTGGTGCTGAGGACTTGTCTGGTTTGGGCTCCTCGAGAACAGCGTCCTTCACATCCTGTGTGGCTGGCACATTCATGGGAAATTCTTCTTTGACATCTGCCAGTGGGGTTTCTTTTTTCGGGTGTCTAGAACGAACAGGATGTGGTTAACTTTTCTTCTTTCTATACTAATGAGCAATGATCCAAGTCAAACATTCCCTCTGACTCAACCACCTTGCACATATTTTGGAAAAACAACAGGGAATTTGACTTGCTGACCTCTCTGGGGTTAACAGGCTGAAGTCTGCTGTGTCCAGAAGTCGTTTCTCAGTGATACAGGAGCTCAGCCAGGTGCATTTTACTAGAAATACTCCAGGGGGCAGTACATCTGGTTTCAACAGGCGGAGGGCCCGGTCTCTGTCCATACTGTCATCCACCACGACATGGGTGACACTGGGACGGAGAGAGCTCTCGCTCTGTCCCCCATTTTGGACGATCTGCCTCTCAAAGATCTGACATCTGGCCTTCCCTATACTGGCTGGGAGGATGAACACTGTGATGCCCTCAAATACTTTTCCTGTGTGGGGAGAGAGTGTGATATTGATGAGCATTGTCTTGCATTCCTTGATCCTCTCACTCACACACACACACACATAACACTCTCACAGATACAAAACACACAGTACCTGTCACACTTGTTTCTTCAGACTTTCTCTTGAGTGGGGGTGCACCCTTTCCGTCCCTAACGCCCGCTCTTTTCACTTTAGGAAACGCTTTCATAATTCCGTGAGGCTCCATTTCGTCAGGGAAAGGGGAGCCCTGCAAATAAAAGATTCGTCTTGAATGTTCCGTTTAAATCCACGGTAGATAGCGTCAGGTACTTAAATAAACGTAAATCTAGCTATCTAGATAGCTACAAAGTAGCAAAGCTTTCTAGCTAGTTTCAGTATGCTAGCACAATACATTGAAATGGTACCAATAGATCATATTTCACTTAATCCATTGAATCAAAGTAGGGTTTCACAAAATGATGCGAAATCAATTTACATGTGCAACTAATTCAATTCTTTAGTAAAAATGTATCTCTCTTACCCCTTTCGGGGACCACAAAATCATAAAATCCAACACGGGTTTAAAAAACATATCAACTTCCGGGTCAATCATTTCTAATCATCGCCAGGCATTAACCGTTTTTCTTACACCCACAAAATGTATATGTAATGTGAATTCAAGCCATGCTTATATAGGATTAGCAACTGAACAATTTGTTTTTTATATCGTTTTATATTTCAGAAGAAGTACATCTTTTTGATCATGACCTCCGTTGCCGTGGCTACACGTGCTGTGTCAGGAAGTGCACGTTTTCGAAACAACCAACAGCAACATGGCTGTGCAATGCTGGGCTGATATCCTTAAATCGTCTAAGAAAACCGCTTTAATTCATGATGGTCAGTGCACTTTTAAGTTTTAAACTGTCGATTTGTATTTGCATTAATTTGTATAGACGCAACGTTGCATTAAAAGTACAGTAAGGCTTGTGATTAGTTGCAAGCGAGTTAGCAATGCTAACAAACTCGTCACTGTGGCATGGGATCAATCCTGTACGATAGCTAGCTCATGCTTATAGCAAATCGATCTACAAATACCCAACTGATTCAGCCACTTTGTGTGAATTGGATCTCTTTAGGGAAAAGGAAGATCCACTATCTCTTTACAGATGGGAAAGAAATGGCAGAGGAATATGACTTGAACACAGACGAATTGATTGGTAAGCATAGTAGTACATGTCAAGAAGAGAGTGTTTTTAGTAATGATATTTATTACTTAAGCACATTCTTGATAACAAAAGTGCATTTTTCTCAGTACGAAAATGGCGTTCAAAAAGCACTCTGGGTGCAGAGGGGCCGTGGCAGATAGAAGTTGGCGAGCCTTTCCCAACAACGGTCGGCACTTTGGAATCAGAGGTTATAAAGGAGAACTGCTCAAATGTGAGTTTCACACACATTGTATGCACACTTTAATGTTTGAGCCTGAATTTAAACACACGTCATGGTTTTGAAAGAATATTGAAAGAAACCGTTGAACACCATTGACACATTATTTTAAATCCTGTCGTGTCAGCATGATATTTGAATTAATTGGTGGTGTCTTGGCCTTGTGTTTGCCCAGCCTGTGTTCCTGCGTAAGGACACGAAGAACAGTTTTCAGTGGAGAGTCAGGAACCTTCCGTACCCCAGTGACGTGTACAACTTGTCAGTGGAACCTGCTGAACGATGCTGCATCATACGGACGTCCAATAAAAAGTGAGCCAGTTTATCCTGTATGTTGCTTCTGGCACGGACATCTGGCGACATCCCAAACTTTGTGTTGTTGTTCACTTTCCCATAGGGGGCACTGTTGACAAGATATTTATCCTTAGACTGACACTAATAATTTGGTCACAAAATCGTTTGTCTGTCCAGGTACTTTAAGAAGTTCAACATCCCTGACCTTGATAGAAACCTCCTGCCATTGGACAGTTCTGCTCTGAGCTTTACCCACGCCAACAACACACTGATAGTCACTGTAAGTACCGTTGCCCTCTATGTTAAAAGTATAAGCATTGTTCAAACCTGCTGAAACACACGGTTCATCAAATACAGGATCTTAGTTTCTTTAAATGTTGAGTTTCTTGATCTGTATCACATTCTGGGCTTTTCTTTGTTTTCTCTGGGTAAAACAAATTCAAGTGCACATTAAATGTCTGCAAATGTGAGAACAGCACCGTTAAATATAAATATTTTCAGAAAACAAAACATTGACATTCAAGATGGGACCAACTTGCTGTGTGATAATCTGAGGATGTATGAAACCCATATTAGTCATTCATCCATTATCGGTCATATTGTGATTTTATGACTTGAGACATGGATCTAATTTCAACTCTCAGAATCAAAACAAATCCAAATTGTATTTGTACAAGCCCTTTTGACAAACAGTGTCACAGAGGGCTTCACAGACACCACAGATCAGCACCTATAACCAATCTAACCCTTCAAACCCTCACCTATGACTACACCGTGACACTCTCAGGGGATTGCGTCACAGAATATGCCTTGACGATGGGTCACTGGGGCTTCGAAGAATAAGATGATGGACTTCTGCAACGTCCCTCTAATCGTAATTGGTCTCTCTGTGATACTTGATTTCTTATTTTGTGCGTTGTCCAACTCCTGTCTGAACATGATTGCAGAAAGGGATGTGCAGGGGGGGTGGTGGTGTGGGGGGGGCGGGGGGGGGGGGGGCGGGAGAAGGGGAGACACGGACTGTTATAGTCATCACTCTGCTGTTCTGCCCTCAGTACAAGAAGCCCAAAGAGGTTTTAACCCTGGAACACGAGCTACTGAGGGAACTGAAGAAACTGAAAGGGACCAACGAAGGCGACGTCGACTGCAAGACCCAGTGAAGACGCGTCAGAACCCATGACTGAGTCGTTAGTGTTTGATGCCGTGTGCTGTTGCGTACCCTGCTCGCGCAATCCCATCCTGAATCTCAGCTGTTCTGTGGGGTTGCCCCCATTAGAAGACTGCAGCACAGTGCCTTGTCCCATGGTTTAATGGTTTTCATTGTGTTAACTGATTTGGGTCTCTTGAATGGAGCCAACAAATGACTGCTCAAGCCTCTGTCTTGTTTTTTTTTTTTCATTCAACCTTTCCTGTTACTGGTTTTCAACGTGCGTTTTTTACCAGGAATAAAAGCGTTTTGAGAAGATGTTTGCTGATGTTCAGTAAAACGCTCCCCAAAAAATCATTGTCGAAGTGCTGCAAACTTTGAAGTCTGAAAATGTATTGTTCGGTTATTACTATTTTGACTGTGAATCAATAAATTAATAAAATAGCATGTTGTTGAATTATGGTCGCCGTCGTTTTAATAGCCCACCTACATATGTGAACGGACTATGTGGAAGGGTCAGAACCCCTCCCACTACCTTCATTCTCCTGGTCCTTGTAAAACACTCAAACACACAATGACTCGTCCCTTTTGGCTCCGGGGGTCACCCTTACAAGCACGTCCCATTTGTGTTAACTGAATACCCTTATGTTCTACATACAGAGTAGGCCACCCTGAAAGCATGTACTCCAGGCCTGACCTGGTCAGTGCTGGCTAGCTGGACTGGCCCCGTGAGTTAGGCTTAATCTACAGGGGTTCACTATACAATGCTATTCTAGCGACCCACATATAAACCATATTTGATATACTGTATTGAAATGCATGTCTATGCTTGTAAATAGCTTTAGACTGGATGTGTATGTTAACGTTGGTGTGGTAGTACAACTACAGTAGGTAGCATTTCTGGGGATTCATCGAGTTCTTTACATTCAAATATAAGACAAAAAAATAAATAATTAAAAAATAAATTGATCCGATCGATAACGTTGGGTTATTTGTCAGCTTCGATAGCGAGGGCAGTCTGTGATAAAAACAAAAACACTGTTCCTTCAGACACATTTAGGCACTGCTAGAAGAGGAACAATGCTGTTTTAAAAGGAACAATGACATTTTAAATATAGATTCCTTCAACCTTGTGATCCCTTCCATTTCATTGCCAAACGTGCCAAACCTCAAGTGAGCAAGTGCTTGAGGCGGGGACAAAACCACAGGTCACTCTCACCATTGTGCTCAGGGTGTACGGATGACGGGGAAAAAGACAGTTCAAAAAGGTCTCGAAGTCAGAACCACAAACAGCAAAACATCTCAGACACTGTCTTCTGTCTCCAGATTGATAAATAGATTTGATATTGAGTCTTCCTCTGCAAAAAAAAAACAGGAAACTATTAGACAAATATGGAACAGAGTTTAATGCATTGTGCGCTCAAGGATAACTTTAACCGGATGTTTGCAGTCGTACAAACTGTATTTAGAACACTTCTTCACAGGATTCTACCACAAGTGTTTTAGTACAACTCATGCTGTCAGGCTGGAGTATTGTTGTGTTAGCCTTTATTTGTGATCAATGTATTTTTTAATGTCGCTGCTTTACAACATCTTCAGAGCTGGTGGAAGTGAAAACCTTTAAAACACATCATTCGGACCTTAACAAAACCAACTTATTCTGATTGGACGTCCAGGGTTGACAGTGTGAGAGGTGCTGGGGTTTTCCTGTACTCTGTTCAGGGTCTTCCTCTGTCCCCCCGTCGTTTGGCCTCCGCCGGTCATGCTCAGCTGCTTCTGGGAAGAGACCTTCTTTTCGGCCCCCTTTCACTCTCCAATGCCTCTTCCCAGCCGCCCCCCCACCCCCTCCTTCTTTCAGTTGGTGCCACATTTTGCCACATAGAACCCTGGTTACTTTTTCTACCCCCCCACCCCATCCATCCATCTATCCCTCCCTCCATCCCACCCCTCCTCTGTGTGACTGGCTTCTTTTTGATAAGTGACCCCGCCTCGTGTTATTCTTCGAACCCACTATTGTACAACATGCCCTTTTATATGAGGTCCCACAAAGAGCCCATTTGATCAGAGGGATACGGTGTGCGATCGTGAGAAATGCAACTACATGGTGGTAACCCTTTGTCCCAGCCCAAAATGGTGGACTGACCTCATCCCTTTTAATGCATAGTCCTTCCCCATTCAGACCAAAGTCTCACTTGTTGAGCACATTGAATTCAGTAGCCTGTCACAGATATTGCCCCTCAGTTATCTGGGTCTCCAGCTAGAAAAAACAACAACAGGTTTTCTTTTTTTTTTTTTTTCTATTTTTTCTTTTTCTTTCCCCCCTTTTATGCGATGCGACACTTTTCCATTACAAAATGACCAAGAGGAAATCAGGCCAAACGGATTGACTCCAAATTCTTTAGTGGTTTTAATATACACTCTACAATAAATATTTCCGTTTAAAGTATTTTACAAATCTTACAAATAAAAAATATATTCATATATGTAGAAAAGAAAGGTCCGGACTAACAAAAATGAATGCACAAAAAAAAACCTTAGCTAAATGCAAAATGTTGATCGATTGTCAGCTAGCTGTTTGCAACCGCATGACAATCCCAAGATAGCTGCCTCACCACAGTCTCTCTCATAACATTCCCCCTAGCTGAGGGGGTTATCGCAAACCCAAAGGTGTCCATGTATTAAAATCTCATTGAGTGCTCTTGCACTAAAATCGTCCTCTGAACATACAATTCTGCCTACAGACACCTCTGTCTAACGTGGAACAACTACCAGATTAGATACTCTTAGTTTAGATACAGATCCAGTACAAAACTTTACAAAACGAGTCCCTTGCAAAGAAGCCATAACGTGGTGATTGGCATGACATATCTTTTTTGTTGTTGTTGGGAATGTTTTTCTCCCAGCAGTGGTTCTTCCTCTAAGGTTCCTTCTCTACGATTCTCCCTTGAAAGTTCTTCCTCTATGGTTATCTCCTATAAGTTTCCGCCTCAGCGGCCTCCTGTGCGCTGGAGATGGGAATGTTTAGTCCTCCTGTTCAGGGGGTGGACAGGGATGGCCACAGGGAGGGGGAGGACATCAAACGGCCTCCTGTCTCCAAGGAGGTGTCCTCTGGGTAGTCGCTTCATGAAGTGGGCCTCTCTCTGGTGTTGCTTGGTCCTGGAGGCTTTCCTGGGCCTCCCTTTGCGTGTGAATGCCATGTACCAGCCTTCGTACTTGGCATTCTGGAGGGCCGTGTAGTTGTTTTCCAGAACAATCTCTGTGAAGATGCAGTCTTTGCCCCGGCCCTTCCTCTGCAGAATATGGTGAAGAGGGAGAGAAAGAGAGGCAGAGTGAGAAAAAAAAAAGACAGACAGACAGACAGAGAGAGAGAGGAGTAGGGGAATGTTCGGATAAGTCTCAAGAGATGTTAAAATATTGTTTTGACAAGTAAATGGCCTATCAATCATTCCAAAGGGATGTACAGGCTAATCCCACAGTCAAAGTTTTCCCCTCGAATCATGCCTCCTATAAATCCCCCTCAACCCCCTCAACCCCCCCCCCCCGCCCCCCACAGGATACACCAAACTGTTTTCCACAGGTTTGCATTCACAGTCATGGTCACAACTGCTCTCGCACAAATGTGCTCATCCTTACCTTCCCTATGAGCTTGCCCCTCTTGTTCATGCAGATGTAGTATCCTGTCTTTGAGCCTCGGATTCGGACACGACTCCCAAACGTGTCTGTCTCCACCTCCAGTTTGGCTGCGGAACAAAAATCCAGAATCACATGATCACAATTCCTTCAACTGTTCAGTAATCTTCATGAATATGCTGCATGTTTTAGTCTTTTGCAGCTTTTTGGATGGGCACAGACATGGTTGGTAGTACTCTGGCATGAGAGCTGACCGACAGATTTTCTAAACCCCATCATGCTGGAAATACTGTAGTTTTTGGCATGGTGACTAACACCAGCTATTGGTTATGAGACTTTGCACAGGCTCCATTTTGCTGTGATGACATCAGAAGGGATGCAAAGTCTTAGTAATGATTGGCTTAAAAATGTGGATACTTTATAGCTTCACGGCCTATGACTTTGCTGGACCCTTAATGATTATCCCTGTTTACAATGTTAACCCATACGAGAGGGGCAGTTATGCAATGAATAAAGCATGATCCTTTTGGCAAGAAGTGTTTTGAAACAGCGGCGAGTGACTTGGTTTTCACCCAGTGCCATTGTCACCGAGGGCCTGTAAAAGTTGTGCTGTGATGCAGGGAGAAGAGAAAGGAGAGAGGGAGAGCGAGAGGGAGGGTCGGAGGGAGAGAGAGAGAGGGAGAACTCTGTGGGCAGGGACACCACCACAAGCACAGAGCGCTGGTCAGATTTGGGCCTGCTACAAGAGTGACACCCACTCAGGACATGCACTCTGTGGCTAGGAAAAGGCGGTGTGTGTGTGTGTGTGCATGTGTGTGTGTGTACACGCATGTGGGTGTGCACACGTTAGGCAAAGGGAAGAGTGAAAAGACAAAGGGAGCACACAAGAGAGGGAGAGTAGGAACAGCGAAAGAAGGGATAAAATGAAGATGCTGACTTCACCGCTCCTTATAAACTGAGTCATACATTGAGTTGTAAAGCAATGAAAATTCCTCGTAAAATGACCCTCCGAAACGCACGGAGCAGGCACCAAGATGTGGATGGGATGGTGGCGGCCGTGGAAAGATGGCTAGACACACCAAAATACTTTGGTGACAGGAATTTGCTCCCTTAAACATTTTTTGGGGTCATTTTTTCCCCCTGGTGGGAGTAAAAAAAAATGTCCTCGCTGGTTAGATTCCATCAAAACAGGTGTTTGTATTGAAGAGTTATATGCAAAAACCTTCACCACCACATTTGCTAAATACATATGCTCTGTGGATATGAAGCCATTAACTGAAGCCACGCTGAGTAAGATTTACTGTTAATTGTTCTTCTTGGCTAATTCTGTAGATTTCTCGGTGCACTCCAAAAAGCCCTGTGGTTTCTGCAGTCATTCAGTAGTCTAGCCTACTGTTATGGATAGCTGAATAAATACATTAAAATGTTTTTGAATGAGATTGGTCACATTTGTGGAATTCTTGTCAATGGTGGAGGAGCCTATACAATTATTTTAAGCCATTAAATACAAGCTAAAATATAAACATTTAAGAATGTATTACTAGCATTTTTTTTTATTCTGTTATATCTAGATAGCCTAATGAACTATTTATAACACGACATAAAGAGCGATGGCTTCCTTATTTTAATCACCTATCCTTTGTTTCCCACTAACATTCAATGACGTGTAAATCATAAGCAAATTTGAAGCTAATATAAAACAAGTTTGCCGCCAAAAATAGGTAGTCTGTAGGTTACAGAAAATTCCCATTTCTTCACGGCCGCCTCTTTGGGCATTCTGATGCATTTTAAAGATATTACTCAAGTCTATGCCTGTCAAAGAACTGAGGCCTTGACATGACATTGACGTTCCCCCAATAATACATCTCCTCTAAAACGGTTGCATTCAATTTGACCCCACCACTGTGTTTAAGTATTACGCTGATAATATGTAGTCTGTGTGGCTTGAATTTGAAGGTAGGTAGTTAAAGATTTTACCGTGAACTGCCCCATCGTCTCCATTGGCGTTGACTCTCTTGTTTCCCAGGACTTGAACATGTTTGCCGCTGGTTCGGCTGTAGAGCTGGTAGGTCCGGGTCAACCTTCTGCTCATCCGGTCGGAAAGTCTGCTCTGTTCGTTTACATGGTGCTTGAAATTAGGAGGTGACTGTTGCACAGTGTTCTGTTGAATAAGATAAAGGCGAAGGAATTAAGTTAGAGTTGGCCTGTTCCGAAAGCTAAACATAAAACGTTCATCTTTATAGAGCCTTAAGGTTTGTGTAACTGACAGTTAGGCCTAGTTATGTGTAATGTAAGGCAAATTATAAACAAATCGGCCAAAATGAAGAGCATATGTCTCTGGAATGACAGTGAAAAAAAAACATCAGACTAACATTATGTCAATGAGCATGGGGCACTTTTTGACATTAACAAAAAAGAAAAGGAGTGCTCGGGGAAATGCAAGCAGCGAGCCCGCTGTCCTCGCGCGGGATGACATCCCTCAGATAGGTTGTTTTACCACGACTGATCTTTCACCCCTGTCTCCCCGGACTATTTCCCTTAACGATTCTTTTTCAATTCAGCCATACGCCATCCACATATGTTTTAACAATTACCTTTTCGGCTCGCGTTTACGTCTTTTCAAGATGTTTGAATAGTTGCCAACTTAGCTTCGAACTGATGATAAAATGTTTTCATTGTTATTACACTTTTATTGCAGAAATGCAAACCTGGAGGGATGTCAATGAGCGTATAAATGGTGTTATTTGTTATTTAGTTGTTAATGGACTGAAACTATTTCAAATGGTTCTGAAAGCATAATTGTTCGTTTATTGCCTTGAAAACAGAGTAAAACGTGCAACTTCATACCTGTGCGTAAAGGCAAAGCGCAGTGAATTGAAGTAACCTGAAAACGAGGAGAACACCGTTAATAAGTTCCACACATCTGAAGATGTATAGTTCAGCTAAAGGAAAACGTTACTTACAAATATCCTAATCTTGATGCTCTAACCCTCATCTTGAAATAAGTCAAATATTCCTTCATGAATTCCACTGTTCTATTGCAGGACTCTCTTGAAAATACAGTCCATCCCTACGGGAATTTCAGATCATTTTATTCCCCTCCTGTTACAGATAGAAAATTGATAGCCCCAGCGATTGAGAGATCCCGAACTGACGGCTCCAGGTAGGATTTACTCATTGACAGCCTCACAATAAAATGTCGAGAGGTTTTAAAGACGTTCAGGGGGTCATCCAAAATTAAACAGTCCCACAGAAAGAAGGAGCTCTATCATCAAACGACCACCGTTATTCCTCAAATCCCGTCAGTTCCCACTCGCGTCAATCATCCCTTCAGCACTGAAGGTCTTGGTTAATGCTATTCAAGAAAGGTCCGTCCCCACAGCATTTTGATTAGGGGATTCTATTAAATCCATAATGCGGCGACGAAGCTGAATGTAATTACGCACGGACCTTTACGCATCAGCGGTGTAACTTAAGTCCACCCAAACGGCAGACTTAATAAAAACAAGATTCTGACAAAAAATAGAAAAGGCTGGTTTACGTTTATGTTTGCTATGCAAGCATAGCCATTGGTGATTGTTTCACGCAAGTAAATACGAATAAGGTTTGAATAGCGGGACTCCCAATGTCAAACAACCTCCCTCCCACACGTGTTTTTCTTGTGGTCCAGTTTACTCCCGACTAGCGGGTCTTCCTCCATCTACATTTAAATACTTTCACTTGCGGGTAAAGCAATATCCTCGCGGAGAGCAGGCGGGGCTTGTGTGGGACACATAGTATGCTCCACGAGCCAATTTGGAACAGAACAGTCCCAGAAATTAATCTGCACCTGATCTGTTCGAGGTACTTCTCTACAGAGGGAATAAGTGCAGTTGCTGGTCATTAAATTAATTAATTAATTAGATTGATTAATTATTCACGTTTTCCAATTGAAGTCATATATTCACTTGTGTGTAAGACTTTGGTGTGTTTTAACCAAAGCTATATGTCTGCAAAAAATCTTGAATTCATGAAGTCAGTTGTAAGTGCCAATATACTTTCCCAAATGAATCATCCTAAATAATGACACTTGGTATTAAATAGATAGATTTCCAGTTCAGGAAATTGTTCTTAAGATTCACCAATCCCTCGCTCAGAAATGTATGTTTGAGTCAAGAATATCCACATGGAAAAGTGTGTTTCCCTGGCATCTACTTTAGAAAATATACAGCTACATTCACCTATTCCCTCTGCACAGGCTAGAGTCTGTTTCATAGCCCAGATGGACCGATCATGTTGTATTTTTTCATCTTACATATGTAAGTAATATGGATTCCATGTGAACGCGTGATACTGAATGGTTTTCACATATATTACATCCAGGGGCTTTGGCTGTTGGATACAAACGGTTTCTTGCACCCACAGTCAATGTGCCATCACCCAGATGCCTCGATGTGATCTGAAGTACGCGTACAGTATGTTAGGATCTCGTTTGGCCCGCGGAACGTCGTAGGATCGCAGCGTTTCACATAGCCTATAGTTTGGGAGGTTTCATCACCGTGCGAATGATCACCACCATAGCGATACAGCATATTTCAACCCTGACAGATGACATGCCATGGAGAACACCCAGCCATACAGAACAGTGTGAGACGTGGTGATCCTGGGAAGGGTAATGGCAAGGCCGTGTGGAGGCCTACTCCCTTCTCCGCCCTGCCTGCTCACTGGAGCAGCTGCTCCAAGTGTAAAAAATGTAATTATTTGAATTCAGTTAAAGTCTTTCGCAGTAAATCAGTCATTTCAGCCAATGTTAGGGATTTAGAGGGTGAAAATGTACCTACCTTATTAGTTCCAGAGGGATACTGCAACAAGTGGTTTTGCCACCTGGAACGACTCAACACTTTGTTCTGGCATACGTCGACCTCTATGAAACGGCAAGCGCACGTTCAAGATACAAAACCCACATGTTGATAGCCGCGCTAATTGCGGCTCTTGAGTATTCTTTATCAAGGGGCGAGAGTATATCACGATTGACCTCTCCAACGTACATTACATGGGCTGAGTGTTCAATAACGCAAAGTCACAAATTTACTAATTTGGAACTCTGGAAGAGAGTTCTGGAACACCACACAGCTTGACAAAGGACAGAAGGACCAAGGCTGCCATTTCAATACCCCAGGAGTCAATGCTGGGCTTATGTGATTTCTGGGAACTGTAGTCTATTAGACCTTCTTACCTCATCTGAAACCCTTTTTAGACCTAACTTGAACCGTCAACAACGTTTACTGCGGTTACTGTAGTTCTTATGAATGTGTTGAATGTGTCCTGGGTTTGTATTAGAAGCACTCAATTCCCGATTATGGTCAGAGCGAACATTTGTATATAGAATACAGGATACAGTTGACATGAATGGTTTATAGGTCACTGTTCTAGTACTGTATCCAGGAATTTGGATGAGGGTGAGAAAAAGGTGAAGTCTGAATTCATGTTTTGCGGCTGGCCATTGGTTCACGTTTGAATGTTTGGATGTTTTCTTCCCTTCTGACCAAAGTAAGAGTTGGCTATTCATCCTCTGGTGTCCCTCGTTTCTTCCTGCTTGGCTGTCTGGCTGGCAGGCTCAACAGACGGGCCTCTTCAACTCCCATAACATCATCCAACAGCTACCTGCAATTGCTACAATTTCCCCTCCAAGGACAAATTTAACCCAAATTTTCGGGGCGAGGTGACCAGCTGGACAGGTGTGGATATCGCTCACCTCCAGCTTTAGGAATGAGAGGCGGCTGTTACTTGAAACACTCTCTTTAAAAAAAACAAAAAACGAATTTCTAAAGCCCCATCATTTTTATGCGACGTTTCACATACCTATCGACTGCTGCTAAACGGTGTTCTCTAGTGACTCAGAGCTTTTCTGGCTTTGCTCTAACGAGTATGAGAAGGTTTGCGGCGCTGAAACGACTCCAAGTTCTGGACCCTCACCGCCCTCGTGTTTCCCTCACTCTCTCTCCCCCTCTCCCTCTCTCTCCCCCCTCTCCCTCTCCCTCCGCCCCCCCTTTCACCCTCTTCCCTCACTCTCTCTCCCCCCTCTCCCTCTCTCTCCCCCCTCTCCCTCTCTCTCCGCCCCCCCTCTTTCACCCTCTCCCCTCACTCTCTCTCCCCCTCTCTCTCCGCCCCCCCTCTTTCACCTTCTCCCCTCAATCTCTCTCCCCCTCTCCCTCTCTCTTCACCCCCCCCCCTCTCTCTCTCTCTCTGTCTCTCTCTTTTGCTCTGTGTTTGGGTCCCTGTAGCCCATGCTGCTTTTTACATTTGGATCTCAGCCCCTGAAACAAAGGCCTGGTACCAGCAAGGTACGAAGACCAGAGACATCAGGCCACAACAGGGGGAGAGAGGAAAGAGAGGGACAGAGAGAGGGACAAAGAGAGAGAGAGAGAGAGAGAGAGAGAAAGAGGGGACTGAGAGAGAGAGAGAGAGAGAGAGGGAGTTTTTGGCAAGGCCGAACGTCGGTTATTCTTAGAGGAGGAGTGACTGAACGTCTGAAAAAGACCCTGAGCAGACTACCACTCGCCCTGCTATTATTCCCCTCCGGCTAATGTGAGACATAAAAACACACACCGCCATAAGGCAGAGGCAGTGGAAAGGTAGACACCATAGAAGAGGAGGAAAAAAAAAAAGAAAAAAGAACGAGTGACATGGACACACAGTGGGGAGAGAGAGAGAGAGATGGTGGAAGAGAAAGAAAGGTTCACGAGAGTCGGATTCCAGTGTGGAAATAAAATGTGGGAATCAGAGGATTGTCTGTGTCATCTGTGGGCCTTGTCACTCGCCACCTAAACCTCTGTGGGTTTTTCAGACCACGCCGCCGAAAAATACACTCTACTTGGTCGAGAGATGAGTTCTAACTGTGTCTCTTGTCTGTTGTTTTATCAGTGTGAAGCAGAAACGCTCCAGTGACCGCACCGTAATGTTTTAACTTGCAATATATCTAGGTTGGGCTCCCAACTAATTGTTATTCAATTTCCAGAACATAAGGTTTGTTTTAATGACTGTGCTTTACATCGTTGGCCAGAGAGATTACCAGTGGACTAGAACAGATTGAGATTGGGAGGAAGAAATTCGGAAAAACTTGGAAAACTAAGTTAACGTTCACATCAAATGATTCCAAAACTGCCATGCTTGAAGTACTTACTCCTGTTTAGGCGGAACGACTGTGTGTGTTTCTGTGTGTATATGTGTGTGTGTGTGTGTGTGGTTGTGTATGTGTGTGTGTGGGTGTGTATGTGCGTCTCTGTGTAAAAACGACCGTGTGGGATCAACCTCCATGCTTAAGAAGTGATTAACTGGACCCCATTTTGTCATAAAAGTAATCTGTTTGCATAAAGACTTGGAGCGGCTCACTCAACAATATTACACCAAAGTCTAACTGCCCATAAAGTAACAGCTTGTCGGGAATTGCGTGTGAAAAAAAAGTTCATGTTACAGTAACCTTCATCTAACAACGCAAATGCACCGCACATAAGCTGTGAGACTAACTCCATCTGTAAAACGGCATCTCTTCCCTCCGACAACAGACTTTGCCTGAGCTTAAAAACAACAAACACAAGTTTTGGGAAGTCAAACCCTGCTCCTAGAGAACATGGGTAGACGGAGGAGGAGATGGAAGAAGAGATGGAGGAGGAGGAGAGAGTGGAAGAGGAGGAAGGGTACATGTGGGGTGAAGTGCTTAGCAATGAGGTAGAACGTTGCCGTTGGCCCCAGGGTCGACCCTTTGCCTCTCCTCGCCCTCCACCGCGAGTCCGATGATTCCCCTTGACTTCACCACGGCCGGCCCCTCTCCCCAACCCCGAACCAGTCCCCCCACCGCAGCATGCACTGTGATTTACTGTCTTGTAAACACATAGGAAGTAGCATTGAAAACGGTTTAACAAAGTCAATAAAAGCAGACATCGTTCCTGGTATTGGGGGTGCGTGGTGGAGGAGGGAGGGGGGCGTGTGTGCGTGTGCAGGTCGGTCCCTTCCACCTTCCCCCTCCATCCCTTCATGTCCACCTTCAGGCCTTTCTCTCGGCCCTTTCCCCCCATGTCCCTCTCCCCCCCACACCATCTCGCCGTCTTGGCCTTCTCTCGCACGCCCTCATCCATACTTGCTCTCCTGCTACCTCTTCTCTTTCTCTGTGTCTCTCTCTTGCTCCATCTTTTTCCTTCCTTGTGTTGGGCAGTAGACAGGGAGACGGACCGAGAGAGAGAGAGAGAGAGAGAGAGAGGGGAGACATTGAGAGAGAGAGAGACAAGAGAGAGCAATCGAGAGAGCAATAGAGAGAGAGGAGACATTGAGAGAGACCAATAGAGAGAGAGCAATAGAGAGAGAGCAATAGAGAGAGAGAAATAGAGAGAGAGAGAGACAGAGGCGATGGCTTTAGCAGACCTACCTGCAGGGCTGCTTAGCGAGCCGCTCTCTGTTTCATCTCAGCTCAGGAGAGAGTGGCCCCTGCCCCCCCCTCCTCACCCCCCTCCCCTCCTCACCCCGCTCTCCAACCCCCCCCCCTCCCCTCCCCTCCTCACCCCGCTCCCCGCTCTCCAACCCCCGGCCCTCAAACAGCTGTGTGGACCTGGGAGGGAGAGCACCATGAAAAAGGGGGAAAGAAGAAAGAGAGGAAATTCAATGGACCTGAGGGAATCCGCCTTTCGCTTTCTTTCCTTCTTTCTTTCTTTCTGTCTTTTTTTTCTTCCTTTTTCTTCCTCTCTTGCTGTTTGCTTGCTCTCTATGGTTTTTCCTTGATTTTAGTTTTGGTCCTCCTGTGTCTTTGCGTGTCTTTGTCTGCCCCCCCTCCCCTCTCTCTCTCTCTCTCTCTCTTCCTCTCTCCCCCTCTCTTTCTTAGAATGATCTTCGTACTTTTATCATATTCACTCTCATCTGTCTTAAAAGAAGCAATAGCTCCTTTTAGAGAAAAGCTTACCTGGACCCCCCCCCCCCGCCTTGCGCCCACTGCACCCTCTACGCCTTCGAGCTTCTGAAAGATGAGAAAGAGGACCAAGAGTCTTGGAGCCGAACGTCATGTCCCCGAAGCATCATCATCATTACCATCAGTCCTCTCCCCTCCCCTCCGCTCTCTCCTCTTCTCCTCTCCTCAGCCCCTCCCCTCTCCTTTCTCCTCTCCTTTCTCCTCTCCCCTCCCGTATCCTTCCTCCTTTCCCCCTCTCATTCTCCTTTCCAGTCCTCTTCTCTCCTCTTCTCTGCACCCCTCTTCTTTCCTCTCCAGCCCTCTCCTCTTTTCTCCTCTCCTCCTCTCCAGCCCTCTCCTTTCCTCTCCTCTCCTCCGCGATGAGATCACCCTCACAATCCTCCAAGAGGTGGGACACGGTGAACAAAAAGAAACATCCACAACTGGTGAGAATCCCACTTGCGTGGACTCTGTAACAGCTTCATCATCCTCTCGTACTTATTGTACACACTGGCTCCAGTCCACCCAGACTGAAGTGTGTGTGTGTGTGCAGCCCCGAGTGTGTTTGCAAGCACCTGTGTGCGAGAGCTTTACGTTTGTGTCGGGAGATTGCGTTGCGATCACTAGGGTATATCATGTTTGTGAGGACTTGTGTGTGTTTGTACTCACCTGTGTGTGTGTGTGTGTGGGCTCTGTTTGTGTTGGAGAGCCTGTAGCTATCACAAGGGTATATCCCTAACTCGGTTGCTGCTCGCTACGTAGCCTGATCAGGAAAAAAAGCCTTCAGAGGTGAGGCTAAATCCTTCCTCCTGGGTCCTGTCCTTTACACACAAGCTGAACCAGATACCCCCACAGGTTACCCACGTGTGGGCAGGATGTGGATGTATAACTCAATTAGTGTCTCCTGCATCCCCGCCCCCCCCCCCCCCCCCATTGCAAGACGGGAGGCACAGGAGAAAAGAAACGTCTAGAAGAGGTTGTCGGGGACACTTCACAAAGCCGCTTCTACGTCCCGCGTGCGGTTCAGAGCGCAGCCTGGCCGCCGTGACGTCATCGTCGCCGGCCAAGAGGGAAAGTGTCAGCAGGAAGATGTTGCCGACCACCAGCATGTGTTTGGTTAGCTGTTTGTGAACGCTACCTTCAGAGGCTTCAGCGAGACCCGAAGAGAAGTACGTCCGCTGTCCAGTATCCGATGTGGCGCTCCCTTGGTGATCTGAAGAGCATGTTTTCCCTCCGCTTTCAAACTCCCCACCCATCGTGGCGCAAAACAACGTCAACACACAAGCTATAAATAATCATATCGCAAGTTTTCCGTTTCTTTATTGTCCAGTGTTTTAAGACCCCACTTAACGATTGGACTTTAATAGTATCATAACGGTTATGGATTACTGGCAAAGTACTGCAACAGACCAGCTCCCTCTCCCGCCCTAACTCTCTCTCTCTCTCTCTCCTCTCTCTCTCTCTCTCTCTCTCTCTCTCTCTCTCTCCTCTCTCTCTGGGTTTTACCCTATCTCTCGTTCTGTCTTTCTGGACTTTGTTGACAACGTAAAAAAAAAACAACGATCTGAGACCCTCCAACCACCCTCCGCCCCCCCACCCATCAGTCACTGTTGACCCCCCCCTTGACAGACCGCAAGACATGGAGAGAAGACTGGGAGAGGGTGGTGGGGAAAGAGAAAGTGCGAGAGGGAGAAAGACACAAGGCGAAGTCGAGTCCAAAACACTAGCTAACGGAGAAAAAGAACGCGAGAGAGAAAGGGGGAGAGAAAGAGAGATGGAGAGAGAGAACCAAGTGATAAAGCAGAGAGAGGGAGCCCTTCCTGGAGCAGGAATTCGTATAAGAGCCATGACTGCTCAGAGAGAGAGAGAGAGAACCGAGAGAGAGGGGAGAGGAGCCAGCCAGTGGGCCCAGTGTTGAGTGCTGTTGTGTTTGTTTAGTCCTGTTCAAAGGCTAGCTTAATTATTTTACCATGCTGTGCCGAGCTGGGCCAGAGCTGAGCCTGACTGACTGACTTGCTGACTGGCTGCAGTCATCGGGGACTCTCACAATCTCCTTAACCAGACACAGACATAATCTGGTATCTCCACTGGCTGGCTGGCTGGCTAGTTGACCGGCTGGCTGGCTGGTTGACCGGCTGGCTGACTTACTAGCTGGCTAGTTGACCGGCTGGCTGGCTAGTTGACCGGCTGGCTGGTTGACCGGCTGGCTGACTGACTAGCTGGCTGGTTGACCGGCTGGCTGGCTGACTGGCTGGTAGCATCACCATGACACAGACTTCTCACATCGTCCCCCCTCAGAAATAATACCGCGTTTGACAAGCAGCCTAGCGTAGGAACAAGGGCCTTTTGGGACACCTTGGGGTGTTTTCGACACCTTAAAAGGTGTGTGGGGGGGGGGGGGCCGGAACCCGACTTCTCCACGGCTTCTTTGTTTTCGATCTGTGAGGAGTCTTGTCGAGCCAAGATGGCGGCACGTTCTCCGTGAGCCTCCTCCAGCTCCTCAGGTCTCACGCCGTCGTCCTGGCCCGTCGACAGCTTCCGACACGCCTCCTTTGCCCCATGCGCATAGCGCTCCGCCAAACGTGTCATTTCATGTGAATGTGTTGTATATGGAATGGACGCGTTGACAGACAACCAGCACGTTCGGGACTATTTATCCCGAGTGGATCGACAAGCCAAGATACCATGATCACCAAAACATGCCCGCAATGAGAAAATGTTAGTGTAGCTGTTAGTGCCGTGTGTTTCCTCAGCGGTGAGATGATGCCAGATGGAACGTTTAGGCTGTTTCAACAAAGGTCACTCAAGGTCAGGTCCCGCACACAGTTTCGTCCGACTGTTCGTCCTAATTTGCTTGCGCCGCGTACTGTTCCTGTGAAGCACCCTCTGTTTGTCAAGCGGAAAAAATCCCCAAATCGTCTGCAATCATAGACTTCATCGTAAGTGTCTCGGACCTGTGTGTGTGTCTCTGTGTGTGTGTGTGTGTGTGTGTCAGTGTGTGTGTGTAATTGATCCTTCGGGGGTCAAAGCTGGCATCCCAAGACTTCCACCTATCCCACACAGCACCAGTCTCATGGCTGCAGTAAAAGTCACCGTAAAACCCAGTCACTGCATCATGGAAACAGGACTCCTGTCTGCCTGTCTGTCTGTAGATCTGTCTGTCTGTCTGCCTGCCTGTCTATCACTCTCTCTCCCCTGTGTTTCTCTCTTTATGCCTCTGTCTCTGTCGCTCTGTCTCGCTCTCGCTCGCTCAGAAGCCCACAACCTGGGGAACCTATCAGGGTCTGTGATCAGGGGAGCAGTCGCCGGGCCCGCCGCCTCGCCGGAACGGCCCTGCTTCACCCCCCCACCCCCAACCCCATCACCTCCCTTCCCACATGGCCGACTCCAGCCTGGGTGGGGACCCGGGGGCAGGTATGGAGTTCAGGGACCACCAAGCCTCTTTTGAACCCCACGTCCCTCCTCTAGAATGTCCCCCCCCCCCCCCCCCCAAAGCTTCCAGGCTTGTTATAATGTGGAGTGGCTGTCGACAGGGAGATGGTTCCCTCAGCCGGCTCTGTTCATTGTTGTGGGGCCGAAATGATGTTTTTGAACGCCGCACAAACGTTTGAACTTGATGTCAGTTGCTAACGTCTGTCTTCACTCACCATGCGACTTCATACGACTGACGTTGGGTTGATCCGTAGCTGGGCAGTGTACCTCACCTTCAGGCTGCTTCGCGTCTGGCTCGACCCTTTGGTTTTGACATCTTCTCCAACAGGGGTCAGCACTTATCGGGGTGTTCGTTACCAGGATCCAGTTCATCCTCCGTCTCCATAAACACCCTGCCGCTCCTCTTTTAGCCACGCTCGCGTCCCGCTCCTTCTCCCTCTCTCCCCGCGGGGCCAGGAATGCTTTTAACCGTTTGCGCTGTCGGACACATCGGAACACGAGGCCGTGGAGATTGGCGCATTCCAGGGGGGGGGGGGGGGGGGTGGGGGTGGTGGAGGAGGGAAGGGGGTTACATTTGCGTTGTTCTTCACACGTCAATCGGCGGCGCTATCTCCTCGTCACCAAATCCCCTCGCCACCCCCGACCTGGTTTTGGGCAAAACCCAGACGTCCCCCCCCCCTCCCGGTTTGGGGGGGGGGGGGGTGCTGGAGTTGTCGATGTGTTAATCACCTAAGAATGCTCGCTGCGTCCCCTCCGCAGGGGGGCACCCGGTGAAGGCTCCTCTCCTCCAGACTTCAGGAGAATCCCCCCCCCCCGTCCCCCCTTCCCTCCTCCTCAGCTTCCACCATCTGGGTTACGGGTCACCACTGTCCTCCGTCCCCCCTGTTGAAGACATGAGGAGTAGCAGGTCTTCTCCCCCCCTCCCCACCTCGTCCCTTCGGGCTTACAACCGGAGGAGGAGAGAGAGCCGCTCTGAAGGCCTTTCGAAGCCTGATCTTGTGGTCGCGTAATGAACTGGGCGAGTTAGTTGAGAGATCCGGGCGTCACCTTTCCGTTTTTTTTTTCACCGTTGCTTCAGTTATTTTTTGGTCCAGTGGCCACAAATGACTGTCAGCGCTGCACGCCAATACTGTGACCTTTTGGAATATTCCAGCTCGTCTTACGGTCTATCGCTCAGGTACAGTGTACAGGCCTCAGTGTACAGGTCACCATCAGCTCCTACAGTGCATCCCCATGCAGCTCTGATGTGTCTGATTGGAGTGTGGATAATAAGGTCTACTCAGGACCGGCCAATGGGGACAGGAAACAGAGAAGGGGACTATACATACCATACCCCCCCCCTCCCTCCACCCGTACTTTTACTCTCTTACCTTCTCTATTTCTCCCGCTCACTCTTTAATCTCTATCTCTGTCATTGTCTCCCCCCCCTGTCGCTCTCTCCTTTACTCTGCCTCTATCTCTCGCTTCCTCTTTCCTCCCTCCCTCCGCCTTTCTCTCTCTTTTCTCGCTCCCCCTTCCTTTTACAGTCGGAGGGCCAACCGTCGGGGGGGGGGTGAAATTCCGCGTTATGTTATCAGTGCGTTGAAAGCACCTGACTGGTATGTGACAGAGTGACAGAGGCAGTCAGCGACAGTTCTCCTTTAGAGGTGGGTGGGGGGCGGGGGGGGGGCATTCTGGGTGAGGGGGACAGGGCGTGTGGTGGGGGGCTACAGGGGTTGATCCATTTGATACCGGCCCCACTGGACACTTGACAGGAGCTGTCAGTGGGGTGGAGGGGGCAGCGGGGGGGGGGGGGGGGGGTGAGAGGGAGGGAAGAGAGGGGCACTTATCGATCAAACACCCGCCCTATCTGCCGCACTGTCCGTCAAAGTCCTGGGGGGTCGTGTTTGGACAGGGGCGGGGACCAGAGCGTGGAGTGTGTGTGTGTTGACGCCCCGCAGTGTGTGTGTGTGTGTGTGTGTGTGTGAAATCAAAACATGGCGCCCTGGTATCATGTTACGGAGGGGTGAAGAGGGGCGTAGGGGGGGTCGAGGGTGAGGACCAGGGGCAGGGGTGAGGACAAAGGGGGAACGTTCTTCGCCCCCCACACAAGAAAAAAAAATAAAAACGGGCTGGCTGGAGGGCCTGTCCACGTTCTTTCGTTTTTTTGTCTCCATGACCATCCCAGACACTCTCCACCCTGAATTAGCAAGCAAAATCTGACCCCGTAAAAGACATGACAACCCCCCCCCCCCCCCCCCCACAGCTCCCTCCCTCCCCCTAAGCAGTGTATCATGTGCATGAGTGTGTGGCGGGTGCAGTGTTTGCGTCAATACCTCAATCGTCTGGTCTTTGTGTGAGCGGGATCGACAAATGCAAACAAACAACAGTTGAATCCGCCGCAGACAAAACAATGTCACACCCGCAGCGATACTGTTCTCAGCCCCACAACAAACACGTCCAAAATACACGTTTGTTTCATCGCGTTTTCTCCCGAAACTCAGAAGGGATCCATGCAGTAGTTCCACAGTAAAAGGAAAAAGAGAAATTGGGAGAGATGTCAGAGAAAAGGGCAACATCCAGTAATTCAGCGGTTAGTCTTGGCAAGCTTGGGCCAGAACATATGGTTAACTTAGCCGCTGGTCGTAATCGCACCATGCTAGCCGGTGTTTTTGGTGTAGAAGCAGTGTTTGGCTGATGCAGCATTGTGAGAGGACAGCCTGTGGGGAGGAGGACGCTGAGAAACTCCTGGGACGGTAATGTAACCTAGCAATTTAGTAGGTTCAGTTCAATCCAAAGCAATCAAATTTGATGCGGCAACCTCTAGATCCACATTCTGCTATGTGGCAGGTGAAGTTATCGAAAATATATCTTAGATATACCGGTTTAAGTTGAGCGTCGAAGACATGCCTTGTTGATATTTTAGCCATTCATAGATATTTACATTTTACACTTACATGTTATTTATTTAGCGGACGCTTTCATCCAAAAGATGTTCAAACATTGACTTAGCCCACAGCAGAAAATCGAGGATTGGAAGGGCAAAGTTCGACAATATCTCGGTGTTCAGAGTGAAGGAAAAGTCTGTATTCACCAGCCACAGCACAAAGAAAGAACATTTGAAAGGTTTTTGTTTGCATAAAAACAGGCAGGCTGAGCTTTTTGACAGGGCAAGACAACACTGCCATGTTTGGTTTGCTAGCTCCCCCTGCTGGTGCTCTCTGCTCTCTACAGGAGAGGGGGTTCCATGCAGCATCTTACACTCTCTCTCTCTCTCTCTCTCTCTCTCTCTCTCTCTCTCTCTCTCTCTCTCTCTCTCTCTCTCTCTCTCTCTCTCACACACACACACACACGCACAAGCACTTACACACACTCACACAATCCCCCCCCCCCCCCACCATTGTGATTTGATCTATAAATACCTTCTCATCAGCGCATGGCTGTGTGTGTGTGTGTGTGTTTGGGTGTGTGTGTGGTCTCGACCCCGGCCTTCTCTCCGTCCAGAGAAGCAGTGATGGATAGAAGCAGGCTCCTGCACTGCCCTTGCACTTGAGCCCTGGCAGCATAAATGATGACAGGTCAGTAGCAGCCGGAACGCAGGGAGAGAGAGAGAGAGGGAGAGAGAGAGAGAGAGAGAGAGAGAGAGAGAGAGAGAGAGAGAGAGAGAGAGAGAGAGAGAGAGCTGTGAGCGCACCAGCTTGTCCGGCATTGGGCGCACATACACACACACACGCACATACACACACACACACACGCACACTTTACAATGCTTTACACAATGTCTTTATCCATTTCTGTCTCCTGTTAACTTTCTTGGCTTTTTTCCTCTCTTTCTGCTTTGTCATTTCATCCGTCCATTTTGTCACCCTCCTCCTCCTCCACTCCTTCCTATCTCTTGCTATCTGTATCTCCCCTCTCTCTCCCCCTCCCCCCTTTCTCTCTCTCTCTCTCTCACTCTCTCTCTCTCTCTCTCTCTCTCTCTCCCTCTCTCTCTCTCTCTCTCTCTCTCTCTCTCTCTCTCTCTCTCTCTCTCGCTCTCTCTCTCTCTCTCTCTCTCTCTCTCTCTCTCTGTCTCTGTCTGTCTCTGTCTCTGTCTCTCTCTCTCTCTCTCTCTCTCTCTCTCTCTCTCTCTCTCTCTCTCTCTCTCTTCTGTCTCTCTGTCCAGCATAGTCATCAGCGTTATGAACTGGTCTACGGCGCGGGGAGCGAGGGGAGACAGCGCCGGAGCAGACGGGTCGACGGCGAGGGCCCAGACTCTAACCTTTGACGGCAGCTTTAATTTCATGCCTAATTTCTCCTGGCTCCGAGAGGATCGATGGTGGCGCGTCCCCGCGCTCCCCCTGCCCCCCCCCCCTGCCCCCGCCCCCGCCCCCCCTGCCCCGTCCCCCCCGCCCCTGCTGCAGGAAGGGAGGACTGGGAGTAACGAGGCCTCTCACGAAGTCTGTCTGGGGGTGATGCTCATGACAGAGACCCACTGTGTGTATGGAGTGAACACCTTGGTAGTCGTAAACACGAATAACTCACAGGAGGAAGGCTCGACGCGGCTCCTGCCCACACCTTGCATCTGTATCAACCCCCAGTCAGTTCTGAGGGGCTAGGCTCAGAAATGAGAGCAAGAATCAAACCATACACTGACACACACTGAGACACACTGACACACAAACGCTCGCCACTGCAGTGCTCAGATACACCCAATCTTATATCTTATATCTTATATAGATCTTAGGCTGGCGCACACAAACACACACACACACTCACACACACCATCATCTCTCTGCCCCAGGGAATCATTGAACTCCAGCCCCGCCATAATGACTTGGTCCAGGTATTGATCCCACAGTGATCCATGTACTGTAATTCTTCTATCATCACCGCCAGAGTGTCCCTGACTGCTTGCTCAGAGTCATGTCCCTGCCCTTTATCCCCGTGACAGCTTAACGACGACGGGGGCCTCCACCCTGCCATTTACTCCCCCCCCCCCTGTCCCCCTTCCCCTCCCACCCACCCCCATGCTTCTGTCTCCCCCCCCCCCCCCCCCCCCGAGGTGGTTTGAATTCGGCCTCGTTCCCTCAAACTACTATGGGGGTGGACAGTGGACGGCTTGGACCCTGGGCGTAGCTCCAGGACCACAGCCTTCACCTGGGTTGTTCTGACAGGGGTGGGGAGCGTCTGAGACGAGCGGGGGTGGATGTTTGGGGATGCTGGGCGGGTGGGGAGGTATCTCTCTCTGGTTTGGAACACCACCTGCCCCCCGTCCCCCTCTCCCCTCTCCTCTCTCTCTCCGCTTGGGGCTCCGAGGAGGAGACTCAGCGCTCCTCTTTAGGCGCCCGTTCCATTTCTCCTCTGAGCCGGAGCCATATTTCATTGTCGTTTCACCTTCCTTCCCCCCTTCCCTCGCTCCTTCTCACCCTCCTCCTCTCCCGGGCGAGGGTGGCTTGATATATAATAGTGGGAGATATATGGCCTGGACCTGTGTTGTTGTTGGACTTTGAGGAGTGCCAGTTCTTTTTTTATAGAATACTGTCAGAGTGATAAAAAAGCGCCCCCCTGGGGGGTTGGTGCTCCTGTTTGCCCCCCTCTTACCCACAATGCACTCTGCTCATATCCTTCCTGGATCTTCTTAGTACTCGATGCATCTGGGGTCCTCAGACAGGTCAGGCTGTGTGTGTGTGTGTGTACACTCAGGCTCATCCATACTTGTGGTGTCCAGCCCCAGGCTCTCTCTCTCTCTCTCTCTCTCTCTCTCTCTCTCTCTCTCTCTCTCTCTCTCTCTCTCCTTCCTTCCTTCCTTCCTTCCTTCCTTCCTTCCTTCCTTCCCTCCCTCTCTCTCTCTCTCTCTCTCTCTCTCTCTCTCTCTCTCCCTCTCTCTTTCTCCCCTCTATCTCTCTCTCTCTCTCTCCCTCCCTCTCTTTGTCACTGTCTCAGTGACAGGTGTGTTTTAAAGACGTGATTTAGGCCGGGGCCTCTGTCTTCCATCCTGGCTGCTCTGGGGGGTGGGGGGGGGGGGTGTCTCGGCCCAGCGCTAACGCACCTGCTTCACCTTATTAAGACCTTGATGAGTCGGTGAGGCGTCGCAGGCCTCCGAAACGTCAACAGTAGGTCGCAATCTGCTGTCACTCTCTGCCTGAGAAACCCTCTCCGTGTGTTGGCACTCTCGGTGTGTGTCAGTCGGCTTGTGTGTGTGTGTGAGCCGGATGACTGCATACGGAAGGATATGTTACTGTTCCCTCCCATCTGTGTGCCTGTTTGCATCTCTTCCAGGGAGAGAGAGCTAGGGAGAGAGAGAGAGAGAGAGTGAGAGAGAGAGAGAGAGTGAGAGCTGTGTTCATCATCGTAAAGGCAGTTCAGCTTAACTGGGCTCCATCTACTAATGCTGAAAAACACTGTAGCCCTGAGCTGGGAAAAAAAAGAGGTAGAGGGAGAGAGAGAAAAGAGAGAGGGGGGGTAGGGAAGGAGGGAGAGAAAGAGAGAGGGGTCATTGGCTCATACAATTATGGACGCTGGAGCTGTGATCTTTTCTCTTCATTTCTCTGTCTCTTTAGCATCTCTCCATCCTCCTCTCCTCCCACTGCACCATCTCCTGCTCTTCCACTTTGCCTTTTCACTCACTCCTTGAGCCCCCCCCTCCCCTTCCCTCCATCGCCTCTCTTTCAGCTTCCCTCCCTCCATTCCTCTCTCTTCTCGCGCTTCTTCTCTCTCCCCCCAGCTCTCTCTCTCTCCCCGCCCCTGCGCCCCTCTGCTCTCTCTCCTCCTATCCTCGCTCCTCCTCTCCCCCACTCTCTCTCCCATCCTTTCCCCCAGCCTCCCTCCCTCCCTCACCTCCCTCCCCTCCGCCTGCCTTAATTGGAAGCCAGCAAAGAGCGGTTGAAATCGCATTAGCGTCGGCCTCGGCCCCAGCCCCATCCCGAGCCCGGTCATCCATCTTCTTTTTTATTACGCCGCACCGGGGCCCCGCCCGCCTGCCTGGGCCCCCGACGTTCCATTTGTCACCGGCCTCGTTCGCTGATAACAGGCATTTGTCATCGCCTTCCCTTTCCCCGTTAATGTTATCACCCCCCCCCCCCCACCCCTCAACCACCACCACCCTGACAAGCCCTGGCGCTCCGTACGTGTGTGTGAGCGTCTGTGTGTGTGTGTGTGTTGGGGGGACGCCAGCGACAAAGCACATCCGTCAACTGGGATATTTCCTGGGCCAAGGGGACTTGCCGTCACCGCAATAAGCCACATTAAAGCACTTATGAAGGGTGGCGACGAGGGTACGAGTGTGTGTGTGCGCGTGTGTGTGTGTGTACGTGCGTGTGTGTGTACATGTGCGTTTCTGTGTGTGTGTTAATGGTAGGTTGGTGGTCATGTGTGTGTGTTGGTGTGTATGTGTGTGTGGGGGAGCCAAAAGGGAGGGAGAGAGAGGAGGTAATTTGTTGCAATTAATTACGCTGTGAGTGTGGCTTTGTTGTGTGGGAGAGCATTATATCTGCCGTATTCTTGCCTTTGCAAGCCTGTGATGCTATTTGTTTGATTTATGGTCTGTGCATGCCTGAGTGTGTGTGTGTGTGTGTGTGATATTATCCACATGATATACTCTAAACTCACTGTCTAGAAGCCCTATGGATGAGAATCACGTCGTAACGTTAGATTAATTTGCCTCCGGCATCGAAAAAACGATGAATTCATCACATGCAAATCAAACTACATTTGCACACGTATATAAACGCATACATCTAACCTTGCTGATCTGTAGCTGCCACCCCCAGTTGACGTGGCAGTGCTGAGCGCCCTCTTCATTTGAAATGACACGGGACAAAATACTGTGACATTGAGATTTGCATCCAAACAGGGAACAAAAGCCAAAGTGATTTGCTCTGCCATCTTTCTTTCGCCCTCCCTCTCTCTCCCTCTCTCCTGTAATATGGTGAGAGATAGGCGCTTGACAACGTTTATCAATTCTGGCCCTGTCGGGGGTTCCAAGGCCCTTCTGCAGGGCGGGCACAGATGGAACAGGCTGCCTAAGGGGTGTGTGTGGATGTGTGTGTGTGTGTGTGGATGTGTGTGTGTGTGTGTGTGACACCGTTTACATCCCTATCATCTGCTATAAGTTCACCAGTGATGCAATCCTGTAACACGCTCCCTTTCCCCACGATGATCATCTTCACGGCCGATAGGAAACATATCGCGGAATCTCCGAAGGATCCGGAATCGTCCTCACGTCTGTTTTGCTGCATAATCCCCCTCTATGTGCAGTGTTTGATTGGCTAATCCTCAAAAGGTCTTTGTAGGGGGGTATATGGATTCTCCTGTGATTGATTTTTGGATGTTGGACACTTGCACACGTCTGAAGGGGGTTGGAGGAGCGTTCATGTGGGAGAGAGAGCGAGAGGGATGGAGGATGTGATTGGACCAGACAGGCTATCATGTTAGATCAACAGTTCAGGTCTCAGTTAGCTTTGACCTTGCCCGAATGACGAGATAACAAATTGAAATGTGTTCACGCATATTTATTCTGGCACTTTACATACATTTTTCAACTTCCAACAACCTTTGATTTGATGTGTATCTTCTTTGTTTAAATATCTTTCAAACATACTTCAAATAAATCTGAACACAACCATACAGCTACTTGGATCCATAGAGCGTGTAAATATGTCAAACGAAGGTGATATAGTGTTTGAAATCAATATGGTTTCAGACCTCAATCAATCTGGTATTTAAAAGGGTTTCAAATACTATTTGACCCAGTTCTGGCATGAAGTATATCCTTTGACACCCTGAAATGTGGATATTGTTTCGACAGGTAAATTGTCCCATCTTGAGAGATAAAATGACTACTACAGTAGCCATGGTAACAAGCTCTCATGTCAAGAGAGAGGCACAAACATTGTACTCAAAAGGCACGTTACATATTTTAGAGCAACTTCATGTTGTGTTACAAAATACACAACTAAGCCCAAGTCGTTGCTTGCTCCATGAGAGGTAAACACAACAGTAGCTTTACTGTTCATGTGATGACACGCCACCTCGGATGTCACTTCCCGTTAAGACCAGTCTCCAGGAAGTAAACGTCACGTGAGATATCAGATGGAAAGACTTTGTTGTATGAATAAATAAATACATAATACTGTACAATGTAGTGAAGGTATCAAGCATGACTGTGTTGAAAACGTCACGCATGTATCGTGACGTGTTCACAAAAACAAAAAGGGCACAAACGGTCACAAGCGGTTAGCGACAGAGTAAAACAACTGCAGAAAGAAGAAGCAGCGTTGAAAGGCAGTACTGACACTCTCCTTTGCTCAGCCTGTGTCCAAACGATTATCATATTACCGATGAGCGATCTCAAACAGGGTTAATAAGCTTTCATAAACACACACGCACACAGTCCCATACACACACACACACACACACAACACAACACAACTCACAGGCAGTGTAAACGTCAGTGAGACTGTACAGACCAGCACACGGACGTACTGTGCAATATGACCATACAGTGTCGTGGATTATGAACCTTGTGAACCTTTTATCCATTTTTCATCTGTAAAATGTCATTAGCAGTAACCTTTTGACGGTAAACCTTCTAGAACTGGTTTCCTGGAAACAGAAGACAGTCTGAGCTGGGGAAAAGAAACTAAAACATATTTCAAGATCTGCTACTGATACGTTTTTTCTTCCTTTACCCTCCTCAAGGACATTACTACATCTGCGTCCGAGAACAAATCACAACGGACATAACCTAGGTAAGTAAAAGTGTATTTCTGGTGGGCACCAATTCCACCATGTCGCTTTACCTAGTCGTTCACATCGTTCACATCAGCGCACTGAAAAGTAGGAGAGACGAGGGCGGGACCTCCCTACCCGTATCCTACTGTTGATACATCCCATTCTTTCCTCTACCGCCATCCCTCTAGCTCTCCCTCTACTCTTCCCGCCGTCCTCAACACCGACCGCCCGACCCCTCGTCCTCCCTCCATCCCTCTCTCCACTCCTCCGCTCAGACCGCTCAGATCACTCTGTCCTCGTTCTCCAGGGCCCCGTAGCCGTTCATCTTGTTGAGCTTGAGGCGGTCCCCGTGGTCCAGGTCGGTCGTCTCGTCCCGCCCCACGCCGTTCCTGGGGGCGAACATCTGACTGATCTCCACAAAGGTCTTGTTCTTGGTCTCGGGGATGATCAGGTAAACGTAGGCTGCCACCATCAGGCAGATACCACAGAACACCAGGTAGCAGTAGGACCCTGCAGACATCTGGGGCGAGGAGAGGGGGGGGGACAAAAGTGGAAACGGATTGTGTGATCATCGGTGGAAGAGTCGGGCCGCGGCTCGGGAGTTTTGGGAGTGAAGTTATAAGGGGGACGTTTTTTGTGGAGAATCAGGCCAAGATCCTGATGTTATGGTAGAGAGAGAGAGAGACAGAGAGAGAGAGAGAGACCTGGAGGAAGGGGAACACGAAGCCCACGGTGAAGTTGGACAGCCAGTTGAGCAGTCCTGCCACGGTGTAGGCGGCCGGTCTGTGAGACTGTGTGAACAGCTCTGCTGTCATCAGGAAGGGAACGCCGGCTGGACACAGGGAGGAGGACCACACACACACACACGGTCACTACACACACGGTCACTACACACACACGGTCACTACACACACATACACACACACATGGTCACTACACACACATACACACACACATGGTCACTACACACACACACGGTCAGTACACGCAAGTTCGAGCAAGACAAGCAGACACACAACAAGCATGTAAATTCCCTCTCCCTCTCTCCCTCCCTCTCTCCCTCTCTCCCTCTCTCCCTCTCTCCCTCTCTCCCTCTCTCCCTCTCTCCCTCTCTCTCTCTCTCTCTCTCTCTCTCTCTCTCTCTCTCTCTCTCTCTCTCTCTCTCTCTCTCTCTCTCTCTCTCTCTCTCTCTCTCTCTCTCTCTCTCTCTCTCTCTCTCTCTCTCTCTCTCTCTCTCTCTCTCTCTCTCTCTCTCTCTCTCTCTCTAAAAATTAAAACCTCAACCCTAAAACTATCGAGCCTAATTGATTTAGGAAATGAAGTCAAGCGAGTACAGGCTTCTATTTTGTTTGATATGATTAACCTAAGCGGATAATGCAAATTGATTGCGATACAATTCAAATACTCCCAAATAAGACTATTGGTCAGGACACATTCTCTGGCTGAAAGAATCGATCCATTCACGTTATCAATGTAGTCCATGTGGGTTTCAGAATCATTGTCGAACCAAACATTTAAGGTTTGAGCCAAAATAGACTCATCACATGCCACTGTTTATGCAGTCACATGAAGGTAGTAGAAAGTTTTAAACGCTGCAAAAGCCACAGATATAGAAACCCGCTGGACTGTTTGTTTTGTTTGTACCACTAGTTCCAATACATTCAGTAAAATTTATGGGCATTTTCATTGGCTCACACATTTAAATGAACATAATAAGCGTCTAATTATGAGCATGCCTTGCCAACACTTCATTATTTGCGCATGCATGATAACTGCGCGCGCAGGAAGTTTTTATATTGTCGGGACCAATAACTTGCAATTTGTCAAGACCTATACTAGCCTGTGCATGAGGCAGAGTGTTGTTGATGCGAGGGCTTTTGTCTAAGAGAGCCGTATTCATCATCACCATCTTATGAAGAATGAGCCATTAACGAAGCTAATTGCGGCAACCTAGATCCGCGTCTGAGTTTCGACGTATGGATTTTCGCCGGGTTGACGAATGACATTATGTAAACCGCGCATACGGCTATTCATCATTCTTACTGCCGCTCAACACGGTGCCTGACGTTGTAAACTAACTATTGCTTTTAATTTAGTTCACTCACTCCACAGACAACCGCAAATAAGCGCGCGTGAGAATGGATGTTCTCGTATCCTGTGGTGGTAGTTATATCCTAATTTCCAGGACTAATGAAAGACAATGTTTCTTCTGTGTAGAAACGTCAAAAAGAGTTACACACGGCACTGTTATTCTCTACCACTAGAGAGCAGTGTTTCCTTGTGTGAGGATTATGACGTGAACCGGCTCAATTGGGTTAGTGTGGAATAGGTGAACATTTGTCACTGCACTGTTTTGAAGTGCTTGTCAAAGGAAAGTTAGTCAAACCTTGTCAACACAAAGTACAGGGGGGAAAAAGAGTACATTTGGAACATTTACTACCTGGCCCAATACAGAACCCAGCGATGATTCCCACCACACAGCCAACACTGACATAACGCATGAACTCCACTTGGGCCTGTGAAAGGACACACACACGCACACACACCCAACACACACACACACACAACATTATCATCACGGCCTTGTGTTGTCTATGTATAGTGTCACGAGCAAGAGTCCCGATGTGTACAACAGAACCCTCAACACTACCTGTAACAGTAGAGAGACGGTGATCCCAGCACAGCAGATGGACATGAAGCTGAACCCACCAATCATCAGGGGTCTCCTGCCCACTCTCTCGATGGTGAAACACTAGGGGAGGGGCACGAGACCAACTTCAGCACGCGTTGCGTCCATTGAATCGTGAATATACATTATGCATATACGTAAATGTACACGGTGAGTCAATACTCAACAATTCTCTGAACATATGCGGTGCGTATGATCATTGATCCGATTCTGAGTTCGAGTTGTGTACAGAGCTCAGACATTTACATGTCATCAATGTCAGACTGCTGGAATCAATTGCACTTCAAGTGTCGGAAAGAAAATAGTGACGTACCCTGTCAACTCTGACCCCTGAATGTCTGAGATGTCCTGCTGTCCTTCTCTCACACACACGTGTGAGTGTGTGTGTCACACACACTGCTGTGTGTGAGCAGGGTAAGACTCGTTTCCAACTCACCCCGACCAGTCCAGAGAGAACTTCTATGGCTCCGGTTCCAACTGTTGTATACTGGATCTGAGGTCTTGGGATCCCCGCGTTCTCAAAGATGGCGTTGGTATAGAACCAGATCTGCGGTAGGGAAATGTAGTTCTTTAAGGACACCGGGAGGGCCACAGGGCTTGAAGGCTGAAGTGGCCACGGTGAGCTGTGCTCAGGGTAACCAAGTGGAGATGCATAATGCTGTCAATTTCCAGACCAATTCATCACCAAAGGTCATTTAGAACATGTGCACTGATGATCAACAGCGATTCATCATAATCATGATCATTATCGTCCAAAACCACCGTCATCCACACGTCTGATGCATTTAATCAATGTAATGTTCCCACTTGACAACATTATAGTACTCCCTGAGAGATTCATTTGCATGTTTTCATCTATCTCGCTTCACTATGTTAACAATGTCTGCAGGAACAGGATTTGAATACATTTGAATCGGTTAATACGGATGTACTCCGACAGCCGCTCTTCTATCGCGGACACACAAGCTGAGTTCCCACCAGTAGAAGGCAGACCTGGAAACAGAGCTTCTCTGGTTGAAAGGGGGTAGAACACGAGAGGGGTTCTTCTCTCGTCAGGGCTGCCCGCTTCCGGTTGGTTCCACGCTTTGGAACAGCTGCAACAGTGCAAAGACTGCATCGAACGCTCAAGCTGGGAAATGGTGTCAACCAGCGTGTGAGCTACACGCGGTCTTACAACACCACTTGATGATGTACGGTGTGTGTGTGTGTGGGTGTGTGTGTATATGTGTGTGTGGGTGGGTGTGTATGTGGGTGTGTGGGAAAGGCAAGTGGTTCTCAACTCTGGTCCTCAGGGACCCCCTGTCCTACATGTTTTAGATGTTTCCCTGTTCCAACACACCTGATTCAAATGAATAGTCGTTACAAGGCTTCTGCTTAGCTAGATAACGACCCATTCGTTTGAATCAGGTGGGTAAGTAGGTAGGTACCTGAGGACCAGGGTTGAGAACCACTGATGTAGGGTGTCAATATAGACCGCCATAGATTAAAATGAAGTAAAATTGGGGGAGAACATGCTAGAACATGATGGGCGTGGTGTGTGTCTTTGTTTCTGTGTGTGTGTCCTGCTCAGTCACTCTTTCAGTGAGATTGTGATATATGGTGTGTGAGAGTGTGTGTGTGTGTGTGTGTGTGTGTGAAGGAGGGAGTGTGTGTGGAGGGGGCAGGTTTAGAGCACAGCTGTTAACATGTGGAGATGGATGCATACCAGGCCGCACACACACACACACATAAAGACCCACCGCGTCGATGCCAGACAGCTGCATGCCGATGTTGATGACCACGATGGTGATGACCTGCCAGCGAACGCTGCGGTCCTTCAACAGACCAATCACAGACACCGTCTGGATGGAGGACAGCGAGCGCTGCTCCTCCTGCATCTCCTCGATCTCTGCCTGGATGTTACACCTGGCACGGTACCACTTCAGAGCTGAGGGAGGGAGAGGGGGAGGGGGAGGGAGGGAGAGGGAGGGGGAGGGAGGGAAGGAGGGAGCAACAGAGAGGGAGTCGGAGAGGGGAGAGAGAAAGAAGGAGGGGAGAGGGGGAGGAAGAGGGAGGGAGGGAGGGAGGGGGAGGGAAGGAGGGAGCAAGAGAGAGGGAGTCGGAGAGGGGAGAGAGAAAGAGGGAGGGGAGAGCGAGAAAGCGAGAGAAAAGGGGAGACGGAAACAAAGAGAGATTATTATTTTAAGATTAATTCATCTTTATCACCACCATCATTGTCATCGTCATCATTCTCCACAATACCATCATTTCCAAAAGCTGCTATGATAATACAGATGCCAGCCCTCTCACTGGTTGTCTCAGATTATCTTTTATGAATGACTTTGAATCTGGAACAGAGACCTCTCATGCAACCCTAGCCCTCTAGTTCAGAGTTATCTAAAGCAATACGAGTCACCTGATCTACCAACCAATCAAAGTCAGAAGGGAAAGCTGCTATTATGGGTGTCTCACCTGTGACAGTGGCGTGGATGTTGTGTTTCTCCATGAGCAGATAGCGAGGGCTCTCAGGGAACCATGGCAACAGCATCAGCTGGACGGTAATAGGTACCACCAGTAAGGACAGGAGAAGAGGCCAATGTTCTTCCTGGGGGGAAGAACAAAGGTCAAAACAGCACAGGGTCAAAGGTCAAAACGGCACAGGGTCACAGTAAGGTCGGGGGGGTTTCACCAAGGCCGGCCTGTGTTTCACTCTTTTTTTTCTCTCCTATTTCGTAGATCCTCACAGAACTGGAAGAGCCTAAGAAGCAGATTGACTGAAGGAGCTCCATGTTGCTTTTGCCCAGCCCATCGTATGAGATCTACGCAAAGTCATGGCTGAGATGAAGTCTTCCAGTCTGCTTCTCACGGGCATTAGATTCAACACAGACTGGGAAGGAGAAAGGACTGCCAAGTGCTCCTAATGTTGGCTTTGTTTTGATGACATTACTCCATGAAGCTACCATCTGGAGACAGATTATTAGTGGATCTTAAAGCTCTTAATATGTTAAATTATCATTATAATTGATCATATATTAAATATGTATGATTATGGAATAGATCTGCCTGTCCACAACGCCACAACGGTATAAATGCAATCCATCCATCCATTAATCTGTCCATCCATCCATCCATTAATCTGTCCATCCATCCATCCATTAATCTGTCCATCCATTAATCTGTCCATCCATCCATCCATCAATCAATCAATCCATCCATCCATTAATCCGTCCATCCATTAATCCATCCATTATTCTGTCCATCCATCCATCCATTAATCTGTCCTTCAATCCAACCACCCACCCACCCAGGCACACCGCCCGTTCTCCGGCCCCACCTACCCTTCCCAGCACTTCATGCAGGCCCAGGACCTGAGCGACGAACACCCCGACGCAGATGAAGATGCTGGGCACGAGGCCCAGGAAGCCCCTCAGGTCCTTGGGGGCAATCTCCCCCAGGTACATGGGCACCACGCTCAGAGAGATGCCTACAGCCGGGTTCAGGACGCCGCAGAGGAGGGGCACGGGACACGAAGGGGAGGGGATAGGAGCAATAGCATCGCAAACGCGTTATCGTTGCAAAATGATCCTGACGGATTAAGGATAGAACTAGGGGAAAGGGTTGGGAATAAAAGATCTAGGGGCAAGTATTAGGACAAGAGCTCGGACTAGGTTTAGGGTCAGGATGGACTGTCCCATACCTGAGTGTATCCCTGTAATGAGGCGTCCGATGATGATCATCTCTGGGGAGCCACAGATCCTACTGAAGCCCATCAGAGCTGCAGCTAGGAACACCAGAATCGTGGACCGCACCAGAGTCCCTTTCCTGCGGACACACACACACACACCACTGTGTCAGAGCTCAATAACATACTCACTGTACACTTAATGTCCACACACACACACACACACAGTCTCTCGGTCTCCCGCACGGCGTACCTCCCGTATTTGGTGACCAGCATGCCCACCAGCAGGGAGCCCAGCATCCCCCCGATGGCGAACACAGACACGGTGAGGGAGTACATGAGGGTGAGGGTTTCCTCGTCCAGGGCCGTCCCGTTGCGAGAGATCCTGGTCTGGTTGTAGAAGTCCTTGATGTACTGAGACACAGGGAGAGGCAGACAGGGGCCGCTAACCGTCACTGACCGCTCCAGGGTGGAGGGCTTTGACCAGTGCGCCGGGCGATGTTGGGATGGGTGAAGAAATCGGTTTCGTATCTTTTGACCGTTGATTATGATGAGTATGAACATGTGGTCATGTTAGGACAACCTATGAACCCCAAAGACCCCATTCTGTATGAAAATAAATAGTGCCACTTAACGAACTTAACCAATTACAGCTGAAATTTGTGACGCGCAGCCAATCCACAGCTACAGTGTACATGACAGTCCTGGCAATTAGGTTGTGAGGGATTTCACATTGTGCCGTGCTCAGATGAAAAAGTAAGTGAGAGACATTTGTCGTGAGGTGGTTGTATTTCACATGGGGTTCCTACCCTGAGGAGGTCAATTTGAGGCACGACTTCAGAGGACCGTCTATTGTAGTCTATAGGTGGACGAAAAAGGATGCTTTTGCAAAAGCATTCAACCCATACCCCCTGTACTGAGTCATAAACGTACCAAGTAACCCATCAGTTGAGAATACATAAATGGTGTGTATGAGAATTTGCTAAAACAAAATAAACAGCGTTCGAGAAAATGCATGTGACTTTCTTGCCCTCTCTCTCACCCTGCATTTCTCCCTCTCTCCCGCTGTCCCTCGCCCACTCCTCCTTCCTCTGGTATTTTCAAGTCACGGGCCAATCATTTGATTCTGAGGCCTGCTCCTCTGGCGACACACGCCACTTCCCTGGTAATGCATTTACTAGCAGGACAACACTAATGTGTTGCTGACATGTAATCAATTATCTCTCACTGTGTCCCACAGCTGAGGAGTTAGTCTTCTGTCCGACACAGACTGTGCAGTAGACTGTGCTTCCCGGGGCTGCGCTCTTGTGAGTCCCTCGGGCAGGTTCAAAGGTCACCGGTAATGACTGGCCGATCCGGCCATGCATGAAAAAGGGGGAGAAATACAGCGTGTTCTAGCTAAACTGATACGTGGTTGCCATAGCCACTAATCCTCACTTCTTCTGGGACTAAACTTAACTTTTCCCTTCATAATGAGTCTAACCTTATTAAGATCAAATAGCTGATGTCTGACTCTGAATTTCATTACCTTTTAAAATCCCGTCTAACTAGCTGTGACTACTGATCAATGGCCACCTTACAGAGAGAGATGGCCGACTTGCTTGTGTGTTTCTGATTGTTTTCAAACATCCTGAATGACTGGCTATGTACAAAAGCTCAAACAAGCTACTGTAGCATACCCCATGGAAACTGTAACCATTTGACATGTTTTTTAGAAGAGATTCAGTACAAAACAAGACAATGATAAAGCTTGTGCGGGGCAGTACATGACGTGGTCACTGTAAACGATTCCTTTAGCACACGCTATTATCCAAATCTTTAGCAGTCCTAGAAGAGTAGTACTGTATGATAGCAGACACCAAAGCATTGGCACCCGTCCCGCTCAGGAGCTTTGCTACGGTCTCATGTGAGACTAACCATGTCCAAAGTGACCCGGTTCACAGACCACGTCATGGCAAATCCACCACATAGCTGACAAGACCCATGATGTGTTCTCCAAGACCTAGACCTACTGTGTGCGTGTGTCACGGCAATGTAGGTGAGGGGGGAGGGTGTGTGTGTGTGTGTGTGTGTGTGTGTGTGGGGGGGGGGGGGGGTCATATAACGCTGTCTATGATGGAACAACGTGGTCTAGAAACCATGTCTGTGACTCCACATGAAGACTCATAAATATCTCCTGGAATGTTTGGATATCCTTTGGATATATTCCTGCATGATTTCTCTGGTGGAAGGTTGGCTGTGTTTCCGGACCCTAACCAGTTAAGTGTGAGTGTGTGCGTGTGAGCATCTAATCTGCTGGTGACTCCTACCTCTGCTGGGGAGTTGACTACTGCCAGGTTGTAGCCGTAGAGCATGGAGCCACCGAAGGAGGCCAGGAATGCCACCGCCAGCAGCGACTTGGTGAGATGCTGGTGAAGAGCAGCAGATTAGAGGGGGTTCAAAGGGAGGACAGTTTGGCTGTCAATGGGAGGCTTTGGGAAGATCTGGGAGATTTGTTTTCAGTTGCTTTGGCCTATTTATTTTTTTACATTGACAGATACTGATTTGGCACGTCAAGCAAGTCTAGTAAAAGATAACTCCTTCACATAATCGTGAACCTATGCCCGTCCTGAGCATATGAATTATGAATAAATGTTTACTTTTACTGGCTGTAATGCAAAAACATCAACAGTTAGACGTCGCCCACAAGGTTCAGTTATGACCTTGGCAGTGTAAGCCCTTTTCTGTGATTGACATAAGAGCTTTATGTAGGAACTTGACCTAAATCGTTGTTATTGTGGCTGTTGAACTGTGCATGGCTGAAAGACTATAAAGTAGTCATTGTCAAATACAGATAAAAAAAAAAAACTGTTTCTCACCAACTGTATATTGTAATGTACCAACATTGTGAGTACATTTGTGACTTGAAAGAGTCAACCCTTGACCTGGCATACCTCTGCATCACTCTCCTGCCAGATTACCACGTTTTGGGGGATTAGTGATTCATTTTCCATGTAGGGCTGTTCAAGAGGACAGAAGCAGGGTACACGGTGGTATCAGACTGTTGGAGAGAGCCATGCTCTTCACTTGCCTGGCCCCAGTCCACAGCAGCACATGACTGAAGCAGAACATTACTGAAACGTTTCTGGAAGAGATCCAGATCTGCTTGTTACCATCGGTTCCCTTCTGCCCGGGTCTGCCAAATACACATTTCCTTCACTGAACTATTGATTCAAATTCAAGTGTGTGCAACAGGTGCATCTGGATGGACCAGTAACAACTCGCTCATTTGATTTGATCACCAACATCCGTTTTATGGTAGAGATGAGAAAACAAGAGATATAACCTACAGGACCAGGTTGACCAGGTTGCAACCTTAACAATGTGAGGAATAAACACATGAGAATTCAGAATCCTTTCAATTCTACAGTGTTGTAGACTGTGTCACCGTACAGGCTGAATTCAGAATCCTTTCAATTCTACAGTGTTGTAGACTGTGTCACCGTACAGGCTGAATTCAGAATCCTTTCAATTCCACAGTGTTCTAGACTGTGTCACCATACCGGCTGAATTCAGAATGCTTTCAATTCTACAGTGTTGTAGACTGTGTCACCATACCGGCTGAATTCAGAATGCTTTCAATTCTACAGTGTTGTAGACTGTGTCACCATACCGGCTGAATTCAGAATGCTTTCAATTCTACAGTGTTGTAGACTGTGTCACCATACCGGCTGAATTCAGAATGCTTTCAATTCTACAGTGTTCTAGACTGTGTCACTGTACAGGCTGAATTTCAGCACTTAAACCGGCACTCTGTTGTGGCACTGGGCTTACAGTAGCTAGGCTTCTACAGCGGCAAGTAAGATTCCTACACAGTCAACAAGAAGACCACAGAGGACAAAAATCCTGGATGAAGAAAAAAATATATATTTAAAAAAAACTAACCCTACAGTATAGTTTTGGACCATCTTTGTAGGACATTGAGTAACAAAACTGGCTAAATAAATCATTCGACAGTTCCACGCTTAAACTGTTTGACACGTAACAACAAATTCGATATCTATGGACAAACAACCCTTTTCTTATGCTAAAGACGCATAGACTACGCCGAAGGCGTACTATATTTAAGGCCTGCCATGTCCAAACTTGGGGGCATTGTAAATTTGACTCATTTTGAAACGAGGTCCGCAGACAATGAGAGCACAGTCCCAGCCATGGAGGAAAACTAACTTAGTTTATAAATGCTCGGCAACAGACAGGTTCAGACAGCTGTATGGAAGAATAGCTTTATAGAGGGACAATGCAGCCCTGTGACATCAGATAAGAGGTCAGTTTAGTTCGCCAACCACCCTTACTTCTGTTGACGTTTGCAAGCTATTGATCTTAGTCATGAAACGTGGAGAGACATTTTCATGAGCCACTTCACTTTTCCGTTCTGAGATATGGAGTGTGTGCCCTCGAGCCGTGTTAAGCTGCAGTATTAGATCTTGCGTAGAGCTTGGTTGTGTGATGCATTCCTTTCAGAATTGAAGGCACTGGCTGAGCTATTAATGCAGGACACTTGGTTGTAAGGGAGCACATCCAC
The DNA here is from genome assembly GCF_054491055.1 of Hypomesus nipponensis. Taxonomy (NCBI): domain Eukaryota; kingdom Metazoa; phylum Chordata; class Actinopteri; order Osmeriformes; family Osmeridae; genus Hypomesus; species Hypomesus nipponensis. The sequence continues at coordinate 5,573,182 of NC_140381.1, read as the reverse complement.
ACTGCCCTCACCAGAATAGAACAAACATAGGTTGGCTCCTGCAGGCCTGTCCTACAACTGGATTGCTAGGCAACTGGAATCATCTATGAATTACGGTGTGTGGACTTCTGCATCTTCAGAAACCGACCATTGAGACAATCGTTTTTTTTTTTATGTTCTCAACTAACATGACGGCTAACATGATGATTTGAAGCTCATGCTTCACCTTATCATAGTAGGTAACAGTTACTCTATGAGCATACCACCAGTATACCACTTATTAGGTGTCATCAACGGTGGTCTTGTTACTTAACACTCTTACATGATATTTATATGGTACATAAGTTAGCTTGTGTACCAGAAAAAACTAAGTAATCCACTGCATAGAATCAGGTGATGCTGCTGACCGCCACAGTCAAGATGTGATCTGATAAGGGTAAAGATCTCAATAAGTAAGCCAGCTTTCATGCCACTGAAGATTCCAAGGTTTATTTTACAAGTTAAAAAAAGTAAATAAATAAATCATGATTGAATTTAAACTTACCCCACTAAATTTCCCATCGGATGCTAACAATACTTCCTCCGCCATCTAATTCCTGAACATATGCTCCCCGTTAATGCCGTGCAGTTTCGAGAGAGAGGAATTACAATCTACAATCGTCTTAATACCACCGGCATCTCTCACTACATTCATTTTGAGGAGAAAGGAGGCGTGTCAGGATGATGGGCGTAATTGATAAGTCTGAAACTTTCAGCTACCAATCCCCTGGGCCCAAAGTGTGACGGACCTTCCCAGTAGCAAGGTAGTTGGACCTCCTCCCTCCCCTTCGGAGTTGAGGGCCTGCAGCGATCACATGATAGCGGTCAGCGTGATTCGGTGAGCCCCGCTCAGCCAGCCAGCCTTGTGTATTAGATCAACTTGCTTCTGAAAAGGTGTTGGGGCCTATTTAGCGGACACACTAAGCTAGCGGAATAGCTGTTTTGGCGTAAACTTCAGAGAGCAACCCAATTCAACTAGAGAGAGCCGAAAAGTCGGACGCAATATATGATTTCAAATAAGATATTAAGCTATGCAATTGCTGTGAGACATAGCAACATAGTTGCATTCCCTTAAAAAATGCATTCTCTATGAAACAGTCATAATGACGTAGCATATCCTAACATAGCGCACCTGAAAGATAAGTGCCTGTAATTAAGGGCAACGTTCTAAAATACCTCACACCTCACGACCATATCGCACTTAACAGTGAAAGCGACTGCAAGGATGCCAATAGGCTATAGGTCAATTTCAGCAAGCTTGTGAGTGAGTGTATATAATAGCTTATTTTGCTATAATTACCATTCTGCTCAACATTGCTGTGAATTACACATCCCTTTGACTTGTTTCCATTGAAGTCGTTAACAAAACATTTCATTCATATGTTTATTCATCCATGCATCCATTAAATCAGTCACTTTACCTGCTTAAAAAGGTTATTTTGAATGCGTGTTGTGTCAAACCCTGTCATACCCTGTATGGACTTCAGACCTAAAACCAGACACCCCTCTCCAATGTACCACCCTGAGACAAATCCACACACTTTATTGTGAAGAATCAACATAAAAAAGACAACATTTATATGACAAATCTTAGCTGTCTAAGCCTCGGCTCCTCACCAAACTTGAGTCTGTCAGTCAGACCCAAATGGTTGACCATGATGTGGATGTCCCTCCAGCGGGTGTCGTCACGCTACCCTGGACACACAGCCCACGGTCCACATGACTCAAAACACACAGGCTACGGACGACACGGCTATTTCACGCAGTCGCCTCGTGCGTCTTCCCTGTTCTCCGAGAGCAGCCTGTCTTTTTCATGTGACAGGACCGAGACTGGGAGCATCATGTTTCACACAGTCACACTGGGTGTGGACTTGATACACTCTTACAGAAGCAGGTTATGCAAAGTTTTGTATCTCGTGTGTCTGCCGGCTGGCACATAACATTGCCAAGAATGTTATGAAATATTACTTTAAAATATGAAACTGGCATGAGGACAATAAAGATAATTCCTATTGTTGGTAGACTGTGATGCGGTATTAATGAATTGGTTTTGAGTTCTGTTTGGGTTTCATTGTGTTCACGGTGTTCAGTACACACATACACAAAAAGCATGCAGTCATTTAGTTAACCACACACAGACAGACTGACTTTCAGCTACTGTTAGGAAACCAAACGACACTCCTCATCAAGGTCATTCAACATATCCATGGGAACTTCTCTTTTTGTGTTGGCTGATAATACTGTGATGTTGGAGGTCCTGTGACTGGCTCCATAAAGTCTCTCACAGCTTTGGTATTTTACCTGGGAGCAGTTGAAACAATCACAGAAGGAGGGATAGAGAGAGGGGAGAGAGAGAATGAGAGGCAGAGATAGAGAAGAAGAGCTGGGTAGTGCAGAGGCCTTGGTCATGGGGTAGACCCAGCTGCCCCACCAGGCTTGGTCCATGGCCAACTGACGTTCACGAGGAGGATGTTGGAGGTTGAGGAGATGCTGCAACAATGTGCATGATGGGAAGGATGGAGGGGGAAAGAGGCTTGTCTTTGTCTGCGCGTACGTGAGAGAGAGAGACAAAGAGAAAGAGAGACAGAGAGACAGAGAAACAGAGAGACAAAGGAGAGAGAGAAAAAGAAAGAGAGAGATTCAAAGGGGAGCCAACATCAGCGTACTCTCAATCATGTCTCTCCTTCTTTCTCGTTCACCCTCCCCCCCCCGCCCCTCCCTCCCCCCCCCTGCTGTTCTCTCCTTTACTGTACTCTCCTTTACTGTACTCTCCTTTACTGTTCTCTCCTTTACTGTCCTCTCCTTTACTATACTCTCCCGTACAGTATCCCTGCCTGGCCTGGCCAATGAGGCTCGACCGCCCCTCCCCGTGGGCACGTTTCCCAGCGTAGCGCTGCCAGCCAGCGGCCTCCTCGACGAGGCTGGGCCCCGGGTCAAATGGTTTGTGTCATATGACTCCCATCATCGCACACTGTCTGTGGCAGCATGCTGCTTTTTGGTGAAAAATCAATTACCTCCCCCTCAACACAGGCCGCTATTCATGAGAGGGGTGCAGGCAGGGGGCGGGGGGGATGAGAGGGAGTGGGGGTGGGGAGGGGGGGGGGTGAGAGATGGGGAGGGAGTGTGTGTGGGGGGGAGGAGTTGTAGGTGGGGAGGGGCGGGTGAAGGGGTGGGTGAATGAGTGAGTCTTTTTCTCAATGCACAAACACAAACAATATCAAAGCCCCACACCGGACACAATGACACAAGTGACGACGTGACACAATGGATGTCTGGAGGAGTGGTGACACAGAGCCAGATACACATGGTGACCTATCACAGAGCCAGATACACATGGTGACCTATCACAGAGCCGGATACACATGGTGACCTATCACAGAGCCGGATGCACATGGTGACCTATCACAGAGCCGGATGCACATGGTGACCTATCACAGAGCCGGATACACATGGTGACCTATCACAGAGCCGGATGCACATGGTGACCTATCACAGAGCCAGATACACATGGTGAACTATCACAGAGCCGGATACACATGGTGACCTATCACAGAGCCGGATACACATGGTGACCTATCACAGAGCCAGATACACATGGTGACCTATCACAGAGCCAGATACACATGGTGAAGAGGACTTAAGACCAAATGTCCATGTAGAACCCTTTCACAACGTGAACAAAAAAAGGTTTCACTGTGTTTTTATTCACAGTTATTTAATAGATTGACAGACGGAAACTGTGAGTGAGTCAGGTGTTTTACTGTCATTGACGACCCCAGTCAACCCAGTCTCTGAATTGGTCATTTTCACTTGGAGGCGTTTGTCTAATACTTATACACCTAGAACCTAAACGTATTGTCCACCATTCTTGTGGAGAAGGACAGAACTTTCGTCCACAATAGTCACATGTTGCAGGGGCGACAATGAGCATGCAGAGGAATGCACCCTTTAGGAAGGAACACACGCCGTCAGCTACCGCAGATTAAACTCTTCACGGTTTCCAAGAATGTCTGAGCCATAAAAAAAAAAAAAAACTTTCTGGGAAGTTATAGGTGGGTACCCTGTACCCCAGTCTCCTGGTGTAGCCTACCGGGATTTGCGTTAAATTAATGTGGCGGAGGATCAGTCATGGGTTAAAGAGCAGCAAATCAGAGATGTGAGTTAATTGGATTAGCGTTCGTAATCGTGGTGGTTGATAATTATCGGTGGTCAGAAGTCCGAAGTACTTCTGTTCTACCGCGTCCCGGTGTGAAGCATTTGCCATCATCACGGGTTCAACAAGATGTATTAGACACCCAGCTGGCAAAGAGCTCCCGTTAATAAATCACTTGATCAGCCGTGACAGTTTTGGTTCATATTTAGGATTGGACGGGCATTTCAAAAAGATACTTCAGAAGAATGACATCTCTTAATAAAAAATGTGATGATGCCACGTTAAATGACTGTCTAAATGTTGCTAAAACATTTAACTTCATGATTTTAAGTTAAAACCGAGATGACATCTGACGTTCTACTCCAGTCTGGACCAGTAAGTGGGTCCGCGACAGGACTTGTATGTGTAGCGGTTTGCTACATGCTGTATTCTGATAAAATCACACTAACAGCGTAGTGAGGCGCAGAGAATGGACCAGTGAGCCACAGGGCTCACCTCATGTCCAGTAATGAACATCAGGTCACCACTTAGCTACTGGAGTCCAGTAGATAAACTGTGCCCACAGGCCCGCTGCTAAGAGACAGGCGAAGAACCCAGTGTATTTATAGACATGCTAATCTCACACTTCAAGATGGAGTCCGATCTTTTTTTCTTCTCCCTAACATAACTGGGACCTGTTTGTTTCTGTTTTCTCGTTGACGGACTTCCATCAACGCCCTTATCCTTAGCTTAGCCTCGCTTCACCTTTGAACGTGATCCCTGGAGACGCCTGAGGGACAGACGGCAGGTGTGTGTGTGAGGGATCGGTTGGTGGGGATTTCAACGCACAAATGCCTTGATGCCTTAGAAGAATTGATTTAGTGTGAGTCTGTGTTTGTGTGTGTGTGTTTGTCTGTGGTTGTGTGTGTGTGTGTGTGTCTTACCCACACCCCTCAGTGTGTGAGTATGTCTTACAGTTTGTTTTCTTTGATATATTTTTGAGCTGCTGTTTTTGCCTAAGTAGAGGCTTTATATTATAGTTAAGGTTTTGAACCTGCTGTGTACATGTATGTAAACAAATAAGAAAAATGTTAATTGACTGTATATTCTATGGAAAAATATAATTGTGTGAATGGTATGGTCCACAAGAGACTGATGTTGTGGTAATATTGTTTACAGAAATGTGAGTACAGATTGAACAAAAGGATGTCAGTGAAAAAAAGTCTCCCTTTTTAATTTTGTTTGAATCCCCAGCACATCCCAATGATAAATCATCTGCTTCTAAAAAGACTATATTGGTCCTTTTAATCAGACCGTCCCTATTCTACTCACCCTCCTTCCTTTCCTCACTCTCTACCCTCCTGTACTTCCCCTCCTTATTCTCTCCCTATCTCCCTCCTATCCTCACCTTTTCCCCCCCATCTCCCTCCTCTCCTCACCCTCTCCCCCCATCTCCCTCCTCTCCTCACCCTCCCCCCCATCTCCCTCCCTCCTCGCCTCACCCTCCCCTCTCTATCTCCCTCCCTCCTCTCCTCACCCTCCCCTCTCTATCTCCCTCCCTCCTCTCCTCACCCTCTCCCCCCCCATCTCCCTCCGTCCTCTCCTCACCCTCTCCCCCCCATCTCCCTCCCTCCTCTCCTCACCCTCCCCCCCCCATCTCCCTCCGTCCTCTCCTCACCCTCTCCCCCCCATCTCCCTCCCTCCTCTCCTCATCCTCTCTCCTGTGCAGTATTTAAATTCCTCATTTACTCTTTCCCAGGCAGGAGCTCTCCGTCCCCCATTGTTTGAGCTGAACAAACTGGGGGCACTGATCGTGTTAAGTGCGGCTGTGATGGATGGGCGCTGATGAAATCTAATATCTGCACCCCATGCAATCGTTTAAGAGAAACATGATTAGAGACAAAAGCTCCAAAACTGACTGATAAGAACTGGAAATTCTGTGAGGATTATGTCTGAGTGTGTGTGTGTGTGTGGCTGTGGAAGAGACTTCCCAACAGGGAATGCTGATATTGAGCGCTGAGTGATGGCAGGGCTTTGAGAAATGATCTGTCTGGTGGATAGGGTTGACAGGGGAATTGAGAGGAACGTGTGTGTCTGAATTGATGTGTGTGTGCCTGTCTTCATGTACGTGTGTGTGTGTGTGCGTGTGAAGGGTGTGTATGTTTGTGTGTGCGTGACATGCGCACAGAGTGTGTGTGTGTAGTTCACATTGTGTGTGTGTGCCTGTGTGTGATCATTGCATGTGTGTGCATGTCTTCTGGGTCCTCTCTAAGGGACAATTCACTCTTTTATTAACCCAGCCGGAGTGACACCAAATACCCAATCAAATGTGGCCTCACCAGATGACAACCCTCTGAGCCAATTAAGTGTGTCTATGCCCTCGCACTGAGGTCAGCGGTGATGCACATCAAGGTAATTGAGAGGGGACGCAAGTTTGCCTCCGTGTCTGTTGTAAGTGTTTGGCATGTGACACTTTTATAAAGAACCGGCTGGTCACGATGACCACTTGAGGTGTTTCGTAAGACATTGACTGTGGGAGTGAGTGAGAACGCGGTGAGGGCTAGCTTTTTGAAACGATGAGATTTTACTGACCCCTTGTGGGATGCGGGAGGTACTTTGCAGTAAAGACAGACGCGAGCACGCCCACACACACTCTGTCTCCGTCTTGCTCCTTTCTCCTTCACTTCACTTCACCCAAATATACTCCACACACACTCACACACACCCTAACACCAAAAAGTTGAAACATCCGACAGCTCCATTTTCATGTCTCATCTGTCTTCTAACTTCCCTCTCTGTGTCCACACACACACTCCAATGCTAAATTAACACTTGATTATAGAACACTGCATCTAACCCCCCCCCCCCCCCTCCTCCTCAGATCCCATTGGCTGCGGTTGGCCGGCGGCCCGGCCCACCTGCTCCACAGCGCTCCCCTTAATGTGACTGGCCGAGGATGATGGATCACCCGCTGTCACTTCCCCCTTCTCCTCCAATCAACAACCGGCCCCGCGGAAATTGATTGTTCTAATTTGCTCTCATTATTATTATGATATTAAGCACAATATACAGACACAGCTCACTGTCAGATCTGGACGCCGTCGCCATTACTTACGGAGGCTGGAGAGTACGCCTCGACGGGGGGTGCTTTTTTTCCGCTCGCTCGGAGACGAGGAAGGAGCGGGGCTCGTGCGGAATGGAAGCAAACGGCTCCCCCCCCCCCCCCCGTAATAAGATTTGTGATGAGCCTCCTCGCTGTGGTGCTGTAGCATCTCATTATCTTCAAGACGGCGCCTCGTGGAAGGGAAGAAGGAGGATGTGATGAAGCTCCCCTGGTGTCAGATACAAGGAGCTCACCCTCACTCCGGCTCTCTGTCTCACAGGATGTGAGGTTGTTGCAGACACCCCCATGGCCGCGATTGGGACTTTAAAACGAGAGGTTTGTATGTATCGCAGCGTAGAACAGACAATAAATGTTTTTTTTTTTGCAGCAGCAGCAGCAGAGATGGGGTTATAATCTAGGTTTACAGTCTTTGGAGGTTTAAAAGATTGGAAGGATTTCCCCTCATTTTCCCAGCTGAGTTCAGTTCAACTGTGAGAGTGCGATCAATTGCAGGTCAAATGCAAACATAAGTAAGGGACTTTTGGAATTTGGAAGAAATCTCAGTTCATTCAGAATTCATTCACCTTGTTACCCTCCCCCCAGCCAATTCCAGCAGCACACACACACACACTCACACACACCCCTCCCAGTGCAGTAATCACCAGCCTGGTTGGTGTTGCTATAAATGGGACCACGGCTCCAAAAGGCCGAGGCACAAAAAAATGGAAAATTCTGCTGATACAGAGCTAACCAGACCCTCCAGCTGTATAGGCCTATTGCTATGGTCTGTGTATCCCCACTCAAGCTATTACCAGTCAGAGTATATTGGCTAGCGGTTACATTAACAGGGGGTGTCTAACAAACCGCTTATGCTCCTATAATTGGATTACAAGAGCGCCGCTTTCCCATTGGTGAGATTAGGAGGCGCTGGGCATCGAGCCGACTCCCCCGGCCCGAGTCGGACGTTTTGATTCGCCGCCCTCCCTAACGACCCGCGGATGCCAGATGTTTGATTGGTGGAGTGCAGGATTGGTGTGGCTGACCATTGGTCCGTGATAATGTCATATTCGACCCTGCCAAATACACTGTCTGGGTTTTAAAGCCTCTTCTCTGGTATGGAAGTGATTAATGATGGTATATGTTCCTCTAATGGCCCTAAAGAAGAAACTAAACTAAGAAGGGGACACGTTCCAAGCTTGTCATCATGTGGAGATGTTTGTGTTAATAAAGTTTGATTAACATCTCCTTGCTTGAAATGACCAGCTCAATAAGGTAGCCGTTTTGTAAATTTTTATTGGCTTGATTTCCTTTGTTGTGGGCTCTTGGTACCGGACTGTACGTTCCCTTGACGATCCCCACGGAGCTGCAACCAATCAAGCCAGCTGCCTCACAGCGGCATGCGGCTTTCGCACTTCAGAAGTGTGTGAAGAAAGTGTGCGAGCTACCTACTGACCCTCCCCGCAGTGACCCCCGACCTCTGACCCCCACAGAGCGTCCTGGCCGAGCGTTTGTTTGCCGTCAGCAGGCCTCGCCCGGAGCCCCGGTGTGCACGGAGCCCAGGACCAGGCTGGAGGGACGCTGCCAGCTGCTGGACCCCCAGACAGGAGCACCCTCTCCATCATGGAGGCGACACCTTCCCTGTGCTTTGCATAAGGAAAGAAAAGCCTGCCCCCCCCCCCACTACCACACACAGACACACACACAGACACGGGCAAGCACAGACACATATGCACCATCACACACACAGACACACACAGACACACACAGACACACACACACAGACACACACACACAGACACGGGCAGGCACAGACACACATGCACCATAACACACACACAGACAGACACACACACAGACACACACACACGAGCACAGACACACATGCACCAACACACACACACACAAACTCTTCCCGTCCATCTTAATGTACTTTGGCCTGTCCCTGCAGGTGACCTGACCCTCACTGTCCCCAGCTACTCGGAAGAGAAGGACACAATCCAGCCAGATGGCAGTGGAACACACTGAATAGCACCAGGAACAACAGGATGTGTTAATGTGTAACACCGGTGCAGCCTTTAACCATTGTCCTCCAGCCACACAATGGAGGATCAGTGTGAGTATGGGACTAGCCAGGCTAGCTGTAAGCGGGTGAGGGTGTGGAGAGATGGAGTCGGTGTGTATTCTTGGAGGAGTTCATAAAAACGGCTCTAAAACCCACTTGATTCATCACTGTCTCATTTGGGGCGGGGGGAACGCGTGGACGGAGGGTTGTCGGGTGAGGGGCCGCGGGCCGCGTTGGTGCGTGGTACCGCTGGGTTTGGGACTGAGCTGGGAGGAGGAGGGGTGGGGTGTCGGAACCCAGGCTTTGTTGACCACTGCTCTTTTATGAAAATGTTATTAGTAGATATTGAAATGATAGAGTATTTTATTTGTGATCTTTTTTTTTTTTTTTTTTTAAACAAAACTGCCTCAATAAACTGAACAGTGAATGGACACATTTCCAGTCGGTGACACCGAGCTAAAAGCAGGAACGAGCCACTTCCAAGCCGAATGCTGATTTAACTCAAAGCGTTTCGCTCCGCGGCCTGGCTTTGCTCTCTCGATGTATAGAAAACAAAGCCATCAAAGGCATTAAAGTCTGTTAATGCCACCTCAACACACACACACGCACCGCCGCAACAGCCAACCACAATGCCGCAAGTGAGCATCCCTAGCCCCACCTTCGTTGCTAGTCGGGCTAGCTATCACTTTCCAAAAGATGAGGGCAATTTTCTATGCAAATGGGGCTGCCGTCATTGTCCCCGCCTCGTTAATCGGAGCCTGGCTCCTTTGACAAACCCCTCAGTGATGGATGGCCGTCTGACAGCTCCAATGTGTGCACGTACTCTCACAGATTGACATCATCATTAAGGAGCCAAACCAAAGCCTGGATGGCTGCAGATTTATTCCCCTCCCTGTAAAACACACACGTTCACACACATGCGCACACACACACACACACACACACACACACGCGCACACACGCACACGTCCAAGAAAGCAGGAAAGGGTGCTGCTTATACACGCTCACACACACACACGTACACACACACTTTTTTTTTTACCTCAGACACACATACATTCTCTCCCTGATGTACACGTCCACACACACACACACACACACACACACACACACACACACACACACAGAGACACACTTTCCTCCTTTGAACAGCTGAGCTTTCTATTCCGCAGCCACAGAGGCAGGCACGGCAGACGGGCAGGGCTCTCACTCATTGGCTGCCCGTATCCGTCACGCTGAAGTTAATTGGTGTAGGCTTTAAGCAAATTTCCAGCAGCAGCGTCAGTCGCCGCGCGGGCGCTGACGGTTGAGGGGCTGTCGGATGGCGCCCATCGATCCGCCCAGGGGAAGCAGACGAATCCCAGAAT